>NC_090931.1:45717952-46024202 GCF_040938575.1 Ambystoma mexicanum | reverse complement strand
TTTTATTTATTGCACATGTCTTAAGATTCACTCGTTGCAGGTTCGGCTTACCTCTGGGTGAGAACCTTAGCACATACAACTTCTGCTAAATCCCAATGTATTGTACACCTTTAAATGCACATTTCATCCTCCTAATGATGTGCCATAGTTTAGAAATCTAGTGATTGAAACAATAGAGCCCATTTTGATCAACACATCTACTAAGACTATCCTAGGGGGTCCTAATGTTGGATATTTGAGCCCTAATGACAGGGATCTACTTGACTGCTTAACCCCCCCCCCCCTTGCTCAGCTACATCCTTCTAAATTATTGAGAGGCCACACACGTGAGAAGGGTCGCAGTGTTGACTGGATAGTTGCTCGTAAACACGCCATATTAAATATCTCCCCCACTCTCTCTCCATGGTCAGTCCACCACACGTTATTTTTTAATCTGTCACTGCCTAGTAAAATCAAGGTGATGCCTATCCACACGACTAAAAGGTAATGCCACAATATCATCAAGATAGCCCCCCAAGCTGTGGCCCCCAATCTCAATCCGTTGTTAGAGGATTCTTTTTTTGTGTGTAAAATCCTTAGAACATAAGGTTGACCTTTATCAAGCTTCCTTACAGTCAGCCTTGGATCTTGTCTCTCGACTTAAGCCAAAAACTGTCAGAGACTTGGACAAAAGTCTTACGGACAGCTCTATTATAAGAGATCTTAGCACAGTCAAAAGAAAAGCCAAAGAGAAATGGCGCTAATCTGGCCTGGTGGAGCGTAACACAGAGGGGGCAAATGCACATGGCACAATATAGACTAGCTACTATTGCCCCCAAGAAAAAAGAGTTCTATAATAACTAAATCTCTAAGGCAGAAAATGCTACCAAAGTGCTCTTCAGCCTCTTGTGCACCCTTGAGAAAGGGCATATTATATCCACGGGGCTGCCGTCCTCCCTCACTTGGTACAATAAACAAATGTTGTTTTTCGACCAAACAATAGCCATGATCAGGGCCAACATCTCTGCTAAATGATCCGTAAAATGGTCATTTGATGACCTTCCTAATCCTCTGGGGGCCCTCATCAGGGCTCTGGAGAGATACTGATAACAATAAAATGCAGTTCAAATGTTCTCTAGTGTCCGCGGACTCAGTCTCTAAAATTCTTCAGGAGCTCAAAGCGCCTAACTGTGCCAAGGATGTATGTCATGGTAAAATCATCAAAGATGATGCCACTTCCTTAGTGCAAGCCATTACCACAATAGTCAATGGGCCTCCTTACAGGTTTCCTGGAATCTCAGCAGTAATTCCGCCAAGATACCACCAAACAGAATTATCGTGAACGTCACTTGGTCTGGCTGAATTACCACTGGATTACAAGTGGTGGTAGGTTATGTTAGTCCCCATTAATTAGAATCAATAAGACCACCTGGTGTATTTTAGCGGTATTACCGCCAGCAGTCATTTCACCAAAATTGCTGTTTTTTGGTGGACAGTTGATGGGTTTACCTCCAGCTCTTAGCTTGAGGTAAATCTTCCACTTCTCTGCCAAACTCGTAGTTGGGCAGTGTGGTAATGCTGCAGTAATGGTATTACCATCGCATTTTTACTGCACCACCCAATGCATAATGAGGCCCAATGAGACCTTTTCCACTAGTATTAAACCTAACACTCTGAAGAAGAGCCACATTACTCCGGTTCTCAAAAATGCTTCCTTCTATCCCACTGGTCCCTGTAATTATCAGCCTAACACCAATGTCACTTTCTTTCTTAAAATGTTTGATAAATCGGCTAATCTACAACTACAGCGCTTTGACATTTCTCATAATCTATTATGTATTCACCAGTCAGGCTTTGGACCAGCTGCCAGCTCGCAGTACAGAAACCTCAATGATGGATATTCAGTCTGGCATGTTTGATATTCTGGATGTGGTCAAAGCTGGTTGATTGATGTTCTTGGACCTCTCATCGGCGTTTGATGTGCTTGATCATGACATTCTCCTGTCATGTCTTACACAATATCTCCATCTCGACCAGTTTGCCGCTAGTTGGATTTGGTCCTTTTTACAAGGAAGGCCCGTCTCGGCATTGTTGGGCCAGAATTCATCCGATCCACCCCCTATCACACATTGAGTTCCTCGGGGAGCAGGCATGTCCCCTCAGCTTTTCAATGTGTTCATGAAACTCTTCATGACCTCTTGATTAGCAATGAGGTCCAGTTCCATAACTATGCTCACGAGGCCCAGCTGCTGGTTATGTTGTCTGGTGATATTGTCAGACACACTAATTATAATAATGTCATCTCCAACGTCATTAACTCATGGATGAAAGACAATGGGCCTCATTATAAGCCTGCCGGGCAATGGTGCCGGTGAGCTACCGGCACCATTGTTACCGGACTGGCAGAGTAAACGTTTGCGGGCGTTATGCTCTCCCGCCCACCAGGTCTGACCTGGCGGGTGGAACAGCACCTGCCCGCAGACTTTGACGGATGCACCGGCACTGCTGCACACAGTGCCGGTGCATCCGTCCTCCCCATTCCCATTGACTCCAATGGTACTCTAATGGGAATGGGGAGTTTCTTTTTCCAGGGCCTGGCCATAGAGACCGCCGATGCTGTAATGCCCCAGTGATTCCCCATTGCCAGGCGCCGGAGAAAAAAAACATGAGTCCGGCGGCAGCCTGCCTTTTGTACCTGCACGGCTGCCACCGGAGTCATAAAGAGGCCCAATGGCTTTTGTCTAAACGATCAGAAAACTGAGGCACTTTTATTGGTCACCTATGAAACCTACAAGAAATTGGGAAATATGTATGACTTTATGTCTATAAACACACATTCAATTCCTATACTGAGGAAAGATTAATCCTTGTGTCTTTTTCTCAATACTGAGATGATTGTGGATGCCTGAGTTTAGCCCCCGTTAGCTCCAGCCATTAGTACCTTTTTTTGCACCACCAAATAAGAGCATTCATGTCTGATTCTAATGCAGCTGCAATACCTAGAACCGTTATAGGGGCCACACTCGATTATGGCAATGCTTTGCTTGCAGGAACGCTGTCATATGTGATTGCCAGGCTTCAAGTGAAACCGAATGCTGCAGCTCAGACTGTGGCCTTTAGTCCCAGAAGGTCCCACATCACCACAATGTTACAGAAAGGCCTCTGGCTGCCAGTTGCTCAGAGAATAAAAGACACACCATGAACATCACTCACAAATGTGTATACGGTGATGCTCCTTTATACCTGACTGCATACATCATCTTGCTCTCTTTCCTCTAGTACACAACATCTCTTAATCTGTAAGCGCTATAAGCGTAATCGTGCTGGTGGCAGATCACTTTAGGTGACAGCCTCCGAATATTGGAATATGCTTCCACCCCCCCTCCCCCCCGCTTGCGCTCCGACTCTAACTTTGCTTCCTTCAGAAAATAGCTCAAAACACATTTTTTTCAGAGCTCCCTTTACAAAATCCTGGTGGTCTTACTTTGGTCTGACTTTCTGCTACGCTGTCTCTATTGTGTTGTCTCCACATGAGTTTGTGTTTTGTCTGTCTTATCTCAGATTGATGTAGAATGAGCTCGGACACCTACTGGTTTAAGAACTCAATAAATAAATGACAATAAAATACATACATAAATATATAAATGCATACGGTAGTTGGAAGCTAGTTAATATTTGCAAGGAAAAGTAGTATGTTATTGCCCAGTTATAAGCAGAACCCTCCAGCAGCAAACAGGAAAACAGAGGCAAGATGTTGATCTGCACCTGATTGCACCAAAGGTTCTTAGGCAATATTGCAATCCTGCAGCCATGTCACTCTCATTGATAATGGTTTGGGGGTAGGCCTCCCCTGCAGCCATTTTATTATCATGGCCACTGGTTTTGGGATAGACCATCCGATGCAGCCATTTCACTGTCATTGACAATGGTTTGGGGGTAAGCCTTCCCTGCAGCCATTTCACTCTCATTGATAATGGTTTGGGGGTAAGCCTTCCCTGCAGCCATTTAATTGTCATTGACAATGGTTTTGGGATAGGCCTTCCCCTGCAGCCATTTAATTGTCATTGATAATGTTTTGGGGGTAAGCCTTCCCTGCAGCCATTTCATTGTCATTGATAATGGTTTGGGGGTAAGCCTTCCCTGCAGCCATTTCATTGTCATTGATAATGGTTTGGGGGTAAGCCTTCCCTGCAGCCATTTCATTGTCATTGATAATGGTTTGGGGGTAAGCCTTCCCTGCAGCCATTTAATTGTCATTGACAATGGTTTTGGGATAGGCCTTCCCCTGCAGCCATTTAATTTCCAATGATGTTGGGATAGGCCTTCCCCTGCAGCCATTTAATTGCCAATGGTTTTGGGATAGGCCTTCCCCTGCAGCTGTTTCATTGCCAATGATTTTAGGATAGGCCTTCCCCTGCAGCCATTTTATTATCATGGCCACTGGTTTTGGGATAGACCATCCGATGCAGCCATTTCACTGTCATTGACAATGGTTTGGGGATAGGCCTTCCCCTGCAGCCATTTAATTGCCAATGGTTTTGGGATAGGCCTTCCCCTGCAGCCATTTAATTGCCAATGGTTTTGGGATAGGCCTTCCCCGGCAGCCATTTAATTGCCAATGGTTTTGGGATAGGCCTTCCCCGGCAGCCATTTCATAGTCATTGCCAATGGTTTTTTGAAAATGTGGTTTGCACTTTGCTGCGTAATGTTGGAGAAGTTAGTGTACCCTTCTCTAGCACATTGGATATCACGACTGATATCCGCTATCAGGTGTTGTCATTGCAGCTAAGGAATGTCATTAGTATATGTCAGGTCCTTGATTAAGCAGTGCATTTCTAATTGTTCATTATTTCATTTTCAGTCCAGTGTGCTCTTACTCCCTCCTCCACTGACTCCCAGCCCAGCTGGTGCAGAGACGCTGCAGCCACTGTACTTTTGCTGACACTGGGGATTGTATTTATAGACTAAGCCGACAGACGGCCGGGGATGTTCTGTATCGAGAAGCCCACGTCATATGTTCTAATGTGAGTCCTTGAGATTGTTCTCAAGCTGTCACGAGGCGAATCTACTACTAGCGGGTACAAGTCCCCGAGCAAACAAACCCCTGTCCGGCCTTGCGGGAGACGGCAGAGTGTGCAATGCACAAGAACAGCTTCTATCTACTCTTGAGTCCAACTCCAACCTACCAACCTCTAAAGCATCACAGGTTACCAGTAAAACTGACACAGACATTACACATTAAAAAACGTATATCCCAATCAGGCTATTTGCCAAAACCTCTGTATAAAAACTCTTTAAATTACGTTATACAAAGAGCGTATACAATCTCTGTTTTTAGTTTTTTCTAATTTGTAAACATGTTAGGAAAACAGCAAGTCTATAGTTGTCATTGGCCTTCATTACGAGGTTGGCAGTAACGCCTTAACATTGTTACCTTCGCCTGACATCGTGGTGCTACCGGGATATCAGAAGCAGAGGTGGCATGGTAAATCCCCATTAATATAGCACGCAGAGTGTGCTGCATGGGGTCCATTAATACAGCATGCAGAGTGCGCTGCATGGGATCCATTAATATAGCACACAGAGTGTGCTGCATGGGGTACATTAATATAGCACGCAGAGTGCTCTGCATGGGGTCCATTAATATAGCATGCAGAGTGCGGTGCATGTGGTCCATTAATATAGCACGCAGAGTGTGTTGCATGGGGTCTATTAATATAGGACGCAGAATGCTGTGCATGGGGTCCATTAATACAGCACGCAGAGTGCACTGCATGGGGTCCATTAATATAGCACGCAGAGTGCGGTGCATGGGGTCCATCGATATAGCACGCAGAGTGCGCTGCAAGAGGTCCATCAATATAGCACGCAGAATGTGCTGCAAGGGGTCTAATGATACAGCACGCAGAGTGTGCTGCATGGGGTCCATCAATATAGCATGCAGAGTGCGCTGCTTGGGGTCCATTAATATAGCACGCAGAGTGCGCTACTTGGGTCCATTAATATAGCACGCAGAGTGTGCTGCATGGGGTCCATTAATATAGCACACAAAGTGCGGTGCGTGCGGTCCATTAATATAGCACGCAGAGTGTGCTGCATGGGGTCCATTAATATAGGACGCAAAGTGCAGTGCATGGGGTCCATTAATATAGCACGCAGAGTGCGCTGCATGGGGTCCATTATTATAGTACGCAGAGTGTGCTGCATGGGGTCCATTAATATAGCACACAGAGTGTGGTGCATGGGGTCCATTAATACAGCACGCAGAGTGCGCTGCATGGGGACCATCGATATAGCACGCAGAGTGTGCTGCATGGGGTCCATTGATTCAGCACGCAGAGTGCGCTGCATGGGGACCATCGATATAGCACACAGAGTGTGCTGCATGGGGTACATTAATATAGCACGCAGAGTGCTCTGCATGGGGTCCATTAATATAGCATGCGGAGTGTGGTGCATGTGGTCCATTAATATAGCACGCAGAGTGTGCTGCATGGGGTCCATTAATATAGGACGCAGATTGATCTTCCATGTTTGCCAATTACTGAAGACATTGTTCTGAAATCTGAAACTAATTTATGCAAACTATGCAGAGTCTTTACCCCCCCCCCCCCACACTGGCCTGATCACGAGTAGAATTCTAGGATACCCATAACCTTGGAAGCTTGTACATTAACCTTTCCCAAAAGAAGAGGCACCTTCATCAATAGTTAAGGCCAAGTATCTTCAACCTTATACTGTAATGACATCCCTCCAAAGCGGACAATTCCTATATGCCTACTCGCTCTAATGCACTTCACACGGCGGCACCTGGAGATGTGTGGACATGCAATAGACTTCTAGTGACTAGTGACACGTCATTGAATCCAATCGGCCTCGTGTCATATACTGCAGGGCCTCATCAGTCAGTATATGGTCAGTTGACCACCATAGCAGAATCGAACACATCTAAACCATTTTAAATATACATTATTTATTTAAAATAAATAAACTTGTTTTAACAAGTCTGTATCTGCTATTTTTGAATGTACACGTCGCCGCAATGGCCCCCTCCATTACTCTGTAGTTCTGTGCACTGCCCATAACTCGCCTGCAGAGACATCCCGGAGCAATAAAGGTATGGAGAAGTAAATTCGACTCAGTGGACGTATGGCAAGGTGAATGCAGAGGGAGAGAAAGGCAGGAACAGTAAATGTATGGAGAAGTTAATGTGACTCAGGGAATGTAAATGTGACTCAGTGAATGTATGGTAAGGTGAATGAAGGTGAAGTGAAAAACGGGTGTAGTAAAGGTATGGATCAGTAAATGAGACACTGTGAATGTATAGTAAAGAGAGGGCAGGGGAAGTGAAAGACAGGCGAAGTAGAGGTATAGAAAAGTAAATGTGACAATGTGAATGTATGACAACATGAATACAGGGAACGTAAAAGACGGGAGAAGTAAAGGTAAGGACAAGTAAATGCCACTCAGTGGACGTATGGCGAGGTGAATGCCGAGGGTATGGAGAAGTAAAAGTGACTCAGTGGACGTATGGCGAGGTGAATGCAGAGGGAGTGAAAGGCAGGAGCAGTAAAGGTATGGAGAAGTAAATGTGACTCAGTGGACGAATGGCGAGGTGGATGCAGTGGGAGTGAAAGGCAGGAGCAGTAAAGGTATGGAGAAGTAAATGTGACTCAGTGGACGTGTGGTGAGGTGAATGTAGAGGGAGTGGAAGACAGAAGCAGTAACGGTAAGGGCACGTAAATGCCACTCAGTGGATGTATGGCGAGGTGAATGCAGAGGGTATGGAGAAGTAAATGTGACTCAATGGATGGAGAAGTAAATGCGACTCAGTGGACGTATCGCGAGGTGAATGCAGAGGGAGTGAAAGACAGGAGAAATAAAGGTATGGAGAAGTAAATGTGACTCAGTGGTCGAATGGCAAGGTGAATGTAGTGGGAGTGAAAGGCAGGAGCAGTGAAGGTATGGTGAAGTAAATGTGACTCAGCGGATGTATGGCGAGGTGAATGCAGAGGGAGTGAAAGGCAGGAGCAATAAAGGTATGGAGAAGTGAATGTGACTCAGTGGACGTGTGGTGAGGTGAATGCAGAGGGAGTGGAAGACAGAAGAAGTAAAGATATGGAGAAGTAAATGTGACTCAGTTGTCGAATGGCGAAGTGAATGCAGAGGGAGTGAAAGGCAGGAGCAATAAAGGTATGAAGAAGTAAATGTGACTCAGTGGACGCATGGAGAGGTGAATGCAGAGGGAGTGGAAGACAGAAGCAGTAAGGGTATGGAGAAGTGAATGTGACTCAGTGGACGTATGGCGAGGTGAATGCAGAGGGTATGGAGAATTAAATGTGACTCAGTGGACGTATGGTGAGGTGAATGCAGAGGGAGTGGAAGGCAGGAACAGTAAAGTTATGGAGAAGTAAATGTGACTCAGAGGATGTATGGTGAGGTGAATGCAGAGGGAGTGGAAGGCAGGAACAGTAAAGGTATGGAGAAGTAAATGTGACTCAGAGGATGTATGGTGAGGTGAATGCAGAGGGAGTGGAAGGCAGGAGCAGTAAAGGCATGGAGAAGTAAATGTGACTCAGAGGATGTATGGCGAGGTGAATGCAGAGGGAGTGGAAGAGAGGAGCAGTAAAGGTATGGAGAAGTAAATGTGACTCAGAGGATGTATGGCGAGGTGAATGCAGAGGGAGTGGAAGGCAGGAACAGTAAAGGCATGGAGAAGTAAATGTGACACAGAGGATGTATGGCGAGGTGAATGCAGAGGGAGTGGAAGACAGGAGCAGTAAAGGTATGGAGAAGTAAATCGGACTCAGTGGAGAAGTAAATGTGACTCAGTGGATGGAGAAGTAAATGCGACTCCGTGGATGTATGGTGAGTTGAATGCAGAGGGAATGAAGGGCAGGAGCAGTAAAGGTATGGAGAAGTAAATGTGACTCAGTGGAGAAGTAAATGTGACTCAATGGATGGAGAAGTAAATGTGACTCAGTGGATGTATGGCAAGGTGAATGCAGAGGGAGTGAAGGGCAGGAGCAGTAAAGGTATGGAGAAGTAAATGTGACTCAGTGGAGAAGTAAATGTGACTCAATGGATGGAGAAGTAAATGTGACTCAGTGGATGTATGGCAAGGTGAATGCAGAGGGAGTGAAGGGCAGGAGCAGTAAAGGTATGGAGAAGTAAATGTGACTCAGTGGGTGGAGAAGTAAATGTGACTCAGTGGGTGGAGAAGTAAATGTGACTCAGTGGGTGGAGAAGTAAATGTGACTCAGTGGGTGGAGAAGTAAATGTGACTCAGTGGATGTATGGTGAGGTGAATGCAGAGGAGGTGAAGACATACATCTGTAGCAGATATCTTTGTACATGTCGCTTAGTAATAAGAAGTAACACCAGTACATGAGAATGAAGTGACCATAGCAGTTCCAGTGTTAAACATCCAATGGGGAGAAGGCATCTCTGGACACCATCAGCAGGACTGCATAACCACCATCTCATTATGTAATTATGACACATTTCTTGACATGTTTTACAACTCGTTTCCCAAAAAATCTTTAAGACAGCTGTCTATAAAAATAGACAAATGGCAGATACTTAAAAAACATCTTTTTTCTGAGAAATTCATGCGAATCATCACTCAAAGAAATATGTGCATACAAAATAGCTCTCTCTTAAAAATGCAGCGAGGTTGTGACGCAATCCCCAGCATTTCTCAGCCACGAGGGACTCGTCTTCATTAGAGAGGAAGCAGGATCATCCATGATTCGATGCTTGCATGGAGGGCCAGAAGTCCTCCTGTCCCTAGCTTGTGAAAAGATGAGAAGATGAGAAGCACCCATGCACAGGTCACTTCATGACACCAGGCTCCCTCCAATGTCAAGCAAATGGCGCACAGGGACATTTACCCAGAATGTCCCACTTTGGTCACGTGATAAATCCAGGATTAGTATTCAGGGGATGTGTGCTCTGCTGTCATCACGCTGGCCTCGTCTCCTCCTACGCGCACCCCAGGAAGAGCGGCATGAGTGACTCATGGGTGTGCTATTTTAAGCCTCGAAGACCGGGGTCAATAGTATGGGATAATGACCTGCCCTCAAGTTATTGCCCAAGGCGAAGCTGGAGGCTCTAAGTTGGGGAAGGTTCTTTAGCCCAGGGTATAATTACCTCTCTGAGGTCTATGTTAGCACATGGAGATCTGCGACTAAAAAGGAAACTGTTATTTTTTACCGTGTGGAAAAACACGAATTCACATAAGTGACTTTTAATGTTAATTTAATGAACACAGAACTAATAACAATAGACTTTGCACAATGTGGGCCGCATTACAAGTTTGTTGGTGTGGCCAAAAATAGTGGTAATGCAGTGGTAACAAGTTACCACTGCAATAACTCTGCAGTACTGCACCACTGAACTATGGGTTTGGAGATAAGGTGGAGGAAAAACCCCCAGCAGCATGTTGGAGGTAATTCCTCTACCTTACGGCTAAAAACGTGCCAAATCAGTAAAATTTACCGCTGGTGGTAATTCTGCAGAAATCCCCATGGAGTGCTATGGACTCCAATAAATGGGGACTAACACCGCCTACCACCACTTGGAATCCAGTGATAATTCTGATGGACCATGTGGATGTGGCGGTAACGGTAAATCCATTTGGAGGTATTTTGTCTGTTTTGCATCCGGAATACCACCACACCCGTAATGTGGCCCATTGATGTCAGTTAGTTTGGGAAAATTAGCTGCACATGTTATTCCCTGCCTTTGCACAGCTAAAGACCATTGTGTCTATTCTGCTTGACCGGCTGCTGCTGAAGCCAGAATGTTTGGCATGAGGGCTATACTAGAGTTGAAGTCTTCATTCTGAGCATTTTGATTAGCTGAGAAGGTGTCTATTATGTAACCCAAGTGCAAAGTTAGCTTTAGAGATCCCGCCTGTGGGCTGTACTGGGAGTTATAGGCCCTGAAGACTGAGTTACAGGCCAGAGATCAGCAAAGACATTTAATTAGGCAGTAAGCCACAAACAGCAGGGGGCATTACTGCTTCAGGTAATGCCCCGGGGCCCATAGCTAAAAGCCCAGGCAAAGCCAAGTGTGGTCTGGTACATGGTTAGGTCAGCAGCAAGGGCGGAGTCAAGACCAGAGGTTTGCGTCTGTCAGCAGTGACCTGGCTGAACATAAGGCGAGGCAGGGAGGCGGGAGAACATTCAGAATCTGCTGGGCCGCATCTGCCAGGAGCAGCACGACCGGACACTGGAGGGGGCTGGCACGGGGCTCACAGCCACACTGCAATGTTGACAGGAGTATCATTTGAGTTTTAGGTGCTCTCAGTGATAACATTGGAGTAGTGAGGCCCTCAGGGAATCTGTGGGAATCTGTGGGCTGTATGAGGAATTCCAGGACATGCTGGCTTGTGTAGCTTCCAGATTCATAGATTCCCATGCTCCCTCAACCTTCTGAAGGTTATAACATTGATTATGTCAATGTGCCCAGTTACTGCAGGTCTGGATTGTGCAAAGAAAGCTGAGGATTCAACAATACACGAGTTTCAGTACAAAAATATGATCTTTTTAAATATTTGTTTATTTCAGAAGATTTGATATGTTAGCAAATGCCAATAAAAAATGTTGAAAAAGAGGTTTGAAAGAACATTACAAGTGTTATTTAAACACACCAATGTGCATTGAACGAGCAGGTTTTGTGTAGCCTCACAGTTGAGGGCCTGTTTCGAAGGTGTCCCTCAAAATAGACAAGCGTTGGGAAAGAGGTGCAGAGTAGAAGACAGAGTAGGGGGCTTTCGGAAACCCTTCTGACCAAGATTTGGAAGTGACAAACAATCTTTATGTGATTTGCATCACTATTAATGTCGTGCAGAGTAGACCAGCCCATTACAGATAAGACAGCACAGGTAAATGCCAACATTCCCAGCCATTCTAGAAGGAGCTTTGGGGAAAACACACCTTTTTGCAATGCAGAAGCTCTCAGGTGGGCTTTTTAACCGCTGCTGATGGTCAGGTGATGACTTGTGGACCACTCACTCTGGCCTTCTTCTCGTGGCCCTCTGCCGAAGCCTGGGCAGGTAGTTAAGAACTTGGACATCCAGTTGTCACCGACCTTGTCCTTTGAGCCCCAGCTTTCCTCGCTTTGTCTGTTGGTCTACTCCAAGCTCAAAGTTCTCTGCAAAGTTCTGCCTTTCCATCCAGCTCGCTTCCATGCGTTGCTGATCTCTTCCCTGGTTGTGCGCTCCTTGGACCAGTGTGACACCCTGTACCTGGCCCAGCCTCTCTACCTGTTCCATCGCTTGCAGGTCTTACAGAACCCCGCAGCTATTATGGGGATGGGTGCCCCTTATCGGGCTTCCACATCTCCCATTCTTGCCTCTGTGCACTGGCTCCTGGTTGCAAATCCGGTGCATTTTTAAGCACTGTGTATGGTGCACCAGGCTTTTCATGACACCAGTCCTTAGCTCTTGCAGGGCGAATTAGCCCCATGCGTTCCTTCTCGTTTCCTTCGTTCAGCTTCTTTACTTCTCATTCAGATCCCGAGGGGGAGGGAGGGGAGCGTGCTTTGCTTTCTCGGGTGTGGCGGCCATGTCATGGACCTCTCTCCCGATGGCCCTTCGGTGCTACTCGGGATCACCTTGTCTTTTGCCGCACCTTGAATACTTTTCTTTTCCAGGACTTTCTTGCGCTTCTGTTTCTGCTTTGTTATGGTCCACCACTCAGTTAGCGCCGTGATGCCCTCGTTGGCGAAGGTGCGCTTTAAAAATCAATAAATAAAAGAAATACATGACATAAATAAATAAATAAACAAGTGTGTGACGAGACGAAAGAAGCAGAGGGCGTATGGGCCATGCCTGGCAATACGCAAAGGTTGGATTTAGGATGTCAGGCAGTATATTTACGCAGCGAACAACGTCACGCATTACACACACACACTGGCAGTCATGAATGATATGGACCATTAACTCCCTGTGTCCAAAAACATACACGTTTGACGCAAGTAACCCGGAAATGACATCAAGAGTGGAAACCGGACTAGCTAAGGTGAAGATGTCTTCCTTATGCATTGCATGAGAGAAGAAGGGCCAGGATGTGCTGGTGAGAGGAGGAGGAGACCTGGCAGTGTAATGGGAGAAGTCAGAGGGTGAAAGGAGGAGCGACTCCTTACGGGTCCAAGGTACGGTAGTCGGAGAAAGAGAATCGAGGGGTCCAAAGAGTTGGATGTAAAGAGAGAAAAAAGAGACAGAGAGAGCTACTCCGGTCTTGCAACCCGTCCCTGTGTCTCACATGCAAGGAAAGTATTGCCTTCAGGTCTCTTACTCTCTCTCTCTCTCTTTCTCTCTTTCTGTCTCTCTCTCTCTCTCTCTCTCTCTCTCTCTCTCTCTCTCTGTCGTCTCTCTCTCTCTCTCTCTCTCTCTCTCTCTCACGTTCTCTTCCCTAAAACAAGGATCTGAGGATTGGCAGATGAGGGGAGGGGGCAGTCTGAATGCCCCACTCACGGCCTTAGGTAATGGGAGGCAAGAGCTTTTGTTTCAGAGGTGTGAAGACCTCAGGTACCTCTTGCTACCTCCTAGGTATGCAGGTTGAAGGTCTGAGTGTTGTTTTACACCTCACTGCACCTTACTCTTGTACCTTGCTCAATGGCCGCCTGGGGCCTGGGGCTTTTATATTCGTCAGGGCCCCAACCATTGGGGCGTTGAGCAGAATGTGTCAGGCGATCGTTGCAGGGGCAACTATCCTTGGTGATTTCTCTCATAAAAACACGCGAGAGTTCCCCACCAGCTTCAAGTCCTCTCAAAAAATGCCCACTGCCAGCGGCCAAAATTACATTCTGTCCCTATCACACCTGCCTCGCTTTATACGTGTTGACGCTGTTCCGACATTTAATTAGAAAAAACATAGGGATGCCTATATATGTGTAAGGATTTCCAGCACAATTGTGCATTGAGGAGTAAAGAGAGACACACTGTCACCGCCATGCAATTAAAGAGACAGCCAGTGGGGTGTGGAGAGTGAGATTATTAAGCAGTCACCTTAGGGTCAGAGGGAAAAATAAGTGCATGTTTGCAACAAAAATATTCCCTCTTGCATACATGCACTAAAGCATATATACAGATCCCTGAATGTGAAATTCAAACATGAGTTTGTAATGTTCCCAAGCTATTATAATACACGTGTGTACATACTGTGAGAAACACTATTCACATGATCAGTTAGCAACGTATATATGATTTTAGGTGTTTTGTGTAGTGTCAACCATCACGCCTTGTGCCCTCTGTAGACTGTGTTGTTTTCCTTATGTAAGCTGTGCTAGCGTCTATATATGGGTGTAGAAGGCAGTGTGTTAGAGCGAGTATTATAATGGAAGGCATGTCCTTCCAGCGGTTGGGGTGGGTGGTTTCTTTAGAGTGGGGGAGGGGTAGCGATTGTATCGATAATAAATAGGCAGGGAATTGATCAAGCAGAAGGAATGCATATTGATCGAAGGCAGTTTCAGCCATGACATCCTAAGAGGTCTGTCTCTTTCTGCAAAATTACTAAATCCCAGTGTTTCGAGAACCCGCTTCTAAGTCAAAGGCACAATCGTTCCTGTTTCAGAAGAGCTGTGTTTAAACCATCCTCTTGGGCAAGGATTGAGAGTATGTCTGAGCTGGTTCTGTGTTCCTCAAGGGATTTACCACCATGTCTTTACTGATATTCAGCCGGTGGGTGGTCTCCACCTTCGATGAGCAAAGATGTGCCTTGGGCCCTGTTGCTTGTGGGAGAGAATGAGGGAACACTTTGAGTGTAATCTCAAATTACATTGGTGGCTGTGGTGGTGCTTTTGAAAGTGAGCCTGGTGTCTACATTTTTTTTCAAGCTAAATTATAGTGTGGACATATCTTTTTTTATAAGGCTTTTAAAACATAGCTCTTTCAGCGCGGAGTCGTCTTTCGGCCTTTCTCAGGACTAGGCTATCTTATTTTATCAACTCAAGAACCACCTGAGAAACTCACTACTTGATTAATTCTCAGTATAATTCAGATTAGTGTTGGGATTTATAAAGTTCAAATGCTGGGCCGAAGACATCTTGGTTCTACAGACACAGGGGAGCTGAAGCATAGAATTGAGGTTTCAAGGAGGCGAAGAGCGAGATGCAGAGAAGAGTGGAGTCTCCAGCTGTTTATGAAATAACCTGGACGATGGATATGCGTCCATCATTCCATTGCTGGCGATGACTCCACCAAGTTCTTCCTTCAATACCAAGACTCATGGTGTTCGGCGCCTCCTCTATAAGAGCTTGACTATCACATTCGTAAGGCGCGTGCTAACAGAGCAGCATCACTCACCCTCCATTGCTAAGAGTGAGTGCGCCTTTCGTCTTGATGCGGGATACTGCTAAGAAACGATGCCCCGTTTGCCACCGCGCCCTTATTTAGCCCCACCCACTTGGAGAATTTTAAATATAAGTTGCTAATTGGAATAATGAGTTCTCTTTGCATAACCGAGGTCGCACAGTTAAGTACTCATTATGCTCATGCAAGGTCACTCACCACCCCAACGTAGTGATGTCTATATATCCCTAGAGTGAGTCCCTCTCAATGTAGCTCCACCACGTGGCGGGGCCTTGGAGACATCAGAATCCCGCGCACCGCACGCTATATCTAGCCATACTTAACACTGACAGCTTTATCCATGATATCACTCTGGCTACAGAAACAGCCCTGATTACAATGCACACCGGATGCATTCTGCAAATTATGCATCTCTCGGAAGTCACACACGTCTGAGATTGCACCGTGTATCTGATCAAAGGCTTGATGCGAACAGAAGATAAAAGATGCTTCATGGACCTGGCAACATTCATGGGTAATGAGCGCCAGTTCTTTCAGCTACAGATGCTGCCATCTGCGACCCACGTGTGTATTACCAGGAGCCGGGCATGCCCCTGCCACAATATCATCACCAGCCTTAATGACAACGGGGCCCAATGTATACACACCTTGGCCACGGTAGCTTTGCCGGTAAAACCTGCAAGGCTGCCGACCAACTTGCGAATTTTACAAGCGCCCGGGAATGGCAATTACCGGGTCATTATGGCCCTGCTGGACTCAGTATTTGCTCATTCCTGGGCGCCGGTAAAATATGCTCCCCATTACCATTTGAGCCCCATAGGGCACCCGCAAGCAGAACTCGTAGTTTGCCATCATGTAACTATGGTACCGGCAATCTTACCGGTACCGTAGTTACCAGACTGGCAAACTTGAAATAAGGCCCGGTGTCTGAAGACCTTCCCTGACAGAACAAACAAAACAAGTCAAGGGCTGAACATCACTCTGTACGCGCTCACCCGCACCTTCATATATTAAATAGGGAGCCCTCCGGATTATGATAATGGAAATTAACCCTAATTAATTTGTCTGGAACAGATCTAATAGGGAATAATGTATACACAATGTTTAAAACACTTTTATTTTCAATATACATTTAAAAAAAGGAATATCTTTTTAGTACACATGGGAACAGTATACATACAATTAATTCTCAGAACAGCATTTCATGAATCCCATAGTCCATGTTATCCACAGGTTCTACCACCCTTAGTTTTCGTGGTGTCATTTTATACCGATTGTTCTGTGACTAGCAGAAGAAATCAGCACTCAAATTCTTTATGGTGGAGATGTCGACACATTTTTGGCGCAACAAGTGCTACACGCAACAGGGGCTCTTCCTGATTTAGACAGCCTTCACCAGGACGGTCTCAACTTTCAAAATAACCATTTATTAGAAACTCCACTGCCTCATTCTCTCTACAGACTCCAGTCTTATAGAGACCCCCCAGGCATGGATCTACACTCTCAAACACTGCACCACCCCATATGCAATGTGTTCTAACAGAACTAAATGATGGCATGTGGTATTTGTACATCAATATTATCAGAACAGGACTACAGTATCCCTCTTGTAAAATTAGACTCAACCTGCAGATAAAAATCAATAATGTGGGTACACGTTTCAGGGGGGGTGGGGGGGGTACCAGTTACTCGACACTGCAACACGTAAAGTGTTATTTGGGCCGATACAGAAAGTACAAATGCCAAAGAAAGAAAAATAAATGTGAAGCAGTCAAAATATCTGACATCTTCTGTGAGACCTCATTCACTGATGCCCCAAGAGACCAGTTGCAGAGAAGAGAATGTTTCATCCCTGTTGGCAAACGTTACCAGGAGCTTGAGGCGGCATCACATGGGCGCCACAGTCCTAGAAGTTTCCTTTTAATTTGCGGCTCCTCTTAAAAGGACAAAGGAGAGCCCTCCAGGTTTTATGAACTCCACAACGGTGGCTGTCTGGCCTTGTGAAGCTGCATTCTGCTGTCTGAGAGCATAATCATTGGGAAAGACTGTATGACACAGCACCCTTTAATAGACAACCTCTTTATTACTCACCACTCTCATTAGACTGCTTCCACTTCTCAACCATCATTGGCAACCTCAGAATGGCCTTCCCTGCCTACTGCATTACCCTGGCTCTGAGCCAAAGATATATATGTTTTTTTGAATGTATTCTATTTTGTCTTTTGCATCTTAGGGTTACATTGCAGACACTCAAAGACTCTGAGCCTGGCTGCATCATGGACATGATAATCCTTCTGGGTGCAGCTAAGGTGCCCTACTTCAGTGACCTCATGCCCTCTCTCTGTTCTGAGCCATGCAAACCCTCCTATGCCCTTCCTGCCGTGCTCCTCCACCTGCCCTCGATTGATCTTCTCTACCATCTCTGTGAAGAATTCGACCATGAGCACAGGGAGAGTGCGCCCGCCTGGGCTTTTTTTGTTTATTAAAAAAAAAAATGAATGATGGGAAATCAACCTCTGGAAAACATGTGGGGCCATTCCCGCACATATTTTCAATGCTCACCGCACAGCAGAAAAATAGTCATATACTCTGGGAAGACACAGCTTACCAGTGACTCCCTCCACTGTCATTTTTACCTGGCACCTGACAGCTGTGGGTACATCAAAAGCCTTTGGCATGGGTAACCTGGTTAGAATTTTAAGGCCTCATGGATTTGCATCTCCATTGTTACACCTTGCTGGTGGCGGCGAATACTGAAGAATGTTAATTAGCAGTACCCAGGGAGGCCTGGGTGCAGGAAGTGACAATGGAGACGAGACGCCAACACCTCTTTGTACTGCAATGTCTCAACTTGTTACTAACACCCGTCCTTGGTATGAAAGGGCGGTGAATGTCCTGCCTTGAACCACTCCTTTCAGAGCAGGGAAATGTAAATTGTAGGAGACAAAAGTCTGCCTGCAACCCCATACTTCAAAGGAGGCCCATGTTGTGACCAAGCACCGCATAGGACTCAGTTAATTAGGGAGACACATTGATGTACATCAGACAGGAAGATGGGTGGGACTTAGAAGTATATGTTGTCATCCTTCCCCTGTCTGTTGCCAAGCGCCCTGGTTCTGACCTGAAGCATCACTGAAGATTGTTAGTGGGGACCCAGGATTGGCTCACTTAAGTTAGGCTTGGCCTACACCAATCCCTGGTCCCCATTTGGCTTTAAAAGAGGGCTGAGCCCCTCACAGATCAGATCATCTCAAGACTTCGCAAGGAGTAAGAAGGACTCATTTGGACCCGAGCTGAAGGTGCAGTCTACCTTACATCCTCCGCCAGTGAAGGGAGGTCAGGAGTTCCAAGAGGGAAGCAAGATCCCTCCCCTAAACATTTCCCAGGGAACAGAGGGAGATACCATACTCAGAGGACCCGTCCAGCAGCTCCAGAACCATGATCCGAGCTGGCACACAGCATGCCCTGCTAGGTTCTGACAGCAAGCTTCCTAGTTGGGAAGTGCCGGAGAGTCTCTGGACAAAAGACAAGGCAGTTACCTGCTAAATCCTTTCTGAGCTTTGGGCCGTCTGCCTTGAAAGGACACAATCCCTGCGATGAAGCTTGGAGGAGTGCCACACAAACATCATCCAGAGTCCATTTTTTTAAGGAGAATTTCAAGATAGTCGAGTCCTCGAAAAGCATCCAGCTGCACCACTGACGGTTGTCACGCCGAAGTCACCAGAGCCGTCCGCTACGCCTGGACCAGCATTCCAGATCCACCAACCAGCACAAACACAATGATTGTTGGCTCCAAACCGCCGCACCAGATAGCCTGCAGACATCCGTCCAGCCTCACTTGCTGAACTGCCTGCCGCCTGGTACCCACAGCTGTCTCCAACCACTAAACTCCATCTTACAGGCTGCAAAGCACCCTGGAACCACCTCAATGCTGTGAAGCACCAAGAACTTCTTCTGCACCAGGTACACTGTGGTTCTGCCCCCCTGGTCCTTCTCCAACAGCCCGTAAAGACAGTTATGACCCCTTAACCCTTTGTAACTGAAACCAATAACCTTGTGCGGAATTAGAAAAAATACAATTTTATGGCTGTTACACAAAGCAAAGGAAAATACACCGACACGGGCTTGTAAAGATTCCCAGAATCTTTATTACAAAACTGAACAGTATTCAAGAAAGCACACAAATAGCTATTTGGCCGTCAATACATCACAGAGACCACCAGCAGGGTTCAATGTGAGCAGTGAACAGAATTTCCTAGCTGGACATCGATGCATTTATACAATTTGTAAAATGATGTCCAGCCTCTTACAGGTTAATCATACACTGGGCTAGGGTCGCGCCAGGTTCACTTTCCTAATTTACAGATCTCGTGCATGCGGTTTACTTTTGAATATATTTACTAACACACTCCATTATTCTTTAATTTAACATTTACACTCTTTACATACTCTTTTAATACAGACCAAACAAATGTTTCACATATTATATTCGGATAGCATTACTGTTCTTGTATACTTGTTGTTTAACATTGCTGATTCAAGTAATCCCCTGCTCCCGAGGTCAACAAAGGACAAGGTCTACATGACCCTAACATGTAGCCTGAAAGCAGGTTGGACATTAACTCTCCTACAGAGAGGGCACACGAGATGGCCATTTTAGATTACAGGGTGACTTTGTACAAAAACCCCAAAATGGCGGTTCTAACCTAAAATGGAGGCTTGATTCAAGATGGCGCCTTACATCAATTTCTAAGGTCAAGACCTTGCCGTAGAGAGTTATTTGCGTACAATTTTAAGCAAGTTGGCGTAGGCCAATATACATGCAAATCGTTATAATAGGAGGCATAATTTCCAGTTTGACAAACCCTCCTTTTGGCCTATGCCAAGTGCCAACACTACTTCTGATCTCCTTGCAAGTAACTCCATACGTCATCGTCCGTACACCCTGAATCATTGTCTGACATATCTATTGCCATTAGATCTGACACCAGAGTTTCTTTTAACACATACTCTTTGGAAACCTTCTTTGGGGCGTATATTTTATGCCCTAATACACTTGTTGCTTGCGTGCAACATCCCCCTAACACTTCGAATATACCAGGGAGACACTGTATACAACAACAAAGAAACAGAAAACTTCCCAAGATAATCAGCAGGGCCGAAAACAACTTCTATCCCCATGACCATAGGAGGTCCCAAAACCATGTACCAAGTTCCCAGTTTCCCTCAGGAACCTGTACTTCTGAACTAAGAACATGTAGATTTTGGATAGCCCTAAACATCGTCGGAGAGGAGTCTGGTACGTAAACGCAGTAAACAGACCCCACTAATTTACATACTCCTCCTCGCTCTGCCAGGTTGACATCTAATGCCATCCGGTTCTGAAGAGCCACTAATCTTATCGCTCTCTGCTCTAACGTCATATTATAGAGTATGTCAGTGGTCCGGTTGATGGTTCTCTCCAATACTTTCGCTAGTCCCCTGATATCTTCTGAATTCGTAATTTGCCCAAAAAATGGCACAAAAGATTTCATAATATCTCATAGAGTTTGCGCTGGAGTATCCCCTTTCACACCTCATCGTGGATGAGTCTTCGAAATAACTACAGTACTGGCAATAAATACCCCAGGTAATAGAATCCCTAAATAACAGGTTCCTTGCCAATCCCTGGGCAACCATGGAAATGCCACATTACCGCAAACAAAATAGACAGGTTCGCCTACGTACAGAGGTCTGTTTTCACTAGTCAAATTCGCAACGTTGGTGCACTTTCTAAAATTACCTATTGACCGTGTTCCTTTCCTCTGTATGCAGAAGCATACTGAATCGGGGCTATGATGAACAAAATAAGATGGAAGTGTGGCTTCCTTATTGCCTATAGGAGCCATTTTGAAAGAGATTAAAGACTGAAAGGGACGAGACAATCTATCAGAGGGCCTAACAGAAGCAACGTTTGGCTTACTCCTATTTAAAAAAAGCGAGCATCCCAGGGGCATCAAAACATTCTTTTCAAAACTATTTAAATTTGTACCATCAAAGTTCCCTGAGATGCTGTCATTCCATCGACCCAAAAATAGTGCTCTAAGAGAAGCGTAACAGGCAGTTGTTAAAGGTAAGGGATAAATATACCAACCTAGCCCCTTATCCCCATGTTGCGGTAGATGTGTGCAGATCCAGCAATTGGTCTTATTAAAAATTGCATGAGTGGCATTCATTATTAACAAAAGGGTATTATTCTGATAGTTCCGTCTATGCAAAGAATCTCTAGGCGACAAAGTATGCAATTGCACAGAAGGAGTGGGAATAACAGATACATTTTCAATAGGTAAAAAGTCTTCTAACGGATATGCTTCCTCCAGATATCATAACCCAAACCCAACAGTTACTAAAAATCCAGTAATTATCACAAAAAGGCAAGAATACACTTTGGGGGTCCCCTTACATGCTTGATCATTGTCTCTGCTAGTCAAATGTTTATCTAAAAGTTCGGTACGAGCGGTAGCGGGTGCAGGCATTGTCGTCTTCAACCGAAAAAACACCAATTGTTTGTTTGCTGGCGACTCCAGTCGTGCTTCTTCTTAATGTCTATCCCACAACCCTTAGCCAACAAAATCTTCCCGCACAGTCGGGCCAAAAGTCAAGCCCTCAAATGATTTTCTCAATCGCACAGTCAGACCATGCTGTACGTTTACTTCCTTGGGCACAAATTATATTTTGCAGTTTCTGGTGAGAACAAAGTGTCGTCACTTCCTCATGGAAGTGGTGAATGGACAGAAATGGGATCAGAAAAGGATTTTTCCGGAAGTTCCACTGTTGGGGAGTGCAGAGACAAGATGGCCGTTTTGTCCAGCCCTGCGGATTCTGAAGCGGTCTCCGATTCTCCCTTGTTGGTTGTTGCTGTTTTAGGCACGCTAGTTACAGCAGTGGGAAGGGATTCTGTGTATTCTGTATCATATGGCACATGCTGTGCGATCCGTTTGGTGTGCGTCGCATGGATCCAGTGTTTATGACCCGCTACCCTCACAGCAGTCTGGGTGACTAGCAGGACTTGGTAGGGACCCCTCCACCGAGGTGCAAAGCAAGACGACCTCTCAAAAACCTTCGTGAGGATCCAGTCCCCTGGTCGTAGACTGTGACCAGGACCCTCGTAGCGCACAGGTAATGCCTCTCGCACCTGGTGATAAATTGAAAACAAATTTTTAGTCAACTGGTTACAGTAATCTGAAAGAAGCACGTTTTCTATATCCCGTAATGAGCGACTTTTTGGCATACCCCAAATATTAGCAGGTCTCCCCATTACCACCTCAAAGGGAGCGAGCCCAGTCTTAGTTTTAGGGGTTGTTATCATCGACAGTAACACGATCGGTAAGGCGTCCGGCCATTTTAGCTTGGTGCCAGCACACGTCTTAGCGAGTTTGTTCTTTATAATGCCGTTGTGCCTTTCCACTAATCCGGCACTTTGGGCATGTCTAGCTGAATGGAACCGCTTGTCAATCTTTAATCCTTTGCAAATTTGTAGGATTACAGTGGCAATAAAGTGTGGCCCATTATCTGACTAGATGACTCTCGGCAGCCCAAACCTAGGAAAAAACTCTTTCAACAGAGTTTTTGCCGTGGTTATGGCCATTGCATCTCTAACCCACTTACTAAAGGCACAAATAACAACCAATACATATTTAAGATTGTTACACCGTTCCATTTCAATAAAATCAAAGTGAATAACCTCAAACGGGACAGAAGGTGGAGAGAAACTTCCTCTAGGAGTCGAGGTACCTTTTCCTACATTGTGCTGCAAGCAAACCATGCAGCTTTGGACAAAACGCTCCGCAGTTTTGAAAATCTTATCATTGGTCCATACACTGTGTGACATTTTAGTCAATTTCCGTACACAAACATGTGTCGGACCATGAGCCATAATAACCATCATTGTAATGTAGGCGTCAGGGAGTAACCATTTCCCTTCAATATTGTCTACCCAACACCCATCGTCATCCAATCTCCACGCACCCTCGATCCATCTCTTAGTTTCCTCTATGGTAGCATCTGCTTGAATATCTCTTACAACATCGATACTTTCACCCAAAGTGCAAACGTTTACAATTTCTTTAACAGCATACATTTCTGAACTGAAATCAGTGGCAGTTTGTTTAGCTATCTGATCGGCAAAAGCATTCCCTTTTCCTACATCATCTGTAACCTATTGATGTGCTGAACATTTTATGATAGCTAACTGAACAGGGAGTGCAAGTGCTGAAAGTAATCGCACTATTAAAGTGCCATGCTGGATTTTCGTTCCGTGCGAGGTCAAGAAACCTTTTTCTTTCCAAAGTCTACCGAAATTGTGGGCCACCCCAAAGGCATACTGACTATCAGCATATATATTCACTGTAAGCCCTTCAGAAAGTTCACAAGCTCGAGTCAACGCTATAATTTCTGCGGCCTGCGCAGAGTTATGCATAATTCTTTTAGTTTCCATAACCGTGCTTAAGACCTCTGAATTTGAATGTGGTTGGCAAACAAGATTAGTTCATATCTTGTCAATCGTGCAGAAATGAGGTGTTGTGTTTGAGTTCTATTCAATAGAATATATACAGAGTGAGGTACCATTAGGGTTAACGCATGACCCAGGACCATTCCCTCACTCTGTTTTACAGACGCAGCAGCAGCAGCAACAGCGCGCAAACATCTTAGCAAAGCGCATGCTACAGGATCAAGGGCAGAGGAATAGTAGCTGCACAGCCTGTTCTTCCCTCCATGTTCCTGCGTTAACACAGCCAAAGCACATCCATCACATTCATGCACAAACAATACAAAGGCCTTGTCATAATTCGGAGTTCCTAAAACCGGCGCTGAACACAGCGCGGATTTGAGCAAATGAAATGCTGTCTGGTGTTCCAAAGTCCATGGCAATGGCAAAGAAATGCCCTCCTTTGTCAAAGCCAGCATTGGTTCAATCGTTAACGAAAAGTTAGGGATCCACAATCTACAATAAGAAGCCATACCTACCAAGGCTCTAACTTCCTTTTGCGTATTTGGGACAGACATGCCAGAAATGGTCTTTATTCGTTCAGGTGTCAACCGTCTTCCCTCCTTTGACAGGAGGTAGCCTAAATAGGCGACCTCCTGACAACAATATTGGAATTTTTTAAGTGAAGCTTTGTGGCCATGTTTTGCTAGATGACAAAGCAACAACACAGTGGGCCTCATTACGAGTTTGCCGGTAAAACCGTGTTCATTACCGGCATGCCGGAATGAGCGGGTCTGTGCACGTATGAACCCGCCAATAGCGGGTGACTACGAGTGCGCGAGCACGCACGTTCCCCCATGCCGGTAGTGGCAATACCGCCATGCCGGTAAAGGGCCTCCAAGCCCCCTATACCGGCATCACGGGGCCCGCCCATTGCGCTACCGCCTCACACTAACCCGTAAATACCGGCACGGTAATACCGGCGTGGTATTACCGTGTTCGCAAAAAATGGACCCGGAAATTACGTCATCGCACAGGAACGGGAAATGGGCCGGCGGCCATCTTTAAAAACACAATCCATTGCAATCCTCCACAACCAACACTCCTCCCGTGTCGTCGTGTGTCAGGAGAGCATCACCATGTCCAAGGCCAGCAGGAAATCCACCCAGAGGAAGAGGAAGCAGCGGTTCTCGGACGCTGAGCTCACCATGCTCGCCAACACACTGGAAGAGCATGCGGACGTAATACGCTGCACAGACCTCAAGCATGCGGCCCAAACCCGCAAAAAAGAGGTCTGGCTCGAGTTAGCGCAGAGGGTGACAGCAGTGGGGTGCGCCCCAAGGAGTGTGCGCGACTGCCGGAAGCGGTGGGACGACCTCCACCTCCGTGTCCGGAGGACCCTGTCCGAAAATCGGAGAGCCGCAAGGGCGACAGGCGGTGGGCCACACTCCCCAGTCCAATTGATGCCATGGGAGGAGACGGCAAGTCGCTTTATCAACACCGAAAGCATTGAGGGGATCGGAGATCAGGAGGTCGGGGCGGCAATCACCACAGAGGAAGGTGAGTGTACCATCACAACCACGTATCACGACACATGATGTGGCCCAACTGATGGGGAAGTTAGAGTGGGCAAGGCGATGCATCAACATACCCATAGATCAATCATCGTCACTTCCCGCACCACATGGACGCAGAGTGACGACCCCAATCCCAACAGAGGTGCCACATGACCAAACCATGCCCATGCACCCACCACACAGAGACCAAACTAATGCTACACCACCAGCCATGCATTGATCCCCCACATACCCCCTCAGTACACCCAAAGCAACAAACCAGAAATTAAATGATGGCTGAATGCATGGACACATCCCATCACAATACATCACCGCCGCCAATTGACCACATCACTGATGACCCGCATCTCTTCTATCTCCCAGGCACTGACGATGAAGGTAGACCAGTGGACAGGGGTGCGCGCACGTCCAGTGCACAAAAGGGGTCCAGGGACACCCCAACACAACCGTCCAAGGAGAAGTCATCTGCCAAAGCCAGCATGCCACGCAAGGCACCAACCCTGCAGGGAACACCTGCACCCACTGACCAACAACCAAAAACCACAACAGTGGTTGCCCTGCCGCAAGCCACCAAGGACGTTGTGTCCACAGAGGTGGAAGAGGAATCAGACATGATGCCTGGCACACCCACCCCAAGCCCAATTGCCAGCCCCCAACCTCTAGCAGAGTCTGAGTGCCTCGACAATCCGTGCCTGCATGATTCAGACCTCGGTGAATCAGACACTGCGCTGTTCGAGGACAGTGCCCCGAAGCTCCGCCTACCACGACTCTGCCCTCCTCCACTCTGCCCTCCTCCACTCTGCCCTCCTCCACTCTGCCCTCCTCCACCCTGCCAGCAACTTGCAGACCTGTGGACGTCACATCATTCGAGACCCGCCTGACAAGGGTCGAGGCCCGGCAGGAGTCCATGCTCCAGATCATGCAGCAGCAGGTAGAAGCAAGCAGAGAGGCCATGAGTGCCATCGTGAGGGCAATAGCAGCCAATACTGCAGCAGTGGAGGCATCCACGCGTGCCTTCCAGGAGTGCATGGGGACACTCACGGAGGCCATCCGTGCAGGTAACGCTCCAATGCAGCGGCCACACCTTGACACAGGCAGTCCATTGAGAATTGACACTTCCGCCACAACTACCCCTGCCACCTCGGCCCAATCCAGTCCAGTGCGTCACTTGAGGAGGAGCGCACGACGGCCGGCCATGGCACCACCCAACACCAAGATGCAAAAGAAATGAATGCACGGACAATGACATTGTGGCAGGACACATTGTGGAAGGGAGCACTGTCCGATGCACACATGGGGACACTTAGCATCTGTGTGGAGGGAGAGGGATTTCACTGGGGTGGTTGGAGGGTTTGTGGGGTGGGAGGGGGGTTCACTGTGGTGTTTGGAGGGGAATGTTAATATTATCACGTGTATGTGAATAATACACCCGTTGTTTGCAAGCAATTCAATGGCTGGACATTCTTAATTTTGTGCATGTACATTCAATGTGTGATAGCGTACGGTTGTGAACTGCTAAGTATACAAGTGTACATGCCCACATGCAGCCAGTGTGTCACTGGAACATTCCTTTCATGGTCCGTGAGTTTCAGATGTACACGTGGATTAGTGCTTGGCGTACAGCATGGCCATCCCGTGCATCATGTACTGGCAGGGGGGCTCCTTCGCCTCCGTCTCTATCCCCTTCATGGTCACCCGGCCCATGCATGTCTATGTCAGTTGGCAGTGGTACATTCCTCCGGACGCACATGTTGTGCAGCATGACACAGGCCATGGTGATATTTGCCACCCCCTCAGGCCTATATAGGAGTGCACCACCAGAACTGCATTGGCATCGTAACCGCGCTTTCACAGGCCAAAGGTATGCTCAGGCAGAACACGGGTACGAGTGTGCACGCGATTGTACTCCTATCCATGCCAGTTCAGCGGTTACGCATTGGGGTAAGTAGCCACGGCCTGAAGGTATATCCTCCATCACCTGCAGGCAGATTGGAATAGGTGTGTGTCACTCTGACTTGCCAACTTTCAGGGCACTCAGTCATGGCGGCAGCTATTTGCTGTGGGCATGCACATGTCCCTGTACGTATACGCAATAGTCACATAGATGCTATGGATACTGTAATGAGGTGTGGGACACTGGATGTGGTTTGATAGATGATGCAGGGTGTAAACATGCATGCTGAGGCAGATGTGCTGTGTTAGTGCGGCAATGTTTGGCCTCCAATTCATGATGTGTATTCTATGCATGCTCACAATTGTGCATGCTCACACTGGCCACATTGCCTGGGTTACCATCCTGTTCAGTCCTGCATTGCTTGACATTGCCATGGTGGCCTGGTTGTGGCTCTTACTTGTTGTCATCCATATGCATAGTTTGGCATTTGTGGCCCAGTGATGTGTCGGGTTCGGTTTGGCTAGTTCAGGTCTGGAGTGTTTGGCTCGGCATGCACTCTCCACTCACTGGCTACTGCCACCCAGGTGCACTATTCCCACCCTTGCCACCCAGGTGCAGTAGCCCCCCCCTTCTGCATCTGCACTGATCAGGTCCCCACAGCACAGCCATGGGACAGTTGTGCAACTCACCAGGCTGCCAGGCACGTGGTCCAGCATGCGTGAGAGTAGTGGTTGTGAAATGCCATGCAGCTGGTCCACTGTGTGTTGGTAGGTGCCTGGGGCCAGGAAGTGTTGCGCAGTAACCACCTTTATTGGTGGGGGGATGGCATTGCGTATCTCGATGTGGCTGGCAATGTCATTCTGTGTCATGTCCACTATGCTGGTGATGGTGTCACGGTCCAACCGGTCCAGGGTGTGCGTCTGCTCAGGGGTTGGTTTACATGGGCTGGGTCTGGTGCAAGGGATTGGTGGCTGCCTACGTGGCACTGGTGGCTGCGCTGGTGGTGATTGCTGGCCATGTCTCGCCCTCCTTCTCCTCCTGCGTCTCCTCTGTGCTGCCTGTTGTTGCTGCTGTGGTTGTATCACTATGGGCGGGTCCTCCTGCACCATGTTTGATGGTGCTAGTGGTGGCATTTTGGTGTGGGAAGGGGTGTGGTGTTTCATTGTGCGCCATTTGTGATGGCCAACTCTGCATTGGCTACGCCGGGGGGGTTGCGGTGTGTGGGTGTGCTCAGTTCATACTGGCACAGCCTCCTTTGACTCCACCTGTGGGGATTGTGTGCACCTGTGGCAGCTGCCTTGTATCTTGGTTGCTGTTTGCGGGTGGTCCGCGATGCCTGTTTTTCCGGCATCATGCAGCCCGTTATTACCGTGTTCGCGATGGCGGTATTTGCATGTTTGCGTGGGTTGTGATTGCCCCCTATTACCGGCATGCCGGTATTTACTACCTGAGGAGGCGCGTGTACGCGCCTGTGCTGCTATTAGCGGCACCGTAAATAACGGTGCCGTTAATACCGGGTTTGTGGGTCAGAATGCTACGGAACGTTAAATGATGCTGGTATTTACATACCGGCATCATTTTTCCCTTACCGGCATAACTCGTAATGAGGCCCAGTGCCTTTTTTACAGGCGCTCTCAGAATCAGCAGCCAAGAGGAGGTCATCTACATACTGCAGTAATGTGCAAGTAGTAGGCAACTCGAGGGTATCGAGCTGCTCTTTCAATGCCCTACTATAAATACTTGGACTCTCAGTGTACCCTTGTGGTGCACGAGTGAATGTAAACGAGCGTCCACCTAGGGTAAACGCAAACAAATACCTGCTATCCTTGTGTATGGGAATACTGAAAAACGCATTTTTAAGATCAACAACGCTAAAATGAGTGGCAGAAGCCGGAATCGTGGTTAGTATCGTTGTAACATCAGGTACAATAGGAAATTGAGGAGTCACAATTTTGTTAATAGCGCGTAAATCAATTATAAAACGAAAGGGAATCGCATTATCACCTTTTTTGTATACTGGCAAAATGGGGCTATTACATATGCTACCCGTAATCTCCTCAATTACTCCACGATGTACAAAATCAGAAACTATACATTTCAAAGCCTGTTCGCCTTCAACTGAGATCTTATATTGCGGGATGCGAGGCAATTTTACTCCATGTTTCAAAATAATTTTAACAGGTTCAATTTGAAGAATGCCCACATCATTATCATCAATTGCCCATAAGCATTCTGGAACATTACTAAATTCTGGCGGTAAAGGTTGAGTCAAAAACTGAGAGGCGAGTGATTGCTGAGGTGAAATTGTTAGCCGAATTCCGTCCGGAGAACAATGTATTACTGCATGCAATGCCTTCAACAAATTTAGCCCCAGCAAGTTCTCCCCACAGTTTGTGGTAAGTAGAAATGGACTCTGTTCCGTGAAGGGACCCAGTGTTATCGGTAACGGCAAAGAGACTGGGCAAACTACAGGTGTGCCTGAAAACCCTACGGAAACGTTGGACTGCCCTGACAGGGGAATATTTGGAACCCGTGAATGATCAATGGAACATTTCGGTGCTCCCGTATCTACTAATAATAGATGCTTCCTATTTCCCACTGCCATATCAAGGTAGGGGCCTTTCTGATGAAGGAGAATAGGCGTAGGTTCCAAATCCTGCTTTGGGCAATCCTAGCGAAACAGAATATTATCAAAAGGAAGCTCTTCAGAGAGGTACACGGCAGAAGGGTGATCAAAAATGTTTCTATTATCCACATTCAAAACTTGCTTATCTTGTGAAGGAGGTTGCTGTAATTCTGGTGCAAACTGACCTCTGCCTGGGCCCCCTGCACCTGGGCGACCTCTAGATCATCTACCCATGTTCCCAAATGACCTTTACTGCAAGGTCGGATATTCTGCGCGCCAGTGGCCTTCCTGCCGGAAATAGGCACACTGGTTAATGGTTACCGGAGCCAAGGGCGCACTTCCCTGTGGAATGTACTGACCTCAAAATTGATTACCCCCTCTAGGGCTTCTAACAATCTGCTGTAATAAAACTTTAGTTTCCAGGTCACCCCTTTTTTCTCAAGTTTTTCCTTTTCAGTATTTACATGATTTTCATAGTAGTGAGCCATATGCAGTACTTCTGATTGAGACTTCGCCTGCCAAGCGCTTTCAGAAGACATAATCTGTAACTGGATGTCAGGCAGCAATCCACATACAAATTTGTCGACAAACAACCTTTTCCCTGACTCTGTGCCTAAGTCTTGTCCACTGAAATCTGAGAAAACCTGCTCGAACCTGTTGAAGAAATCGGTAGCACCCTCAGACTTTCCTTGGACACAGGCCGTAAGATTGTCCCAAATGATTCTTTTTTCTGGAACCATAGTTTTCAATTTTACAATAATTCTATCAGGCATGGTTAATATCACTTGAGGTGGTCGTTCGCCAGCTGGTCTTTCTCTGTCTAGCCTAACCATGTTATCCCATGTATCTCCCAACCCAGGTATGTCATCTATAGTCCTAATCTGTTTCCACAAATCAACTGGCAGGAGTACGGAAAATAATAGGGCAATATCACTTAAAGTGAATAGCGACGACTGTAAGACCAACTCTATTTCTTTAGAGAATCCGGTCAGATTCTTTCTTATATCGGGAATAGATTGCTTTATGATGTTCACTTCTTTTCTTGTAAACGGGACGTGAACAAACTGTGAAACGTAATGTGCAGGAATTTCTCTGGCGACTATTCCGCGTCCAGCATCGGCCGCAATCTCAACATTCGGGACAAATGTCGGAGGGGCCTCTCTCATAGGCAACTGAGAAGTAGGCAGCTCCGAACGCTTACTAAGCAACAGAGCCTAATCAAGCGCTAAGGCAGTCGAAGAAGTATCAATCGAAAAGGCTCTCTTATAAACACTCAACAATTCTGCGGGACAACAAATCTTTCTTCTTACACACTCATTCTGCAGGTGCTCTACCATCACCTGTATCACTTTCTTTTGCATTTCTAACGTATACTGACTGTATGTGTCATATACTTCATCTGAGTTATCGACATATCCGAAATCCATCTTATTGCATCCTTTATACAAATTTGTGCTTCCTCTCCTTTTAATTCTTGACGAGGAGAAAACCGTTTCTGTAAGTACATAATACCTAAACTACCACTATCTGTTTCCTCATTCTGTAACTCTTCCAACTCCTTCCTATACTCAAAAATCCTCTCAACATGTTCATATACCTTCTCTGCAGTATCTCTAGACAATGCTAAGGCGTTCAAATCCTGTAACCCTTGTGGGAAATCTACATCATTTAGTCTATTCCACATTATACTCAAATGAGTCCCTAATCCTTCAATAAAGACATTTTTCTCGGGAATACCTTTTAAATTTTCGAGTGTGGAAAAAACATCAGCTTGTTCACCCTTCTCCATACAATGTTTAGCCCAAGCAGTCAATTCACTCTTTTTGTCTGGGGACACAGTATTACGAGTCACAACCCTTGGTCTCGCTCCCTGGTCTACTACAAGCGATGCAGAATCACTTGGAAGAGGAAGAGTAGGCACATTCTGAATAACAACAGGTAAAGGCAAGGGGGCAGGCAAAGGAGCGACGGCTGGAAGAACAACAGGAAGAACAGCAGGGAGGACCTGAGGAACTATAGGAGGGGGAACAACAACACGAAGGGGCAAAGCACCAGGTGGAGGGACGTACGGAGGTGGCGCAGAGGCATCAGGCCTTCGTTCATGCAAAAGTTTATTAATCAATTCATCTGACGTATGAAAATCTTTTGAAGGGTAGATTTTCTGAATGCCTAATTGAAACGCCCTGTCACTGTTCCTAATTGACTACAATTGTTTATTTTGATCATATAACCGTGCCTTTTCATATGTCTATGGATGTGTTTCTCTCTACTCTTTTGTTGCTGCAAAGCTTCTGTTTTCCAACTGTGCAACGCGTCAAATGCTGCACGTCTAGCCTTTTTCTTTACTAATACAGACTCTAAATATTCTATAAGATGGATTTCAAAACTACCATTGGTTGGCCACCGAAGATTAGAATTATGTCTGGTCTGTCTGTGCCAAATGTTCCAAATGTCATTAAATGCTATACTAGCAAAGCCTTTCTTACAGTACAAAGTACATGCTGGCGGCCCCTCCTGTGGTGCGGGACGGCTATCTTCCAAAGATTGTCTGTCGCTGCGGAATAATGCCCTAAAGCAGGCAGACAATTCCCCAGGCATATCAAAGTTCTGGTGTTACCTGGTTAAATAATTGTGCTCGCGAGTACAATGATCCAAATTCAATTTGTCAGGGTTAGATTAAGAATCGGGACACGATTCACCTGACCAAAGGACTGGGAGGCCCGATCGGGTTATTAAGGACAATGCTAAGGACCCACGTGTCTGGTGGTTTTCGGCAAATTTACCCACCTCAAATATATGGACACTCGTCAAGACTTCGTCTCGGGCTACAGCTCACCGTCCAGGGATCGAATCGTGCAGTTTTGTCGAGGAATTCGCTTCTCGTCTAGAGTGGCCGTTTCTGTTGGCACCGTCTGATCCCGGTCCGATAGCCGAGCCAACCTTTAACGAGACAAAGTCAATCTTGAGGGTCCCTATTCGGGCGCCATCTGTGGAATCAGAAAAAATACAATATTACGGCTGTTACACCAAGCAAAGGAAAATCCACCGACACGGGCTTGTAAAGATTCCCAAAATCTTTATTACATAACTGAACAGTATTCAACAAAGTACACAAATAGCTATTTGTCCGTCAATACATCACACAGACCACCAGCAGGGTTCAATGTGACCAGTGAACAGAATTTCCTAGCTGGACATCGACGCATTTATACAATTTGTAAAATGATGTCCAGCCTCTCACAGGTTAATTATACACTGGACAAGGGTCGCGCCAGGTTCACTTTCCTAATTTACATATCTCGTGTATGCGGTTTACTTTTGAATATATTTACTAACACACTCCATTATTCTTTAATTTAACATTTACACTCTTTACATACTGTTTTAATACAGACCAAACAAATGTTTCACATATTATATTCGGATAGCATTACTGTTCTTGTATACTTGTAGTTTAACATTGCTGATTCAAGTAATCCCCTGCTTCCGAGGTCAACAAAGGACAAGGTCTACATGACCCTAACATGTAGCCTGAAGGCAGGTTGGACATTAACTCTCCTAAGAGGTTGGAGAGGTTAAGGCAAGAACAAGGGCACACGAGACGGCCATTTTAGATTACAGGGTGACTTTGTACAAAAACCCGAAAATGGCGGTTCTAACCTAAAATGGAGGCTTGATTCAAGATGGCGGCTTACATCAATTTCTAAGGTCAAAACCTTGCCGTAGAGAGTTATTCGCGTACAATTTTAAGCAACTTGGCGTAGGCCAATAAGCATACAAATCGTTATAATAGGAGGCATAATTTAATATCTAGTTCGACACTTGAACTGTAAGACTGATTACTTTACCAACTACCCTCTTGTCAGTATCCGGAGTGCACCCATTTCCTTTGTGAAATGGCCTGTCCTCTGTGCTCCTTTACAGGGTGGATTGCATTTTGTAGTGTGCTAGAACTGTCTGTTGTAATAATACTAAAGTAGATATTTATGTACATCCTTGACTGGATAGTCCCTTTTATCATTGGGTAATAATTGTACTTTCGCTGTGTTGCAACTAACCACGATCCACAACCTTGCAGAGAAAAGCCTGCTGCTCCACCCACGTTACCAAAATTGGTCAAGGAGGTTTATAATTTGCTTGTGTTTGTGAGCAGCAGGATTCTCAAACTTAGGTGGCCCTGACCTACTACGCATTACTGTTTGCTCTGCATTGTGTTAAACTAGGGTGCTTTTTCTCCCCTCGCAGGATTCTCAAACTTAGGTGGCCCTGACCTACTACGCATTACTGTTTTCTCTGTATTGTGTTAAACTAGTGCCCTCCACTCAATTCCTGTCTGCATACTAGTGTCGTCTGCCTCCCCTCCTACTCCATGGTGCTCTCTATCTCACCTATCTACTCTAACTGCTTCTCTATTGACTATCCTGCTCTCCTCACTAAATCCGGTAGGAAAAAGTTTAAAAAGGACATCCTGGTCTCCAACCCAGGCCTCCCTATCGCTGACACCTACACGAGCGCCTGCTCCAAGGAAACTCTCACTGACATTCTCTTTTTCGTGCCTTCACCTGACCTATGGACCCTTCACATGGTCGCTGTGCTCTCTCCTTTCTCCTCCTCTCCCATTAATGGTGGCACCCGTTGGGATGTCCTCTTGGCCCCTTTCCACTCCTCTAAGGCCATCATTAATGTCTATGCTAACGGGACCGTCTTGGTCCAAGGCCCTCAGGCCAACCTTCACCTCTTTGATAGGCGCCTCCCACGCCTCATCAACTTCCTCTCCGCTCCCGCTGTCCCCCTTCCTCTGTCCTCGGCTACCTTGCCTCTCCCCTCCCTCCCTGCCCCTTCTCTTGCTCCCTCTTCAACTCCTTCTCTAACACCTCCGCAGGGCATACCTCTGATCTGTACCCCTCCCCGGAAGTATTTCAAAGGTGGCAACCTTCTCCACATTGCCACTCTAAATGCTCGCTCTGCCATCAAGCACTCCTCTGATATCTGTCGCCTTCTTGAGGAACTGGACCTCGACGTCCTCGGTCTCACTGAGACATGGTTCACAGCCAGCTCTGCCACCAGCTTCGACACACTCCTACCTGACGGCTACAAGATCCTCTCCGTGCCCAGGCCTAACCGTTCAGGGGGTGGTGTTGCCCTTATCTTCCCTGAGTGGATTCCTGCCTCTGTCACTCCTACGCAGACCTACTCCTCTTTTGAATGCCTTGTCTGCCGACTCTCTCTCTCTCCTAGCCATTCCCTTACCGTGGCTACTATCTATCGACCACCTGGTCAAATTTCCTCCTTCCTCTCTGAATGGGCTGACCTCTCCTCCTCACTCCTGTCCTCAACCACCCAACTCCTCTTTCTCGGTGACTTCAACATCCACCTCGATGCCTCCTGTCCCCCCACTGGTCTCTTTCGCGAACTCTGCAACTCTCTCTCACTCTCTATTCTCCCGTCTGGGCCTACTCACTCTGCAGGGCACACTCTTGATGCTCTGATCTCTTCTGACCTTCCCCTCTCCCTCCCTCTCTCCACTCCTCTCTCCTGGAGCGATCACTTTCTCCTATCCTCTCACCTCTCCCTCCCTACCCCACAGGCAAAGCCACCCTCTTCACTGCCACCCACCTTCTCGGTCATCCGACCCATGAAGCGCGTGTCAGTTGAGGCTTTCGCTGCTACCTTCTCGCCCCCTCCTCCCCCCTCGGCTGACTCCCACCCTGACACAGCCCTCTCCATGCTCTATTCCTCTATATCTGATACTCTCGATATCCTTGCCCCCGTCATGAGAATCCGCCTGAAGCCCAAAGCCAAATGTAACTCCTGGTATGACTCGGATCTCGTCACCCTAAAACGCAAGTGCAGGGTGGCAGAGAGGAAATGGCGTGCTTCATGTTCATCCTCTGACAAACTGGCCTGTCGCCTGCTCCAAAGGCAATACCGGCTCTCCGTTCTCACCAAGAAGAGGGCCCTTATCCAAGCCCGCATCTCTGAGGCATCTAACAACTCGGCCGAACTCTTTAAAATCTGCAAGGAGCTGGCCAACCCTGCTGCAGTCTCTACCTCTCCTGTCCCCTCCCAGGCCCTCTGCACTGCACTGGCCTCACACTTCATCTCAAAAACTCAGGACATCCTGTCCTCGCTCTCCTCCTCTCTCCCCCCTCCCTCTCTTCCCGGCTCTTCCTCTTGCTCTCTTGCAGCCGCCCCTCCGCCCTCCTTCTCTGCTTTTCCACCTTTTTCTGCTGATGAGGTTTCCAGACAAGTCCGATCTATGAAAGCCTCGTCTAAACAGGTTCACCCCTGTTCCTCCAAAACCATCAAGGACCACATCGACTCCCTGGCTCCTGCCCTGGCTGACTTTTGCAACCACTCATTCGCCTCTGGAGTCTTCCCATCCCCCCTCAAGCACTCCCTTGTGCACCCCCTCCTCAAGAAACCCTCTTCCGACCCCTCCTGCCCGGCCAATTATCGCCCAATCTCCATTACTCCCTTCCTGGGTAAGCTCCTGGAGAAACTGGCCATCTCCCAGCTTAACCTCCATGCTGAATCGGTTGGTAATCTTCATGACCATCAATCCGGCTTCAGAGCGGCCAGAAGCACGGAAACTGCTCTCCTGAACATCCGTGAGGACCTGCTCCTGAACCTCGATTCCAACACTCCCTGTGTTCTCATTCTGCTCGATCTCTCCTCTGCCTTTGACACCGTCAACCATGCCATCCTGCTCAACTGTCTCCGTGATAACCTGGGTATCACTGGTCAGGCTCTGGCATGGCTGACTTCTTTCCTTTCCGGTCGATCCTCCCAGGTCCAAATGGGCTCCTTCCTCTCTGACATCTTTTTCTCCACCTGTGGTGTCCCCCAGGGTTCCAACCTCTCTCCCTGGCTTTTCAACCAGTATCTGGCACTCCTTGCCCACCGCATCGCCGCTCTCTGCCCCTACTTCCAGTGCTATGCAGACGATACCCAGCTCATTTTCAGGCTACCCTCGGCCTCCTCCTCTCCTTCCCTCATCTCCGACTGTCTGTCTGCTATCCAGGAATGGTGTGCCGCCAATGACCTCTGCCTCAACGCCAGTAAGACTGAGATTCTACTCATCGGCACACCCACTCCCTCCTTCCCTGCAGCTCTCTGGCCGGCCTCCCTTGGCCCCCTTCCTGCCCCTACCTGTAAGGCTAAAAACCTCGGGGTCATCTTCGACTCCACACTCTCCTTCTCTCCTCATATATCTGACGTCTCTAAGAAGTCACACTACCAGCTGCACCTCCTCAGAGGTATTCTTCCCTTCCTCTCCTTCCCCCAGAAGCTCACTGTCTCCCGAGCCCTGGTTCTCTCAAGGCTGGACTACTGTAACAGCCTCTATCTTAATCTGCCTGCCTCCACTCTCCGCCCTCTGCAACTTATCCAGAACAGAACTGCGAGACTTGTCCTTGGCCTCAAGCCCAGGGACCGTATCTCTCCAGGACTGAAATCTCTTCACTGGCTCCCAGTGGCTGCGAGGATTAAGTTCAAAACCCTCTGCATTGTCCACAAGGCCTTCTGGGGCCTGGGACCTAAATACCTTCAACTCTCTCTTCCTAAATATCTTTCTTCACGAGCCCGTCGCTCATCCGTCTCCAACTCCCTCATGGTCAGCCGCTTCTCGAAGCAACGAGCTGGGGGTAGATCTCTCTCTGCAGCAGGGGCCTCCCTCTGGAACAGCCTTCCTGCCTCCCTGAAACTTGAGGAGAACCATCTCCGGTTCCGGAAGCACCTCAAAACCTTCCTCTTCGCTTCTGCCTTCTCTCTCCCTCTCCCCTGCTAAACCTGCTTAACTCCCCACTGAATTCAGCACTAAACCTGCATCTGGGCCACTCTCAGCAACCTCGGTCCAGGGCCCAGCCACTCTCCACTTGCACTGCCTCCCTGGCTCCCCCGCACTGTGGGACTGTCACTGTATCCCTACAGCCCCCTTCCCAGCACTTACTCTGCACTTACCTCGCACTTGCCACCAGCTGGCCCTTTTTATTTATTATTTATTATTTATTATTTTTTACGCTACTTACCTTGTACTGCACTTTCCCCCCCACCTCCTCCCCCTGCACTTCCTCCTTTTTCCCCTTACCTCCGCACTTGCGCGATCTGAATGACACCTGGCCTAGTAGGATCGTTTGTTCTGTCTTCCCCTTGTTTCCCTCCCTCCCTGCCTCGTCGCGCCTTGAAACACTTGTGTATAGGCGCGTTACAAATACCATATCATATCATATCATATCTGTTTGGATCCCTTCTGGTGAACAAGAGGTATGGGGCTGATTGATGGTTTAGAAACCGAAATTCATCCCCGGACCACTGGTGCCCCGAAGTGATTGGTCACAGTTTGTCCTAATGACCCATATATCACTCCAGTGGTTGGATAACAAAAAGTGAATGTCATCAATGGCCCTTAAATATCTGCCCCTCACAATTAAAGTATGTCCCTCATAGGGCGTTAGGATGTGCAATAAAGCCCTCCACATCATTTCAGGCATACGTTTCTTTACTTGGGTTTTGCCATTAATTTACTGTGTGAACACAAACAGTTTAACTCTCTTGAAATACATAAGAGGCTTGAATAAAGCCATCTATGCTTCGCGTCACACTTAACCTGCTAGCACTGCTTGCTTGGCTTGCGTGCTGTGATGTTGACTAGTACAAGAAACTCTTCAGTTCACAGCATGCACCCCCTCGCTCACTCACTGTATGAACCCCACACTCACTTTTCACAGACTATACATGATAGCCAGGAAGGGATCAAGGATTAATGGTTTGTGATGCAAAGTTCCACTTGCCTGCTGGCATGGGGGCTCTGTGAAACCTGTGTGACAACTGGCCTGCTGCTGCCTGCTCCAAAGGCATTAACGGGTCTCTGTCCTCACCAAGAAGAGAGCTCACATCCAAGACTGCGTATCTGCGGCATCCAACAATTTGGGTGAACTCTTTAAAATCTTCAAGGAACTGGCGATTCCTTCCGCAGTCTCTACCCCTCCTGTCCCTTCCCAGGCCCTCTGCACAGCACTGGCTTCTCATTTCATCTCTAAAACTCAGGACATCTTGTCCTCTCTCTTCTCCTCTCCACTTCCTCCCTTGACGCTCTGCTCTTCCCCTGGCCCCTCTTCAGCCTCCTCTCCTCCCTCCTTCTCTGCCTTTCCCCTTTTCTCCCCAGACGAGGTTTCTAGACAAGTCCGATCTATGAAAGTCTCATCAAAACAGGTTCATCCATGTTCCTCCAAAACCATCAAGGATCAAATTGACTCCCTGGCTCCTGCCCTCGCCAACTTCTGCAACCACTCCTTAGCCACCGGAGTCTTCCCTTCCCCCTAAAGCACTCTCTTGTGCACCCTCTTCTTAAGAAACCCTCTGCTGACCCGTCCTGCCTGGCTAACTATTACCCAATCTCCATGACCCCTTTTCTGGGGATACTCTTGAAAAGTTGGCCATCTCCCAGCTCAGTCTCCACACTGAATCTGTTGGTTGTCTTCATGATCACCAGAGCTGCCAGAAGCACGGAAACTGCTCTCCTGAACATCTGTGAAGACCTGCTCTCCAACCTTGATGCCAACATCCCCTGTGTCATCATCTTACTTGATCTTTCTTCTGCCTTTGGCATGGTTAACCATGCCATCCTGCTCAAGTGTCTCTGTGATAACCTGGAGATCACTGGTCAGGCCCTGTCGTGGCTGACTTCTTTCCTCTCTGATCGACCCTCCCAGGTTCAACTTTGGTCCTTCCTCTCCTCTATCTCTATCTCTACTGTGGTGTTCCCCGGGGGTCTAACCTCGCTCCCTGGCTGTTCAACCTATACCTGGCACTTCTTGCTCACCACATTGCAGCGCTCTGCCCCAATTTCCAGTGCTATGCGGATGACACTCAGCTAATTTTCAGGCTGCCCTCAGCGACCTCTTCTCCCTCTCTCATCTCTGACTGTCTTTCCGCCATCCAGGAGTGGTGTGCTGCCATTGATCTCTGCCTTAATGCCAGTAAGACTGAAATTCTCCTCATCAGCACACCTGCTCCCTCCTTTCCTATCACTCTCTGGCCGGCCTCACTAGGCCCTCCTCCTGAGCCCACCTGTGAGGCAAAAAACTTCGGGGTCATCTTCGACTCCACACTCTCCTTTTCTCCCCACAACTCTAAAGTCACACTACCAGCTGCACCTTCTCAGAGGTATTCTTCCTTTCCTCTCCTTCCCTCAGAAGCTCACTGTCTCCAGAGCTCTGGTTCTCTCTAGGCTTGACTATTGCAACAGCCTCTTTCTAAATCTGCCTCCTTCTACCCTATGCCCTCTGCAACTCATCCAGAACAGGACTCTGAGACTTGTCCTTGTCCTCAAGCCCAGGGATCGTATCTCTCCAGGACTGAAATCTCTGCACTGGCTCCCAGTGGCTGCGAGGATTAAGTTCAGAACCCTCTGTATTGTCCACAAAGCCTTCTGGGGCCTGGGGCCTCTATACCTTCAACTCTCTCTTCCTAAATATCTTCCTTCTCAAGCTCTTCTCTCATCCTCCTTCAACTCCCTCAGGGTCAGTTGCTTCTCCAAGCAAGGAGTTGGTGGTAGATCTCTTTCTTTGGTTGGGGCCTACCTGCCTCCCTGAAAGCTAAGGAGAGTCATCTCCGGTTCCGGAAGCCCCCCAAAAACCTTCTCTTTGCCTCTGCTTTCTCTCCTCTTCTCCCCTGCTGAATTCCTGGCTGATACTGAAACTGCACTGGTTACCTGGCCACCCTCTGATCTCGGGTCCAGCTCCCCTCCACCACCAGTCGCTTACCTACACTGCCCCCCTGGCAACCCTTGCACTTGGGGACTATTTCTGTACCCTTACAGTCCCACTACCAGCACTTGACACCTGATGTCTGCTCTTACCCTTGCACTTGCCACTTGCTGGTCGTACTTTACCTACTGTTATTTATTCTATTACCCCATGTACCGCACTGCACCTCCCCGCCACACTTTCCCCCTTCACCCTTCTCTTGCACTTGCATGATCTGAATGACACCTTGCCTAGTATGATCGTTGGCTGTCTTCCTTCCATTTACCCTCCCTTGCCTGGTCACACTTTGAAACACTTGTGTATAGGCGCGTTATAAATGCCATATCATATAAACAGAGCCAGCTGCAATGCATCCACACTGTGCTCTGGTGATTGACATGCAAGACCCTGTCACATCACATGAGCCGTTTGTCTAGCACTCTCCATATGTTAACATGTGTACAGGTGCCCCCTGCCCATCCTGCAGTTTAGGAAGGACCCGAAGATCCCGCTATTAAATGTTATGTTAATGTTAATGTTAAAGGATATTTGTACCGCACACTGTCACCACTGGAGTGGTCCCCTGGTGCTCTGGCAGCTCTGAAAAAGGGAAGGGGGTCTGTGAGTTAGTGGGAAAAGGCTGGAAAAGTGCAAGGGAGCAGTGATGTGCTGTTGGCAGCCTCAGCCCGGTTGGTCCGTTAGCTGGGCTTGGGGTGTTTTACGGTCGGTAGTCGCTGTCGGCTGTTGTGAGTCTTTGTGTGGTTTGTTTTGTTGTTGCAGTGAAGTTTGTGCGGGTTGTTGTGTGGTAGTCTTGTGGTTGTGTTTGGTTAGAGTTTGAGAGGTGCATGCAGAGGGGTGAGATTGTTAGTGGATTGGTTAATTGGCATTTGCAATTATGTGTAGGTGTGATGCTTGCTATCGTTCGCTATTCCATCCGAGTGTGAAACTTGATAATCTTCAATATCCTATCCAGATGTGAGGAAGGCTAGCGATCATGATTACATCTAAGTGTGGCACATGCTAACATTCACAATTCAATCTAGATGCGACGCAGGCTAAGGTTAGGAACATCTCGCTGATGTCCCCACTGAACCTCATTCCCCCACTCTGGAACTTTCCACACCAATGCTCCCCTCACATATCACAGCTCCTCTGCGGTCCTTCACTTTGCTTTACTGCTTGTTTGTGACCCCTTTGTAGAGCCGTCTCCATCTTCCCAGATCGGGGTGTGGGATGTGCGATATCAACCCCCCCCCACACAAAAGTAAATCATGTACCCTTAAGACCGAGACAGTATCACAGAGAAAGAGCAAGGTGTGGGCGAGGTTAAACATCAAACGCGTTACCCACCTGCACTCAGAAGAGAGGGGACTCGGAATTATGTGTGCCCAAGTCTGGCATTAACAGGACATGTATCTTGCTCCCTTCCCTGTACCATCGAGGACCTTACATCCTTCCTTCAGACTTGAGTTTCAGAAGCCGGCTGCTATTCGCCGCCGCCCTCTGCGCGCAGCCTCCCTGGGGATACCGCCTTTGCAGGCCTGGCGCTGGCCAGTCTCTGTCTCGGATATTTCTGGCGCTCTTGCCGTTATTAAATATTGAATTCCTCTTTTATTATTAAACCTTAGGCCCAGTGCATCATTTCTGAGCAGGTATTTTAATAGTTGTTTTCTTTGTATTTATTTTTTTACTGTATTTGAATGTACTTGTTAGATTCCGTGGAGACGTGAGGCGTCATTTAAGGGGAGGTCTCTTGGGAAGTGCAGGGAGGGGTGGAGAGTTGGAAAGCACTCTACAAGCAGTTGAACGTCATGGCCTTTCAGGGTGACCCTGGGGGAATGGCGGGAGAGAGTGGAAGCAGAATGTGGCCGTAGCCTGTGGGAAGTGTAGAGAGAGAGGAGGGACTAATAAACAAGTTTGCAGAATCCAGTCAAATGATCTCCGGCAAAGTCATCAAAGACCATCGCCTTCCTACCACAAAAAAAAAAAACAATAGGAAGCCCTCCTCCTGCTGCCACGCCTGGACCTAAAGCCATAGCTCCCGGGGGCCTTCACTTGGTGATGGGGGGGCAGCGAAACCAGAGTAGTCAATTCGGGGGTTATCGCTCTGGGCTGAAACCTGTTTGGCGGATGTAGAGCTTTGAATCAAGGAATTCTGGGGAGGAAATGTTTCTGTCTTCTTTGTGCGCCTGTGCTGCCACCAAGCTGTGGGGTACCCCATGATCACGTGATCCAGAAGTGTTGTGCATTTCATACTAGAAGCACCTGTGCTACCAGAAGGCCTGCCTTTCAGATTGCCAAGCAGTATGTGCATGAGCACGCCGCCACGTAAGATCGAACAGTCTGCATCGGTGGACGCGGCCGGTTAGCAATTTTGAAGTATCGTGAATCCCATTGAAAGGATAGTAAAGGGTAACGATAGCCACTTGCATTGGCGAGTGCTGTCTGCGTGGTACGTTTGAGGGCCCAGTGGTTTTGGTGCTCCCATTGCAGTTGACGCCCTGCGTTGTTGTTGCACTCTGGGGGTGAGCGTCGTAGGAACTCCCCCATAGGCCTAAGGGGAGACACTACCACCATTGCATTCCTGTTGACAATGTTGTCTGGCCATAGACATTTGAGAGACAGTGAGGGCCAAACATTCCCTGTGAGGGAAGGGTCTCTAGGAGGATGGGACCCTCACGCTTCACATAGTTCTGCTCTTTGAAAATGCCTTGGTCTTTTTGAAGTGAGTTTTTGGCTCTCGGGCTGTGGATTGCACCAGCCTCCTCACGTTCCGGAACTCTGTGGGGTGGAGAGTTACTAGCTTATGCCGTATTCTTAGTTTTTGGGATATTTGACACCACAGAGCCTGCAGTTCGGCTCCTTGACGCCCGTCCCGGTTGTTCAAGGTGCATTTTCTTGCAATTACTTTTATACAAAATAAATTGAAATTGGATTCCTTGTACACAACATGTAGACACAGAAGCTGGCCAAGCCCACATTCCAGCTAATTTACTAAACTGCATGGCTTCCTTAGTTGATGAAATGCCAAGGAGTGTGAACAATGGTATCAGGTATTTCCTCCTTCCTTCACACAATAGCAACAATGTTAAAATGACCTTTAATGGGCTGCCACACAACACAAATGCTCAGTCTGTGTGTTGTGCATCCTCCAGTCGTTGCTGCGGTTTGGTCTTTTTTCTGGGTCTTTACGAGTACTGACATGTGAACTTTGCTTCTATTTGCAATCCAATGGCAGTGAACATTGATTGGCAACAGATTTCCGTGCATTGTATGTCAGGCATAGAAGCAGACTTCAAGCAATAAGGTTGGCGAAGAAGGCAACTGACCAGGAGGTGTCATGGTGTTCAGCAAAGACTTTTATTGAATTACAAAACCTATCTATCCCTCACTCTAAGTTGGGGTTTCTTGCCTCAAACTATTAACTTAAGGATCTGGCAGAATGTCAATCAACTGAAAAAGCCAGTGCCCTGAGTCAAAACCCTATATCTGTCTGTTACACTACAACTAAAGGATCTTAAAAGTAAACTTCCCCTTTCTTGTCGGGCCCACGTGGTTCATTCAACTGCCAAGTACTGCCACAAGGAAGATGACTCGCATTAACATAGGCTTCACCTCGGTTCAGGTCCAAGACCTTGGTTCTCTTTCCTTCTCAATAGGCCCACTTCGTTAACACTCTTCCCAAGTACTGCCACGCGGAAGATATTTTGTGTCAATATAAATTTCTCCTTGGTTCGGGTCCCAGACTCTTGGTTCTCTTCCCTTCTCACTAGGCCCACTTGGCTGACTCTCTTTAAAAGTACTGCCATGAGGAGTATGCTTTGTTTCGTTATTCCCATGTAGTTTCTGTCTCTTCCCCCACCTCCAAGCCCCTACCTGTCCCTGTGATGTGCCTGTCACCTTCCGTGGCTCCGGGAACTCTTGCCAGTTCTGCCTGGATGCTTGGGTCTTCTCGCTACGTGGGCATCTCTGGCCTATGCTGCTGACGCTCTCGACGACGGTGTGGTGCCATTACTGGACCACTCGATCCATCTCCCGGAGGGCCCGCAGCCATCTTCCAGGCCACATTCATGTCCTTGACAAGCTCCACAACACCAGCGAAGGATTCCCATTGTTGGCTTTTTGCCTTTGGAAGCATGCTTCTCTCGGCTTCCCCACCACTTTGTGTATCCTTTGAATTTCCTGGGCAGGACTGTCATTCATGCTGGTATGAGGTTCTCTTTCTCAAAGTCCTTTGTCAGTTTTTATGTACCTCTTAGGACGACTCAACAAAGGAACGATATACCTGTCATGTTTCTTTTCTTCTGAGCCATTCTTCACGGCTTCTGGTGGCCACCTCAACTCAGTATTAGCCTTTCTGGCAATCTTCATGCTTTGGGTTATGTTTTTCGTGCCGGTACTAGAGTTAGTCATACTATATGCACTGTTAGCAATCTTCTTCATCTCAGTAGAAACACTTGGTATAACATTACAATAATAATGAGGTGTTGGTGCAAAGATGGCAACAGGTTTGAGAGGGTTAGGTTCAGGATGCTGTGTCTACTTTTACCCAGGTGGTCGTCCTTATCCCCAGCAGGGTGGTCCCTCCCCATGAGCTCTCCACACATCACACCACACTAGGGGGAATATTGGGTAGCTGTCACACCTCCCTAGCCAGATGGGAAAGGTCTCCCCCTGGGAAGAAGTGACGGTACCTAGTGAATCGTCACACAGCTTTGCCTTCACTTACTGTGGCAGAGTCACAATGCCATTGCAATCAGTTATGTTATGCTGGAGGATTGTATAAAGCCTGTTAGCACCAAACAGCAAGGTGTTTCTATGCTCCTTTTCATAGGCCAGAAGAGCCATTACTATGACCACAACCAAGAGCCTCCCAGCATCACTGGCTGTCATGGGGAAAAATGATGGGCTTGGCAGAGGCCAGATCAACATTCTAAATGGCAAATTAAAATGCTGCTTCCAGCGACCAAATCAATAATCACAGAAGTAAACAGGATAATGGGAGTCTGAGGGGAGCAGCTGGCTCCATCTCTCCTCTCACACAACCTTCCAAAAAGTGCATATCTGCTCATACGTGTCTGACATGAGCACAGGGCGATGCTCGTCCCCTCGCAGAGGGGAAGAAATGGGGAGGCCAGCCAATATCAAATCTCAAAGCATAACAGAGTTGTGAAGTTTCAGATGAGAGGGGTAGCCCTTAGAATGATCCTGCCAATCCTGGACCAACAGAGGTGGGCACATTTGAGACTATACATGTTAAGGGGCATCAGTCCATGCCAGTGTGATCCACAGGGGAGGAGAGTTGCCACATGACTCCGGGGCTGTCTTGGGAGTAAACCCGGAGGGCAGAGAAGACAGTTTATGATTTGACAATCGCTGAAAGGCTATCCCTAGAGTGAGCTGGAGTCATGGGAGCAATTACCAGACTCCAGCGTGTTCCTAACGTCACGGGGACACTGAAAGGGCAGTAGAGCCGAGTCCTGCCCTCTCGCTCCTCTAGAGGACCATCGCACTCTGCTGCGGGCCTGCTGCCCCCCCCCCGAACCAAAAGCCAGAACTGAGTTACCATCACACTTTAGGAAAACAGATCTATTAGCAACCTTGGCACCCATCAGTGGGCAAGCTCTGGATCTAGGCCTCTGAGATCAGTGATGAAAGCCAATTAGGACACTTGCTAGTCCATGCAGCGGCATAGTAGCATGACATGGGCAATGGTCGCTCAAATCCAGGCGCGCATGTCCATAGGGCAATACGGATCTATACTCAGGAGTGCAGGGTCACAGGCAAGGTGAATGCATGACAGGGAGGGTAGAGGCACTTTGCAGTACAAAGGAAAACGGTGCCGGGTACTTGGGGAGCAGAGTGTGGAGTGACCACAGTGGAAAGGGAAATTGTGACAGCCATCCTGAGTCATGTTCAAAATGCTAATTATTGCCCTGTGACTCACTCCCAGGATTGCAACATTAACTCTTGGTGGTTAATTATGATTAGTACCCGGCGAGAGCGCAATCAGAATGAAAGAGCCATTCTAATTGGCTCTCGCCGACTTGTTACCAGGTCGGGAATCCCTCTGTCAGGATTCCACGGCTTTGTCCCCGGCGGGGGGCGTGGCAGCCCCTCAGCCAATGAGGAGGATCGAAGCAGGGCCATCCCCGCTCCGAGCCTCCCCAAGGCTGAGACGCTACCTTCGCCCCCCGCCGGGGACAGAGGTAAGGCTTTTTTTTTTCCTTCCATTCCTCCTCCCACCGAACTTGCCCTCCCCAACCTACTTTCCTTCTATGCCTTGGTCCCCGGTGGGGGTCGATGAAAGCCTCCAGCCGTGTGAAGACTCGGAGTGGGGCTATCCCCGCTCCGAGCCTCCACACGGCTGGAGACTTACATCGTCCCCCACTGGGGACCCAGGTACGTTATTTTTTTTCATTTTTTTCCCTTTCCCCTCCCTTCCACCCCCCCAACCCCACTTACCTTCTTTTTTTTCGGGAGCGGACACGCTGGAAACGCTTCTGTTTCCAGCGCGTCCGCCCCCGATGGCCGCCATGGAAAGGGAAAACGGACTCCGTTTTCCCTTTCCATGGCGGCCATTTTCTTTGATGTCTTTTTTTTTTCCCCGAACCGCTGCAGCATTTTGGGAAAAAAAATAAAGCTTTTAGTGCCCTGATCATGCAGTTTTTGCGGGCCGGGGTACTAATAGCTATATGCCCCTCGCGGCAGGGGCATTACTGACTCTGGTAATGCCCAGGGGGTTTCGTTAAGGCCATCGCTTCGCTCGGGGCCTATAACTATGGGCCCCGGGGCATTAGCTACAGCTCTCTGGGCGGCCTCCCTTGGCCCTCTTCCTGCTCCCACCTGCAAAGCTAAAAACCTCGGGGTCATCTTCGACTCTATTTTCTCCTTCTCCCCTCAGATCTCTGACGTCTTTAAAAAGTCACATTACCAGCTGTACCTCTTCAGAGGTATTCTTCCTTTCCTCTCCTTCCCCCAGAAGCTCACTGTCTCCAGAGCCCTGGTCCTATCTAAGCTGGACTACTGTAACAGCCTCTATTTAATTCTGCCTGCCTCCACTCTCCGCCCTCTACAACTTATCAAGAACAGGACTGCGAGACTTGTCCTTGGCCTCAAGCCCATGGATCGTATCTCTCCAGGACTGAAATCTCTGCACTGGCTCCCAGTGGCTGCAAGGATTAAGTTCAAAACCCTCTGCATTGTACACAAGGCCTTATGGGGCCTGGGGCCGCAGTACCTTCAACTCTCTCTCCCTAAATATGTTCCTTCTCGAGCTCTTAGCTCATCTGCCTCCAACTCCCTCAGGGTCAGTTGCTTCTCCAAGCAACGAGCTGGTGGCAGATCACTTTCTTCAGCAGGGGCCTCTCTCTGGAACAGCCTTCCTGCCTCCCTGAAACTCAAGGAGAACCATCTCCGGTTCCGACAGAAACTGCACTGGTTACCTGGCCATCCTTTCTGATATCTGGCCAAGGCCCCATCAATTGGCCACTTGCACTGCCTCCCTGGCAACCCCTGCACTTGTGGACCGTTTTCAGTATCCCTTCAGTCTCCCTTCCAGCACTTATGTCTGCACTTCCTTGCACTTGCCACTATCGGCTGTTTATTTGTCTTATTTATCCTATTTATGTCTATTTATTCATCTTTCCCATGTACTGCACTTTCCCCTCTCCCTTCCTCCAGTGCACTTCCCCCCCCCCCCTTCCCACGCACTTGCGCAATCTGAATGACACCTGGCATAATAGGATTGTTGTCTGTCCTCCCTCTGTTCCCCCTTGCCACGTCGCGCCTTGAAACACTTGTGTATAGGCACGTTATAAACCCCATATCATATCATATCATATCTTACCTGAGTCGGTAATGCCCCCGCCGCTTGGGGCATATTGCTTGATTAGTGCCCAGGTATGCCGTCAAAGCCATTCTCATTGGCTGGATTCTTAGCTGATGGTAATATTCACTTGCACCCCTGTCTTCACCTCGGTATTTCCATCTTGGACCCATCGAACTGCATGGCTCTAGCCAGCATCTCCCTCCTCTGTTTGCTGGCCTTTCTCTATGTTTCTCCTCTCCTGGTCTCGAGACCCACTCAGCATTGGCGCACTGCTGCTCCTCCGCCTGGTCCCATGTACCTGCTGCTACGCTGCCTCACCCAGTCTCTCCCCTTGGTCTCCTAACACTTTCCTCTACACATGTTCTTGGCTTGTCCTTCTTTCCTTTCCATAACCCTCTGCTATGTCCACGTTGCAGCCCCACATCTCGTCAGTCTGCCGCTATTAGGAGCCAGGGAATCCTAACTGGTTGATCTTGGCTACTGATCGTCATGCACCCCACAGCAGGGGGATTGCAATTCTGGCAATAGTCCCGGGACAGCGCCAAGTCCTTTACTTCGATCAGGCTTGTAATCAACCAATCAGGTTGATACCAGCTGGTAAACCCTCCCATTCCTGGCCTTAGGGTGTATTGCTCAAACAAGCCTACTAACTTGTTTGATACATTATCATATGTTCAAATTAGGTTTCAAACATCAAAGCTGAGAAGATATCAGTGGCAGTGTGTGTGCCTGCATTGAGGTAATGTCTATGTAGAGAAGTACATGGGGGCTTCTCACCGCGTGGTTGTGCTGAGCATGGCCGAGGGTCCCTGGACCTAGGGCTGTGGATCGCATCTTTTTTGGCATGTTGGAATTCTCAGCCCTATTTTTGAGAGGCCGGGGAAGAGGAAGAGGCGACCACCGACAGGCATAGGCTCAGTGAATGGTGCATGTGTGCTGTTAAAAAATGGTGTTGAATACAAAATGAAAAAAGCCAGCATAGCATGAGAAAATGCCAATCAAAATGAAATCGCGGTTCTGCAAAACAACTGTTGCCAGCGGCAGTGAATAACACATTGGAACATCTGCAAAGGTGGTGAGGCTGATGGCCTTGACTTTCTGCACGCGCCCCAGAGAGCCACGTGCCCCCTGGCAGCACACTACCTGAAATGATGATTGCATGCATGCATGCCACAAGGAAACGATGCCCCCGAATGAACCCTTCATAAGCAGCCGACAGAAGTCCCGGGGTACGGAGCACGCCCTTGCCTTATGCAGGCGCCTGTGCAATGGACCATAGAAATCTAAAATAATAATGTGGACAAAAATACCATCCGGAAGTCAACGAGCTGCAGAAATGCATTTAATATATGACCCCGCTCCCCCCGCCCCCTCTCCTCCTTTCATTCTGCAACATATGACTTTCTTTTGCCCTCAGCTCGTGCAGTGCTATGAATGCTATGAATGGTATTTTGGGGGCAAACACGACATAAATAAATGATACCAGATAAAGTCAAACTAAAACGAAAACGTGAAGATGTGTTGAGAACTCTTTTAAGTTAAGTTCGATCAGGTGTGTAATCTGTCATGTGACACAAATGCAACTCCTTTCAGGAAAATCACTGTTACATGCAAGTGACGTTTACTACCTGAGGTGTTTAGTCGCTGGTGGTGGACTTACAGAAGGAGTAGTGGTTGCCATTTGGACAGACCATTAACTCTTTCTGTCAATATGTCTTCCCCACTCACTGGAGGTCACTGTGGCTGCACACTGACCTCTGCAGTGTTAGTAGTTCTCAGATGACTCCCTGAAGGACCTTCACAGTTCTTATCTCAGTGGAATTGTCAACCCCCCATGTCCTTTCTCCCTGGCACTCGTTGAACTGGTGGAGCACGAGCGCTCTTATCTGGGCACTGGCCCACTGAGCAGGCGCGATTACTTCGGCGCCATGATGGAAATGAGAGTTACTGCCGGGAGATTCGAGACTGTCCACTGGCTCGTGAAGTACATAGCGATGGACATTTGCATAGCCTGCTCCAGAGTCTTCCAAATATCTTCGAGCAATGGCAAGGACGTTCCTTTCACGCCCTTCGGGTATAACCTCTCTGCTCTGGATGGATTACACATTCAAGCAATGCCCTTCTCGTGAGGTGCATAGCATGTTTCACTCACTCAAGCAGTTTCTGACTTATTTCCTATTGTGTTGAAGGCTTTTCATATTAAGAACCTAAACTCAATGGAGATGACAGAACTACATGTATAACACAAAGGGTAATTGCATATAGGTCAGGTGGACTATATTAAACAGCCGATGAAAGTCAGAAGGTGAAGAGACTCACTCAGGCCCATAGTGGGCAGTGTGTACTCCTGGGTGTATTGACACGCAGTAGGTCGTGTGTGGGTTGCAGGAACTATCTGCACAGAAAGCAGGGATGGGAAAGATGGGACGAGCAGTGCCTCCCCTGGCTCCCAACATGTTAGTAGACTCCTCATCAGAAGAACAATCACACAGCCTTGTGCCAGGTGTGACAAGCTTGAGCAGACAGTGGCAGGCTAATGGTGTTAGCAGAAGATCCGAGACTAGAGATGCATACTCAACACACTTCTGTGCAAGGAAACCTTTATCACAGCGTCAATGTCACCTTGGATCAATGCCTGCCTGCTCTTGCCATTAGAAGGGCTGATTAAGACTAGTTCACATTGTCAAGGTCATGAACCAACGCTGAAACTGACCATATTTCCTAAGGTCTGTTTTCTATCTAATGTTGTTGTTTTTTTTTTCCCTCCAGATATAGGTTTGAATGCAATAGTAGTTGTGAGGAATTCTTCATCCGCACAGGGAGTGTCGGCTCGCCTGGGATTTTTAGACATTTTGTAAGAAATGGAATGATGTGAGATCAACTTCGGAAAATGTGTGGGGCTAATCCACGCACATTATCCTATGCTCACTGCACAAGAAACACATAGTCAAATGTACTCTGGCGGGACACAGCCTACAGGCACAGTCCTCCTGTCACATTTAGCCGGAATGTGACTGCCAGGAGTAAATGAAAGCATCTCAGCAAGGGGGATGGCAACACCTTCCTCTTGCCATGGGCAGCCTAATTAAATATCAAAGGCTCCATGGATCCGCCCTGCCCGTTCTAGTTATGTATGGTGGCAGCGCATACTGATGAGAGTTAATTGAAGCAGGTCAATGAAGAGGCTTGGTCACAGAACTAACAAAGGGCAGGAAATCCCAACACCTGTTTAATATGCAATGTGTCAGCTTGAAGCTAGCTCCCACCCCTCTGTATGAAGGGCATTGAATGTCATATCTGGGTCAACTATTTACAGTAGGAAACCCCTGCAGGGCAACCCCCTTACAAAGGAAAGAAATATGTAACTTGAGGGAGACAGAAAGTGTGTTCTCTCCACAAACTTCAAGGGAGACCTGCACTTTCATCAGGAGTTACAGAGAGCTCAATTAACCAGAGACATTTTGATCCACAACACACATGAAGATGGGTGGGACTTAGGAGTATATGCTTTCACCCCTCACCTTTCCTGTTACAAAATACTCTGGTTATGACCTCACAAAGTTTGTTGGTGGGGACGCAGGATTGCTTCAGTAAGGTAGGCTTAGCCTTCACCAATCAATGGGTCCCATGTGGCTTTAAAAGCGGGCTGAACCCAGCGCCTACAAGCTGGCTCAGACGGGGCAAGCAAGGCTGTGCAAGGCTGTGCAAGGCTGTGCACGACCGGAAGACAGGAAGATTATCTTCGTTGCCATGGGTATTGCTGAAGTGATGGTTGCAATTGAAGCTGCCAGAGGTATGTTTGATAAATATCGATCTTTAAATATATCAACTGATCTGCCAATGGATATCACTAATGGCACTGTCTCCTATAAGAGCACTGTGTCGCATAGTATACATAGTGCCCATCATACAAAGGAGCAGACCGATTCTAACATAATAGTGTAGATGCCGGTTCTCTGTGAGGGGGCTATATCTCAGTCCACGGAGGCTTACCACACTACTCAGGGTACTAAGACCACCGATCTTAAAGAGCCCAATATAACACCCCCCGCCCCCCTTCTGCGGGAGCTATTCCCATAGAGATAGACCCTAACACTGCTAATGATGCCGACTCTGACTCTAATAATGGCAAAGAGGAAGGTGGTGTGTCGCACATACCTAAACCATTGTCTCCTTTATTGCAAATGTGAGATTCCTTTTGCTTAAGACCAGATCGCTAGTGAAACTTGCGGTTGAGGTTGCCACTCAAATAGAGGAAAATAGCATTAATGTGTGCTCAATCTCTGAGACTTTGACTCACGCTGCAGCCACTCCATCCCTTATCTTGGCCATACCGCACGGCTATGGCATGTACAGAAGTCATAGGTCGGAGGGTAGGGGAAGGGGTGGGGTGGGGGTGTTGCCCTGATCTTTAGGCTGTCTCTCACAATATGGGAATCCAAGGGTCACATTATGGATGGCGGCGACTCGCTCTGTGTGAAAATTGGTATGAATGCGGAACCCCCCTTGAATGTGTTACTAATATACAAACCCCCAACTCTAACAGGGGGTTTTCGGCAAACCTCTCTAGCTTCCTCCTCTCTTACATGAAATCCAATTCTAGCTTCTTGATTATGGGAGCTTTTAACCTTTGGTTAAACCACAGAGACGGCAAACCTGCGTCTGAGATGTTGTTGGCCTTAGAGGAGTTGGGATTCGAGCAAATGATACTGGAACCCACTCATAATCTAGGGCATACTTTAGACTGGGTATCATGCCAGAAGGGAAGACTATGGATATCCTGGTCTCTCCCTGTCCCTGTTCAGACCACATTTGTCAAATTCATGGTGACTGCTGAGTTCCAAAGAAAACAAAACAAAGAAGTCGTACTGGTGCCCTAGCTCGTAAAAAACATCACATCTCATAAAATCGAACACTTACTTTTCTGTCAGACCTAATATCTCTGGAGGAATTGTCTAGAGCTAATGCCTCTAATCTTACTAATATTGCAGATACCTTAGTACTGCTAAAGAAAAAGATACCCAACGTAGAGAGAAAGCGGAATGTGTGGTTCTCACCTGAATTACAACACATAAAATCCCTCACTCTTAAGTACTTCCATGCCTGGAAAATCCACAGAACGATGGATTTCCTCGGAATTAATAAGAGTGTGGCAAAAAATTACAAACTGCCCATTTTGGAAGCAAAGAAAAGCTTCTTTAATACCAGGATTCAAAATGCCCAGTCCTTGTGTTCTGCACTTCCATTCCAGGCAGATAAGCTGGCACCTTCAAGAGATCCTTCAGCTCCAGAGAACAGGAGTCAGGTTCCAGTTCAGCAAGCAGTGAGGTCTTGCTCCAGCACGAGCCACACCCACTGTTCCCTATGGATGGTGCCGAGATGGTTAGAGGACAGAGCGCTTCTCTGCTTTGGATGCCTTGTATCTTTATCTCTATCTCAGAGGACATTGCAATGGGCTGAATTCCCAACAAAGGTCCACATGGATATCTATCTTGTCTTGATGGTCCAAAGATGAATTAAAGAATGAGGAGGTAGCCCTCTCCATTTAAAGGAAAGATGTAACAGTGGACTGGACCAAAGCAAGCCTGCCAAAAGAGGTCCATTCCATGTTGTTGTAACAAGTGCCCTTTGCCCAATGTTATCACACTCAAAATACCGTGCCTGCAGGAGGGGACAGGAAAAGGAAGGGAGCCCTAACAGAAACCAATAGGTTGCGGCTTCTTTGTCAGCTCACCTCTCCTCTGTGGCTATACTAACTCTGCCCCCTTCCCATGCCTGCTGACTTTAAAGGGACTCCAGTGGTCAGCAACCTGGTGCAAAGGTGGCTTGGTTATGTCATTGCTTTCTTTGAAACATTGGTTCCAATGAGTACTTTTGAGTGATGTTCCTCTTCCCTGGGAAAATAAGTCCTGCAGGGTAATCCAAGAGGCAGAATCCTCTCTGTTGTTCAAAACGGCTGTAATGGAGACAGTCAGACCAGACATCAATAAACACCAATAGTGTCATACTGTGGCCCAGCTCACAGAGTGTGATATCAAATTGCTGTAGCTGTATAATTGTGTGCTTTTAGCATTCAACATGCCTCAACCAGGCATTACATATTTGTATAGATGTATGTGCCACCAGACTGACTAAGGCGTACAATTATCATGATTTAGATCAGATTTGCAGAATATGTAAAAGCCACCTGTGCCTCCAGGATCTTTTTGTTCCAGAAGCAGTCAGGAATGCACATGTGACCTTTGAACCAGCTCTGCGCCACAACAGAGCTGGGAATGAAGTTGCCTATAGACTGCCTCAGCAAGTTTTCTTGTATGCACTATAATTTAGCCAAAGAGTATTTATGAAAGGCGGTCTAGTTAGCAGATCTCCCGTTTCAGAAACAAAATGAGTCGCATTATTGTAGTATTCAACATTTTTTAAAAAAGCTTACCCTGTCCACACCAGGTGACTTTCTGTCAGTTTGCGATCTGCCCATTTTGTATCTGCCGGTAAGTGGGTGGGGGCAATCCAGCATTGAGGTTGGTAAGGCTGGTTTCTAAGAGGTTGATTTCCTCAGGAGCAGACACGGGGTAGGGCATCCTTCCTCTTCTCCGACTCCTGTTCCCCGACTCACGCCATATGCTTTGCAAGACCTCCCTCCGTGCTCATGAGCTGCGCAGTAACCCTCTCACCTGTATCTCTTATTTAAAGAATTTAAAACACAACCAGACAGAGAGATTATAAAGCTTTAAGAGTCTGTAACATGTTCCTGCCAGAAAGTAATTGATTTATTAAAGACCTCCTGACACATACACGCTGCACCGAGGAGCTGCCTTTGAACTGCTCCTGTATTACAAAGCCCTTTGATCCCTCTGCGTCTCAGCCGCCTGGACAGAAGGCGCAGCCAGCAGCCGAGCTGCGGGGCCTGCTCGCCCTCCCTCCACGACTGGAGCTTGTCATTCATGTCACTGTGGGGTAGTGGCAAATAGAATTTGCAATATGTGAATGCCCCTCACCGCCCCAACCCATGTGAGGAAGACTAGGTTAGAACAGTGTCCTCTTTCTACATTAGTTTATTCTCTCTCTCTCTATCTCACTCTTTCTCTCTCTCTCTCTCGCTCTCTCTCTCTCTCACACACTCTTTCTCTCTCTCTCTCTCTCTCTCTCACTCTTTCTCTCTCTCTCTCTCGCTCTCTGTTTTCCTCTTTCTCTCTCTTCCTTTCTCTTTCCCTCCCTCTACCTGCCAGTCTCCATTCGCCTGCATGCCTCTCTTTGCATGCCTACAATTTGCTGACAGAACACAAATTACGAGAAATACTAGTGCTTGGTGAAGGTTCATTTAGCTTTTTTGGATTTTTTTCCCTCCAAATTTTGAATTGATATCAAAAATGTAAAAATCCGTTGACAGATGACGCATCACATGGGGAGCACTATGCGGTGTATATATGTGACTGTGGCTTGCAAAAGGCTTTGTTGTAAAGAATTTGTGTTTCTTTATGAAGCAGGCAAGTTTGCTTTTTTCAAAGAATAATTGCTTTCTACTTTGCTATGATCCTGGGATGTATACTGTGCAGCAATTATCACACATACACAATCTCAGGCCACTTACTGTATCCAGTCTTCATGCACCAACACGTGTCACCCTACTCTCTCTTGCCCTTCAAACACACTCAACTAAGCCCTTCTGTCTTGTTATCCCTAGAGAGCGCTGGTTGCTCCGCCTATCTAGGGTCAGGGGATAGTGGAGAAGAACTTGCCCTATCGCTAAACTATACACAGGCTCCAGTGTCTGTTAGTATTTTGCTAAAAGGCACATGCCGTAAAACTTAGAGCATATGTTGTCTGTGCAGCAATGACATGTATTCCCAGGGCAATATCTCTTTAGTTGAAAAGCTGAAAAGTAAAATGTGTGCCAAAATCTGCTGTTTTTCATTTTTAAATAGAAACCCCTGGGGGTGTGGCCAGCACCATGTGGCTCTTTGTTTCTGGAGTGGCTGGCTTTCTTGTTCAGGCCTCTTAAAAAAATAAAAAATAAAAAATCAGGGGGTTTCAAAAGTGTAACACTTTGAGCCGTAAACCTAAATAAGAAATAATACGGCCACGCCACACTGAATGCGTCTGATCTCAGAAGCTAAGCAGTGTCGGGCCTAGTTAGTACCTGGATGGGACACCGCCTGGGAATACCATGTGTCGTAGGCTAAAAAAAGATCACTGTACTTGAAGCACATCTTTTCGGACTACGTGCTGCAGGGCGAAGTGCTTTGGTGGGCGAGGTTAATGGCGGGTGACAAGACCTTGTGGCTGTTAGCAACTTACAACATCTTACGCCGTATACAAGAGGCCTTTCCAACTCCATCAGAGTCGGCGTCCTGCGTCTCGTCAACACCCGCCATTTAATAACTCGCATTGCCAGCTTTAGATCAAGATCTACAAGACATTTTTTCTTCAGACTTTCTTTCTTATAGCGAAAAACTACTTTTTGTAAAAATCCTAAGAATTAATATACAAATAAAAAAATAAATAATAGAGATAACAAATAATGTGTCTTTCTGGAATTCTATACAATAATTGCTAGACTCATTAAAGGTTTCTTTCAGGCACACTGTAGGGGGTCAGTCAAAGATTTGTAGTCTGTTCTTAAACACGTCCAAAAAGCATTTAGAGTAGAATAAGCATCCATTTCGAACTATGTATTTTGCGTTTTGCAAGTTGCAGTTATAGCATGTCTTTTTTTCTGCTGTTGTCTCTATTACAATCATCACAAGACATTCCTTCTCAGTGTCCTCAGTCACTTGAGAAAATCCTTGTGCCTAAAATGTTGTGTACAGTGTAGAAATGTTTGACTATAGCACATAAAGTGGCCCTTGATTTCATTTGGACACAATGAATGCTTTGCTGTAATGTGTCTATCTTTCCTATATCCGTGGCATGCTGTTCAGTATGTTTGTTTGCATGTATGAGGTAACGAGTGCCCATGGTATGGGATGCCGTGTGATGCCAACATCTGACTCCTGAAAAGTAGATGCACGCAGGTTTGACATGTGGCCACCTTCGCACCAGACCTGCAGATGAACTGGCCTCCTGTTAAATCTCAGTTACCAGTTTAATGGTATCCACTACAGAGTGTAATTTGCTTTCTGACTTTGAGAACATTCTGACATGTAATTGCCCATTTTACAATAGCCGGTAAAATAGCTATAATCGGTAAGATAGTTAAGTGGGTTGAGCGCTCACTGCAGCAATGTGTTTGTCATCTGCAGGTTGCAGGTTCGAATACCAACAAGCCCAACTCAGCCTTTTTTCCTTCGCAGGTTGATAAATGAGTACCAACACAGGTTGGTTAATATTGTATGTATATTTGTTCTATGTAAAGCACTTGAGCATAAGCGCCATATAATAACACATCATTATCATTTGGCCATGGATATCTGCTTGCATTCACAGTAATTTGGTGATATGGGCCTATAGACACTGATTTTAACGATACATATGGTGATCCATTGTTCTATGAAATGTATATCACATTACAATGATATCGTAACCATATTTTTCATAGTGTACTTAGGAACAATGCTATGTGATGCCTCTTCCTGTTTTGTCAAGCGGTGAAAGGTCATGTTCCATCACTTCCTGTGATGTCACTTCGTGGTGGGGTCAAATTACATCACTTCCTGTGATGTCATCATGGGGTCAAGGGCCGTGTGATATCACTTCCGCTGCCCCTGGCATTTTGGTGAAATGATGTCCCTGCTTCTAAAGATCCTTTCAAAATTGCAGCATTGTTAATGTACCACAACCTTGGTCACTTAGTATAAGTGACTTTCCATAGGCCACACTATGAGGACAAATGTGTTGCTATTGTCACAATCAATGTTGAAGGCCCGTGAGGTTTTTGAACATTACAAATAAAAATGAATTCCATTTCTCGATTTGGTTGAAAGTTGTCAAAATCAATTTTGCCAAACTTGTATTCTGCATTTCGTTTTTCAAATTGCGGAAAGCATCTTGTCTCTCTTTTTCCTGCTGGTGCCCAGGCAGGCAAGTTTAATGGGTGCATCCTATCTTGCGGTTTTAGTTTTGGTGTATATAAGGGCCACCTTATGACTACCGAGAAGGGTGCGAAGAGAAAGTGTGTTGAGAAGCAGTCTTTCTTCTTCAAAACAGCCCTTTTTCACAGACCTTCTTATTTGTCAGACCTTTATCACAAACCTTCTTATTTGTCAGTCGTTTATCACTGCCGTTCTTCGTCATGTCGTTCCATTTCCTTCATCTCTAACCTCCTTTGTCGCAGTCCTTCCCATTCATTACAGTTTTTCTGGGTCAGCCTTCTTCTTCATCACAATCCTCCTCTTTTTTTACAGTATGCTTTGTTTTTTTTCTTCACCCTCATCACAGGTCTTCTGCTTCATCACAGCCCTCCCTCATTCGTCAACACAGTATTCCTTGTTACTGTCCTTCTTCATCACAATCCCTCTTCTTTCTCATAGGCCTGCTCCATCTTCAGTCCTCCTTTTCCATCAAAGCTTGCCTCCTTTTAAATGCCTATGAACAGACTTTCTCCTTCGCCACAGTCCTCCTCCTTCGCCACAGTCCTTCTCCATCATCACAGCCCTTCTCCATCGTCACAGTCCTTTTACACCAGAGTTCTTCCTCTTAATCCAGACCTCAGCACACTCCTCCTCATTTTTTGGTAGGTAGGTGCCGCCGACGCCGCCAGGCATTGCTTTGCAGCGATCAACACCCTTGCACCCGTGGTGCTAGGGTGATGTTACTTGAAACTCTAAAGGAATAGGATATGGGCGACATACCTTTTTATCCTTAATGTCAGCACAAAATCCCACCATGGGGTAATCGCTGCATCTCCTAGTTAAAAGGATGCCTGGTGCGGGCCGGCACCCCATTAAGGATAACAAGGCAAGGCTACTAGAAACCAAGGCCATTTCTCATAAACCCTGAGCAAGAGCCTTGTCTTCAAGCAACCTCATTGGCTGGGGCTACCAGGGCACTATCATTGGCTGGGGCTACCAGGGCACTCTCATTGGCTGGGGCTACCAGGGCACTATCATTGGCTGGGCTACCAGGGCACTTCAGGGAGCCCTTGCAGCCCTGGTCTCAGAAACATTGTATGGAAACTGCTGGGGATCGACACTGTCTAGCCTAAGCCGCTTGAAGTCCAGCCAACTGGCACAATGGTATTGTAATTATTACACAAGCAAAAACACACACACACACAACACATATACAAGCATCCACACTAGCAACCTCAAGCATATTGACACTAAAACGGACACATACACTGACCTAAAATCAGATATGCCTAACGTCAACCAAAAGACAAGACCCAAATCATACTGCACTAGCCCCCCTCACACAAACCAGCACCCTCTGAACAAACATCATACTACTGACAGACTAACAAGCACATCAACCCTCATACCAACTCCAACAAACATAATCAACCTAGCAATTGCACACAATCGCACAGCGGCACGCGCCATCACCCACATCAACACTCAGCAGCACCTGCACACACACAAGCAAAACAGCAACTCCATACACACCAACACGCATGCCAGAATCTGCGAACATGTTCACAGCAGCACCTGTGGATACACAGCCAGCTCTAAGACCCACCCACCAGCGAACCCCCACATACACACAACTACACTCATACATACACAATTCCTAAACTATCAGAACCATACACGGCGGCAGCTGCACTCCCCCAAACACTCTTTGGCAACACTCTAGCTAAATACTGTCCAGCAGCCTAGAGGCCTGGTCGTTAGGACCAGGACACACTGACCAGGTGTCTCAATGCTAACATGGTAACGCCCTGTCTAGGACGCACTGACCAGGTGTCTCAATGCAAACATGGTAACCCCTGTCTACTGTCTAGCAGCCTAGAGGTCTGGTCGCTAGTACCAAGACGCCCTGACCAGGTGTCTCGATGCTAACATGGTAGCACCCTGTCTACTGTCCAGCAGCCCAGAGGTCTGGTCGCTAGGACCAGGACGCCCTGACCAGGTGTCTCGATGCTAACATGGTAGCACCCTGTCTACTGTCCAGCAGCCCAGAGGTCTGGTCGCTAGGGCCAGGACGCCCTGACCAGGTGTCTCGATGCTAACATGGTAGCACCCTGTCTACTGTCCAGCAGCCCAGAGGTCTGGTCGCTAGGACCAGGACGCCCTGACCAGGTGTCTCGATGCTAACATGGTAGCACCCTGTCTACTGTCCAGCAGCCCAGAAGTCTGGTCGCTAGGACCAGGACGCCCTGACCAGGTGTCTCGATGCTAACATGGTAGCACCCTGTCTACTCTCCAGCAGCCCAGAGGTCTGGTCGCTAGGACAAGGACACACTGACCAGGTGTCTCGATGCTAACATGGTAGCACCCTGTCTACTGTCCAGCAGCCTAGAGGTCTGGTCGCTAGGACCTGGAGGCCCTGACCAGGTGTCTCGATGCTAACATGGTAGCACCCTGTCTACTGTCCAGCAGCCTAGAGGTCTGGTCGCTAGGACCAGGACGCACTGACCAGGTGTCTCGATGCTAACACCCAGTCCAGCTTTGGCATAATTCCTTGGCTGCTCCTGTTGGCTCATCCACAGGCCTTTAAGTAACGAGTGGCCACATCTGCTCTGGCTGTGCTGGAAGAGCACCCCTCGGACACTCCGAAGCGCCCCAGGATCAAGGCACAGACACAAGATGGAGGCCACGGCTTCACAGCGAAAGGCATCGGCCGAAGCTCTTCCCTGATGCAGGTGGGAGCCGGGCTGCTGGTGCCTCACAAACACTGGAAGCGGCCGGGCCCGCCTTTCATCTCCCGTCTGCCTTTGTGAGAGGCGAAGCGGGCTTTCATGTCGCCTGCTGCTCGCAGCGGGCCCCTCTTTCATTTGCTTTCTCCTTCTAGTGAAGCGAGGATAATAACTCTGCCAGCCACACAGGCCCCGAGTGCCAGCGTGACGTGTTCTGCAGCTCCGCAGCTGCACCACTGCACCGCTCTGCTAATACACCTCCGCGCTGACCCGCCGTGCTCGGCCTCATTCAGTTGAGTGTGTGTGAGCCAGTGCTGCCCCGACCCCGCCCCTCCCTCCCAGTATTCACACCGCAGCCATTTTACTTCAGGTTTAGCCGGCAGAGCGAGTACTACCGCCGCAGTGATACCCGGCACAGCACTGCCAGTCCCTCTCTCAGTGCGCGACCACGCCCAGCCAATTCTTCATGTTATCCATGGGCTTGGATCAGGCAAAGGGCCTTTTGCTGAGGCAACTCTGCTAGTCCAACAAGCATTGGCAATGCCAACAGTTTGGGCTTTTGTGAAGGCACGGGTTAGATCTTTGATGGTACTACCTGGTTACTAAAGGGTAGCAGCTGCAAAATGGTGCCCGTAGTTAGACATAAAGTGCCTGCCCAGGCCTATCAAATCTCTATGCACAAGCCACCATTGAACGCCTTGCTTCTAAGGTGTCCAGTCCCTTATTGCACATCCTCTGTGCATTATCCGTGCCATCATGTCCCCTCCTCCCTCCGGCTCTGCATACATATGCTATACTGCACCGCAGTCACCGGACTGTCCTTATCTTTCGCACCGCACCTATGTCTGCTTGACCATTGCATGTTGTCTGTCACTTGCCTCTTGCAACCTACATATCTGACTCCTTTGCTAGGGCGCCTGCTGCGGCCCCTTAACATAAGGTGTGCCCCTGCCAGCTGCCTACCTGCAATGGGCCCGCCGGATTTTACTGTAAACGTCCAGATGTGTCTCATTGCCTGTGCGTCCAGCTGCAGAATCCTATCATGAGGGGCCTATGCTTGCTGGCCTACCTGCAATACTGCTAAATTCTGCAACCCTTTTCTCATTGACTGTGCACCTGCTGCACCCCCTTTCATGTATCTCACATTCTCACTTATGCAACTACGCAAGCCTTCTGTAAAAGCGCCACGATGCCCGAGGGCTGTGTGTGCGCTTCATACATGTAAAAAATAAATAAAACATTGTTAGCTTTGTCAATATTTGTTTTGAACAGGACTTCAATGGCAGACACACACAGGGCCTCATTATGAGTTTGGTGGTATCTCGGTGGTATATCTGCCAAGATACCACCAAACGGGTTTACTGTTACTGCGACGTGGTCCAGCGGAATTAAAGCCAGATTACAAGTGGCGGTACGGTGGTGTTAGTCTTCATTCACAGAGTCCATAGAATTCCATGGGCATTTCAGCAGAATTACTGCCCATAGTACAGTGGTGAAGTAATGCAGCGGTAACGCAACTCTGTTACCACTGCATTTCCACTGCTTTTGGACAAATAACCAAACTCATAATGAGGCTCTAATGCTACTGCTGTATAGAGCTAATCCAAAGAGGTCACAGGGTGATGTGCTTTCATCGGGAGGGGCCCGGAAGTGGATGGGAATGGGTGCTGTGATCAGCATGGTCCGTAAATGAGTGGGTAAATAACCAAAGAACACCTACAAGCTGTGTGCACTTCTTGGAATTCCACCTCCCTCCAAGCTCTACTTCATTCCGAAGGTGGTGCCACCTAATACCCAAACCAATATACCCTAGTCTAGGCAAATGGGTTGCGATTATTCAAGCATTTTCACCTACATTTCAAGGGAAAAGGAGGGTGGTTAACTCTCGGCCAACACACCCACCTCGGAATCAAGATGATGCCGCGCAGAATGGGCTTGATACCCAGTCCTGGGTTAGGGGCTGGTGGACTCTGCCCATACGTGTCATATAACTGGTCAGAACAGTTCAAAGTACCTTGCACCTTGGCTCCGGTACCTCAAATCAAGCCCACAGCCGCCTGGTTGAGTTCCTGATGCATAGTCGAGTCTTGATATGTGATCTGGCTCTGGCATCACCAGCAAATTTAAACATGTCCCATCTACTAACTAAAATGTTACAAAAGTCCCCAAACCTGTCAGCGGAAGCATCTCAAAACCTATTGGCTCGTAAAAATAAAGAGAATAAACATGGTGAGCAGAAGGCCCTTGGAACGTGTATCTGTTAGTGGGTGGGATTACACCAGTATAATTCTGAGTCCAAATAACCGGACAAACTTAACAAAATGGCAAGTCACTGGTTTATTGATAATTATCTAAAACAGGGAGGTTACAATGAAGATAAATAGATGTATGCTCAGTCTCTCAATGATTTCCTCAAAAAATTCAGTACATATACTTCATTATGCAGCAGACGTCATACTATGTGGCAATAATGAAAAACCTATCAATGGTTGGGATTGGTTAAGGGAAACATCTAGATATACAAACATATAGGATACAGAATTGTTATTGGCTGTCCTTTACCAGGTGGACAACGTATGCCTACCTCGTCAAACATGTAACTTAAGAAAAAATAGTTACACTGTGTTTCTTTTTTTAAAATTAAAATTATATAGTTTATTCCTAAACTTTTCATAAACATACATTTTGTCACTCTTAATCAATAGGAAAAAAGAAACACATTTCTCAACTCATTCTCGACTCATTCAAACTCTGACTTTTGCATCTTTTTCTGTTACACTTTTCCAAAATTGAATAATCGTATAGGCTAGTTTCTTGTTGTTACCAGCAACATTTGGAACCACTGTTCCTTTGGTTCCAATTGTGTTGTAGATATCAAAAATGACTCATTAAAGAGATGTTGCTTCTCAGACAACGCTGTGCATTCCATTATTATATGAAAGAGGGACTCTGCAATTTCCATTTTTTTTTACAAAAACGGTAAAATGCTTGGGTGGTTAAAATTTGCTTTGTTTTTGTTAGAAGTTCTTGTGAGGTGAAATCGCAAAAAAGTGTCTCAAATCCCTTTATCCAGGAAGAGCTTGAGATATTTCAGAAGATGGTTTATTGGTCTTATCTCATACTCACACTTTAGGTTCCCTTGTTATTGTGCTTTTAGATGTAACGTGGATATCCAGTCAAATATCATTATCTGTTTTTTTGCATGTTGTGGACGCAATGTCAGCATTTCGACCGAGATGTCTGATATGCGAAGGTGTTCTTTCATAGTGCTTTTCTATTCATTCAGAACATAATTACTAGAGGGGACACAGTTGTTTTCGCAAAATATCAATAGATGGAATTTGCTCATTGCTCCACGAAAACAACTGTGTCCCCTCTAGTAATTATGTTCTGAATGAATAGAAAAGCACTATGAAAGAACACAACTGGGTCCAGTTGTTTCCAGATCATAATAGATTGCAATAATTGTGTTGCAATTCCGTAATGTATACGTGACATAGGGAATGATGGGGTAGCGACAATACTTTCCGCCAGAAGATTGCTTCTAACTATTGCCATATTGAAAGTTCAAGATTAACCATTGACTCGCCTCCATACGCTAAAATTGCTACCACCTTTTTCCTGTAAAAGGCTAAGACTGCTTTCAATGAACATTTTCCATATTTGCAATGGATGAAAGAACCATGTCTGGCCATGGCATGTGCTTTGGATTTAGGGCACGCCCAATCAACTTCAGACTTTGTTTGGTTGATCCATATAGCCAAGTATTTTATTTTTTTAACTTGTGACAATTGTTTGTTTTCTAGAAACCATGAGAGTGCATTGGTTCCCTTCGCCCTCATCTTGGTTAATGGCCTCATTTTTGTGTTGTGGGTATTGATCTTCAGTTTGTTCTGTTTCATATATCTTTCTAACTGGTTAAGACATATCTTAAGACCCAGTGGGGTTTTGTCAAAAATAACTGGGTCATCCGCATACATCATTTGGGGTAGTAGAACTGCATTTAGTTTTGGTGGATTACATGTTGGAACAATCATACAATCCTCGAAGTCTGAAGTGAAAAGGTTGAAAAGGGTAGCCGCAAGGGGGCACCCCTGTTTCAGCCCACACCAGGTTTTAATCAGCGCGGTGACTATACCATCGGTTTTCGTGCAGATTTGTATACTGGTGTTACTGTATAGTTGTTTAATACGCTCCACAATTTCACGAGGACAATTCCAATAGTTCAGTTTGTCCCATAATGCCTGCCTGTTGACCATGTCAAATGCAAGCTGCAAAACGATAAAAGCTGCACATATCTGTATTTTTGATCTTATAGATTCCTTTTTAACAGATTTAGTAAAAATAGGTGATGTTTGTGCCAACTTTTTGTCTTACTGCCTGTCGATTGTTGTTCATCGGCCATTCTGATAGCTTTTGAAATAAAAAAGAAGCAAACATTTTCCCCAATGGGTCTAGCAGTGCGATGGGACAGTAGTTACCCAAATTCTTTCTGTCGCCTCCTTGAAGATGGGGATCAGTATCGCTTATTACCACGTGTGTGGTATGGAGTTTTGTGTGCATAGTTCTGCCCAATATTGAGGATTACGTGTGATTACGGCATTGGACAGCCCATCAGGTTTGGGCACACGGGACGTGTTCAAGTTGTTGATTGGAATCAAGATGTCCTCATAGGTGTATTCAAGTGACAATTTCATTTTTTGCTTTTCATATTCAACATCGAGTTTGATATTTCTTTCCTTATTAATCTCTGTGAAGTGCCTGATCCAAATTGCTTCTGGCACATCTGGAAACATTCTTGCACAGGTATTAGTTCACTGGTTGGGGATGTTCCAAAGGTTTCTGGAGTTTCTGTTCTTCAAAGCCTCTAGGCTTTCATTGGTTTCATTGTTTCATTTTTCTACTAATCGCTAAGGTCCTTTGTTATAAAGATGAATACAATAGGTATGCCATATCTGGAACATTCTGTTCATTTAGCAGAACGTAAACCAAGACCCAAGTGCAGGGAGATAGGACATGAAGCTACCTCACCACCCAATTAGCCCAGCATCTCTCATCATCAATGCCATCTGCCATGAAATTGTCTTTGTATTTGGCCTTGTAGAGTATTATCATCCTGGGAATGCACAGGAGTGAGGGCACTGGAAAGCCAAGTCCATCCTTGGCTAACGTGACAAGATACCCCAATGTGGTCCATTCTGAAGCTTTTAAATGCTTTAAATGAATTAAAACTTGGCATCCTTTCTTTTCTTTCTTGCACTTTAACGTGAGAGGATGGATCCTCCAAACACTCATTCCATTCAGCATAGATAGCTGACCTCGACTTCTCAGTTCTTGACTTCAGGCCAGACAGCCTCCCAAAGCAGCTTCAACAGGCTGCTATTCTACTGCGGCACTGCTTTTCGCTCCACTTTCATGATTTTGATTTATTTATTTTATGATACTAATGTCCAGTTTCATACAATGGGGATTTGCCTGCATTCTATTCACTGCTCATAGCTAGCCTATACAATGACTTGATCTACCTTTGTGTTTCAGCGTCTGTACATTCATAAAATGTCTGTTTTCTGCAGCACTTTGTTAACCTGTAATCTTCTTCTTTTCCACTTTGATAGTCCACTTGAATCTTTACTTTGTCATTTGTCCTCTAGGATCCATACATTGTCTCCATTCAGTATCTCGGGACGTCATGCACACTTTCTTATGATGTCATCAGTTCATTTTCTTAGCTCTTGCTCATATTCCTTCAGGGAGTTCCTCCTGTAGGTTGCCATTAACTCAAGGGTAGATTCAATAGGTTTGTCTCAATAGATATCTCCTTCCACTTGCTGCAGTATTGGTACAATAGCCAGTGTCAGGCAAGGCACAGTCTCATGTCTCCAATACAAAGGTAGTAGGGGGGCGGGATCTACTGTGGATGTGTACATCTGCTCCTCTGCATTGTCACCTTTCAGTCTAAAACTATTGATTTGTTATTCAAGATAACAAATTAGCTAATCAATTTAAATTCAATCCACATTAAAGATATACGCCTGAACAATATAAGGTTAAATAGGTCAATCATGGGTGAGAAGGGGGTTTATCGCCTGGTAAGAATGATTGATTCAGTGTTATTTAGTACTTTGAATTTACACCGTGTATGTCTCCATCTCATGCACCGATACCATGAAGCTGTACTAAATCAGTGCTCCCTCACACCCACTGATACTGTGAACATGCACTCTATCAGTACTCCATCACACCCACTGATACTGTGAACATGCACTCTATCAGTACTCCATCACACCCACTGATACTGTGAACATGCACTCTATCAGTACTCCATCACACCCACTGATACTGTGAACATGCACTCTATCAGTACTCCATCACACCCACTGATACTGTGAACATACACTCTATCAGTACTCCATCACACCCAGGGATACTGTGAAACGGGCCAAGGCAGGGGGAAGGTGGATCCCTCCTTCCTGGACATGACATAGTGTAATCCTGGCTGTTAAATTCCAACTGAATAGGACAGGGGTGACGGCACCTGTAGGCTGTGTCCACCCAGAGTACACGGGTATATGTGTTTGTCATCATGTGAGCATAGGAACATGTGTGTAGATTAGCCACACACATTTTCCTGAAGTTGCTCTACCATCATTCAATAAATAACAAATTCAATTCAATAAAAAATGTCGAAAATCCCAAGCGCGCACGGCCACAGTGCGGATGGTTGAATTCCTCACACAGCTAATTTTTGTTGCTTTGCAATTATTTGTATAATTATGCACAAACAACTGCTGTGAGCCAATGTGGATTAATTGTTCTTTTGGTTCATCAAATATTCACTATCATATGCTGTTAACAGAAGATTGTGCATCTGTTTCACACGTCACGTGCCATCTCAAGAGTCTACAATCTTCAGTACAATGCTGTGAAATCACATAGAATCTCTGTACACACACAATCCAAAACTGCTTTTCTGTAATTATCCTTGAGAGTGCTTGTCTAGATCAGGAAGGTTTTGCCAGTGTCCATTTTCAATTGCGGCAATAAAAACAATAACACTAATTAAAAAAAATATGTATAGCAGCAAATCTCTGGTGATTGTTTTTGTTGCATCAATACAATTTGGTGTGTAAAAACAACCTTCTAAAAGTATTGTTGATAACACCAAAGTTACAATTTTACACCATCCATTATATTAATATATTTAAAACCAACCATAAAACAGCACCAGCGTTGATATCCTATATCACAAGGTCATCCCTTTCAGCTTGGATTCGATGCACACGCATACCATTGTTAATTTCCATAACTGGTTCCCATCATGTATCCAGCAAATATTACGTAGTTCTAAAAATTAGGATAGATACAAATGCTAAGCGTTTAGCCAGGTAATTAGAATAAGGTGCTTTGCAGTTTCCAGACTATACAGAGCACAGCTGAGCCACCAGAGGCCTTTGAACCTTGGAATATTGTCCCAACCCTCCCTGCCTCAGGGTCTGCAGCATGCTGGGAGACACTGGCATGCACGTTCTTCTTACCACCGGGCAGCGCAATACCACTCTGTATTTGGGCAACACCCACACCTCTGGGAATCTGATAGGAATTATGTTTGTTCAATTGGGACTACATTTGTGTGTGATTGAAGATCACAGAGTATTGGGTAATAGTCACTTTGCAATGTTTTGAAGTTAGGAATGTGAGCAATATTTTTGTTCACCATCTCCAAAAGCTTTTTACAATGCCAATCAAAGGAGTCTTTTTAAAATCGATTAATAATGTCTTCTTTTAAGAGGGACAACTGGCTATCTTCTTGAGGGCCCCAGACCCTGCCCTGAACCTTCCAGGTCACAAGGTCAAGAGCTATACAGAGGTATCCTGTTGGGGCAGAATTAGGCAACCCCAATAGAGATCTCCAGGTGGGGTCTTCAGTTTGCAATGATAATGCTACTGTAGCTTACATCTCCCATTGGTCAGCGTGATTAAGCAGACACACATTCCAGCAGATCATTCCTCAAATTCTTGGCTACTAAAGCACAGGTTCTAATGGTGCTCCTGCCCCATCCCTGCCTGAGCTGATCATTTATGAGACATGTTTGCACCCTATTTTGTTCTTCTACCACTAGCTTACATCTCCTTTTCCTCAACTCAATTTTAGTGCCTGTCTGATTTTCTTATGATGCCCTCCCCCTTGGTCCCCTTTTCTCCCCTGGCCCTCATTAATCACCCTTACTCCCCTATTACTGTTTATTGTTTTAATATATTTTCACTATTTATGTGAATTAACTTATTTGCTTAAGTGTAATGTATCTTTTTTGCAATCTTAGTGACTTGTCTTTTTTTATTTTTTGTGTAAATGTATGTTCTGTAAATTGTCGTAGCTTTGGGGGTGCAAGTCACTGAGATGGAGTTATTTGGGGTGCACTTAAGGACACACATGTCCTGAGGTTGCAGAACACTCTTTTTGGATTCAATCTTTGAATGTTAGTGTTTTCTTCAATAGCTCCAATGATCAGGAGCGACCTTGAAAACGTTCCATTTTCAGAGTATGTGACCCTGTCTTTGCTCCCAGTTGCAGACCCACTCCTGCCATGTTCCCGATTTTCTTGTCCCATTTTTATATATAATCTTGCCTTTTGTGTCTTAACTTTACGACTGGGTGTTTTATGGAATCCACCCTGTTTCCTTTGCACTTGGGTGAAGGAAGTGTTTAGGACTCTTGTGTGCTTAATGATGCCTTAGCCGAGAGTCACATCATGCTTGAGCGAGAAATCACCCCACCTGTTAGAGCCATTAGTAGAATTTAAGTTTTGCGACATTAGTACTTGGTTCTTCAAGTCTTGTGTTTCCAGGCCTGGTGCTGTCCCACCAGATTCTCTACTAACCCCTCCTTGTCTAGCCGGAGGGGTAGTCCTCTAACAGTCTACCTCTTTCGTATTGGGTCAGTTTTCTATTTATGGGTACTAACCGCAAAATCATGTTGTTCGCTGCACATGTGCGTGTGTGTATCTGTGTTGTGCCTGTGGGTGTGAGTATGTGCATGCATGCGTCAGTGTGTCTGTTTGTGTGTCTGTGTGCGTGTCTGTGTGTTTGCTTGAGTGTGTGTGTGTATGTGCATGCATGCGTCAGTGTGTGTTGTGTGTGTCTGTGTGTGTGCTTGAGTGTGTGTGTGTGTGTGTGTGTGTGTGTGTGTGAATATGTGCATGCATGCGTCAGTGTGTGTCTGTTTGTGTGTGTGTGTGATTGTGTGCGTCCGTGTGTGTGCTTGAGTGTGTGTGTATGTGTGTGTGTGTGTGAGTATGTGCATGCATGCATCAGTGTGTGTCTGTTTGTGTGTGTATTATTGTGTGTGTCTGTGTGTGTGCTTGAGTGTGTGTGTGTGTGTATGTGCATGCATGCGTCAGTGTGTGTGTGTTATTGTGTGTGTGTGTGTGTGTGTAGTGTGAAGGTGGTGGGTAGAGCCCACACTACTTTCCTATCTGCATTTCTCAAGGTTCATTGCTTAGGAATCGCATGCAATCCATGGGTAACATAAAGGCATGATCGAGCTTCTGTAGGCACCCCGCGTAGGGTGCACCCCAAGGAGGCCTTCGCTTACATGGTCCTCTAGCTCTGCCTTCCTGTCAAAGTCCAACAGTCAAATATAGCACTACAGTAAATTGACATTTGGAGTCAACCGAGGCGGCAATAGGATCTGCATCTAGGCTATCTTAACATTCCATCAAAAACAGGACAACCAACCTAGGGATTTCCCCGGGAGAGGGAGCTTCCCGTACCCGGATTCTGGGGCATGCTCTGGCCAGGAGCACCCACGCACTCGTCCACTCTGCATCAAAATACTGGTGGTAGGGTCGGGCACCAGGATTGCATCAAATGGTCAAGTAGCTCATTAACTCCAGAGCAAGGTGTATGTATCAATGGTTCAGTAGCCCCGTCACTCCAGAGCAGCACGATTATAACGAAAGGTCGAGTAACGCATTTACTCCAGAGCACAACACTTTTTATTAAAGAGTCGAGTAATGCAGTTACTCCAGAGCACCAACATTGAATCAAAGAGGTGAGTAATGAGTCACTCTAGAGCACCATGATTGTATCAGAGCGTCGAGTAACACAGTTACTCCAGAGTGCCATGATTGTATCGAAGGTTCGTACAGTTACTCCAGAGCACCATGATTGTATTGAAGGGTGACACAGTTACTCGCAAGCACCATGATTGTATCAAAGGGTCGAGTAACACAGTATACTGTATTTAAAATTATACAAATAAAGCAATTCAATGGCACAACAATGATAAAGCCCCACCACCTGGAGCTTGTTGTTCGGTGCAATATCTTACATGCTGGTAGACCCATATAGTGTTCAATTACAACTACACATGATTGATGCCAAATACAAAAAAACAAAAGGTATCAAACCTGCTATGTTGTACAACAAGTTAGAGTGAGGACATTCAAACAGACACACAATTTATAAACAAACAAAAAAGAACATGTGCTTTGATTTTTGTGGCTGTAGAAAGAGTCAATCCAATTATCACAGCAAAATGGACCAATCCTTTACTGCTGGCCCTATATGACTACTTTAGAGTACATAGATCCCAGAACCACATAAAAGAAACATATAAAATATTGATAAAACAAATACACATCCCAGGTATTGAAAGTATGGTGCAGCTACTCCAGAGCACCAAGATTGTATTGAAGGGGTGAGTAGCGAGTTAGTCTAGAGCATCATAATTGTATCGAAGGGGCGAGTAACAAATTACTCTAGAGCACCATGATTGTATCAAAGGGGCGAGTAGCAAATTACTCTAGAGCACCATGATTGTATTGAAGGGCAAGTAGCGAGTTACTCTAGAGCACCATGATTGTATCGAAGGGTCGAGTAATGCAGTTACTCCAGGGCACCATGATTGTATCGAAGGGCGAGTAACGCAGTTACTCCAGAGCACCATTATTTTATGCAAGGGTCAAGTAACGCACTTACTCCAGGGCACCATGGTTTTATCGAAGGGTCGAGTAACGCAGTTACTCCAGAGCACCATGAATTTATAAAAGGGTCGAGTAACGCAGTTACTCCAGAGAACCATGATTGTATCAAAGGGTCACGCAGTAACTCCAGAGCACCACGATTGTATCGAAGTGGCGACTAACGCGATACCTCCAGAGCACCACGTTTTTATTGAAGGCTCGCTCAGTTACTCCAGGGCACCACGCTTCTATCGAAGGCTCGCGCAGTTACCTCTAGAGCACCACGATTGTATCAAAGTGTAAGTGATTTCAATCCGGCACCCACCCAAGTCACGCCCAGCATGTAGTGCGCAACTGAAACCCTTATTTAATTGTATCTATAAATTTAATATTCTGAACGATATACCACTCATATCACACCCTTCTCCTGGGACCCCCCACCCCCCGGTCACACTGAACCAGGAATCAGGCTAGTTTGAAAAGGTAAATATTTATTTATGTATTTAAAATGTATCACAATATATTTTAATAGGTAAACAACAATCACTAATGGGGTGACAGAACACTGAATAGTATCTTTAATACACTAGGAATCAAGTAATGACCACAAAAACAAATGCAGTACAGAAAAGAATACTTTTGTGTTTGATTAGAACAGATGGTTAGATGTTCCACTGCAACACCCCTCATCCCACCAAAAGCCAATGAATAGATGTGAGGAGAGAGCAGGTATCCAGGAATAGCACAAATCAAACAGAATATCAGACCCACCTTTCCCCTTCAAAAACAAGAGAAAACAGAATTGACTTTTCAGCTGTCAGATGTTGGCTTTGCAATTATCTTTCAAATTGACTGGGCAAAAACACCACATGTGGTCAAAAATACTTAAATTGTTATAGGTCCCTATGGGAGCCGCTTTGAACAGTTGCAAACAATCACAAGCAATGATTTAGTCAGAAGAAAACATTTGAAATCTTAAAGTCCAAGCGCGAAATAAATGAAAGCTTTTTCACACGTGTAAAATTTCTCAGAATTTCAATTCGCGACAAACAGTTCATTGGGCGATATTCGCTATACCGGGAGAATCATACTGTTTGTTGGTTCTATGGATAGCTAAGGATGTTAGGTACAAGTAGGGGTTGGAATTTCGTTTCTATCATACAATCTGAGGGCGTTATAGAGGTTTTAGTAGGGTGCGTTTTTGCAAAATAGGCGCAGGAATGGAAAACAGAAATGCAATTTGAAATGAAATATGGGTTTGATTACCCTATATTATGACTATGAAAAAGAGGATGACACACATGAATCTCCACAGTTACGTGGCCGGCGTAACCCTCATGTGCTGGATACTCAATTTCTTTCTGGGATTCACTTTAGTTACTCAAAATTACTAACGACTTATGATTTTATAAAACAAATGAGAAAAATCAGCGCAAGAAAGGTTCTGACAACACTATGATTCTGAATTTACAGATAGGATGGGTTGAGATTGGGATAAGACAATGCAAATATATTAGGGTCACTTTTCTTCCTATTGATACTCACAGAATAAGTTATTAAATTGGACCGTCAGTTCTGGTCATGGATTGGATCTGATTGGATCTGGTCCGGGAGGAACAGCACATCAGGCACGGGATTGGATCAGCTAGGCCGGTCACCGGATTTGCACAGAATCTGTCCTTCTTATTTGTGGATATTTCACTCAGCTGGATAGCGAGTTCTTCAGGCAAGCCTGGTGGTGGCAAGCCAGAGAATGTCAGGATACTAGTTCAAAAGGCCTTCTCACACCACAGCGCTTCACTGGGTTGCAAGAATAAGTTTGAGGATTAGGCCTTGCAGAAAGTCAATAGTTCTCTACTGCTTGCAAGAGTCTTGGCATCTGGATCTGGAAGGAAGTTAAAGCTGAATGTAGAATGCTGTATCAGAGTGCTTCGCCGGAATCGGGAAAGTGAGTGGATCAGTGAGTCCCTATGTGTAGTCAGCTGTCACTATTTATCCTTTCAAATGACATCACAAAAAGGGTGTGTATGGGCTGGCTTAGCTAAGCTTGGATCAAGGCCGGATGATGTCACATTTTATGGTTTGCTTTACATTTCTTAGAAACCTCCCTTTAGCCATTGGTCACAAAATCGACTTTTATACTAAAAACACATTTGTACATTGGTCACCTTTACACAAATCACACACAGAGATACCATATTTTATGTAGCATCTGTTCCTCAAAATCCAGCAGCTGTGGGATCTTGTTTCAACTTTCTACAGAATTCTGTCCTTTCGCTATGAACACAATTTCCAAACTTTATGCAAATTTCCACAAATGTGTGTGTTTAACATAGGGATGTGTGTGTACATTTTCACAATTCTAGTATTAATACATTTCACATAAAACCACAAATATTGCCATTCCTGTCCAGAACATGTCACACAGTTCTGACGCCTCTTAAAACGTGCAGCCAGAAATTAGATTAACAACTCTGTCCTTTTTATATTTTTCACCACTTTGAATCACAAGTTATGAGACTTTCAAAATTGTTGTTTGTTCATTCTTAACAGCAAATGGTACACCCATTTTCTCTCCCTGAAGTCCAGGAGCATCCCCCTACTTGGAGAAGTTCCTTCCAGGGGCCATTTACAACTCTCTCACACCTCTGTTTCCTGGGCTGAAGGGTCTGCTGGTGTTAATTCTCTTTCTGTACACAAAAGTCTGGGATTACCCACAATTATCATCTCCCCGTGAGTTTCAGCTGAGAGAAATTCCCTCCCCCTGGAAGAAACCTGTTTGTCCACTTCCAAAGGGTTGCAGCTCAGCCAAGCTAATTTATTTTTCATTAAAATCCAAGAAAAAACACATTTTTTGCATCAAACATAAATACATTACTTTCTTAACTTTAACTGTGTGGGATAAAAAGCAACTGAGATCTGTATTCTTTTTAGCCACAATCCCTTTAATGTTTATGAAACTGGCAGATTCTTTTAGTTTAGATCACTTTGAAGTTTCATCTGTAACTCATCTGACAGCTGTCATTCATGTGCCCAAGGCACTGCACCCAGATTTTGACTGGGGCTGTCAGTTTACAGACAATCCAGTTTCTCTGATGAATGTTTTGTTGTTCACATTAGGACTTTGTATGTTCACAATGCTTCATTAGATTACATGCATTTTAGCACCAAGAAAGATTTTGAATGTTGAGAAGTGTTGTGTTATAGGCATTTTGGAGTTTTAGCAGCAAAGCAAACAAGCGCTGCTTCTCCCTCTGCACTCTGCTTGCTGGTCATGGATCCCACTGGCACATTTTTGCAGTGTGTGCTTTATTCCGGCACAAATGCACCATGGGTGTCCGGTAGTGCATCCATCTTTTTGTGTGTTTGGGAACGTGATTTTGTAGGTTTTTGGTGTGCACAAGAGTTTTGCTGCCATTGTTGCAGTTTCTTGCACCATACTATCAGAGTGATGCCACATAGCATAGCAGAGTGGGTTAATACATCCCATAGAAGAGTCAAGTAATGCAGTTACTCCAGAGCAGAATGATTGTATCGAAGAGTCGAGTAACGCAATTACTGCAGAGCAGTATGATTGTATCAAAGGGTTGAGTAATGCAGTTACTCCCGAACACCATGATTGTATCAAAGAGTCGCGCAGTAACTCCAGAGCACCACGATTATATCGAATTGGCGTGTAACGCAGTTACTCCAGAGCACCACGATTGCATTGAAGGCTCACACAGTTACTCCAGAGTACCACGCTTGTATCGAAGGGTCGAGTAACGCAGTTACTCCAGAGCAGCATGATTGTATTGAAGGGTCGAGTAAGGCAGTTACTCCAGAGCACCATGATTGTATCAAAGGGTTGAATAACACAGTTACTACAGAGCACCATGATTGTATCAAAGGGTCGAGTAAAACAGTGACTCCAGAGCAGCATGATTGTATCAAAAGGGTCGAGTAACGCAGTTACTCCAGAGCAGCATGATTGTATCAAAGGGTCACGCAGTAACTCCAGAGCACCACGATTGTATCGAAGTGGCGAGTAACGCAGCTACTTCAGAGCACCACAATTATATTGAAGGCTTGTGCAGTTACTCCAGAGCACCACGCTTGTATTGATGTGTCGAGTAATGCAGTTACTGCAGAGCACCATGATATTGTATCGAACAGTCGAGTAACACAGTTACTCCAGAGGAGCATAGTTGTCGTGCAGTTGCTCCAGAGCACAATCATTGTATCAAAGGGTCGTGCAGTTACTCCAGAGCACCACGATTGTATCAAAGGGTTGCGCAGTAACTCCAGAGCACCATGATTGTATTAAAGTGGTGAGTAACCCAGTTACTCGAGAGCACCACGCTTGTATCAGAGTGGTGAGTAACGCAGTTATTCCAGAGCACCATCATTGTATCAAAGGATCGCATAGTTACTCCAGAGCACCACACTTGTACTGAAGGGTCACGCATTTATTCCAGAGCACCACACTTGTATTGAAGGCTTGTGCAGTTACTCCAGAGCACCACACTTGTATTGAAAGGCTCGCACAGTTACTCCAGAGCACCACACTTGTATCGAAGGCTCACACAGTTACTCCAGAGCACCAACATTGTATCGAAGTGGTGAGTAACACAGTTATTCCAGAGCACCATCATTGTATCGAAGGGTCGCACAGTTACTCCACAGCACCACGCTTATACTGAAGGCTTGCACAGTTACTCCAGAGCACTACGCTTGTATCGAGGCTTGCACAGTTACTCCAGAGCAGCACATGTATACCGAAGGCTCGTGCAGTTACTCCAGAGCACCACGCTTGTATCAAAGGCTCGCACAGTTACTCCAGAGCAGCACGCATGTACCGAAGGCTCGCGCAGTTACTCCAGAGCACCAAGCTTGTATCAAAGGGTTGAATAACACAGTTAGTCCAGAGCTCCATGATTGTATCAAAGGGTCGAGTAAAACAGTTACTCCAGAGCAGCATGATTGTATCAAAAGGGTCGAGTAACGCAGTTACTCCAGAGCATCATGATTGTATCAAAGGGTCATGCAGTAACTCCAGAGCACCACGATTGTATCGAAGTGGCGAGTAACGCAGCTACTCCAGAGCACCACAATTATATTGAAGGCTCGCGCAGTTACTCCAGAGCACCACGCTTGTATCGATGTTTTGAGTAACGCAGTTACTCCAGAGCACCATGATATTGTATCGAACAGTCGAGTAACACAGTTACTCCAGAGGAGCATAGTTGTTGTGCAGTAGCTCCAGAGCACAATCATTGTATCGAAGGGTCGTGCAGTTACTCCAGAGCACCACGATTGTATCAAAGGTTCGCGCAGTAACTCCAGAGCACCACGATTGTATCAAAGTGATGAGTAACCCAGTTACTCCAGAGCACCACGCTTGTATCAGAGTGGCAAGTAACGCAGTTATTCCAGAGCACCATCATTGTATCAAAGGGTCGCATAGTTACTCCAGAGCACCACACTTGTACTGAAGGGTCACGCATTTATTCCAGAGCACCACACTTGTATTGAAGGCTTGTGCAGTTACTCCAGAGCACCACACTTGTATTGAAAGGCTTGCACAGTTACTCCAGAGCACCACACTTGTACCGAAGGCTCACACAGTTACTCCAGAGCACCAACATTGTATCGAAGTGGTGAGTAACACAGTTATTCCAGAGCACCATCATTGTATCGAAGGGTCGCACAGTTACTCCACAGCACCACGCTTATACTGAAGGCTTGCACAGTTACTCCAGAGCACTACGCTTGTATTGAAGGCTTGCGCAGTTACTCCAGAGCAGCACATGTGTACCGAAGGCTTGTGCAGTTACTCCAGAGCACCAAGCTTGTATCAAAGGGTTGAATAACACAGTTAGTCCAGAGCACCATGATTGTATCAAAGGCTCGCAAAGTTACTCCAGAGCAGCACACATGTACCGAAGGCTCGCGCAGTTACTCCAGAGCACCAAGCTTGTATCAAAGGGTTGAATAACACAGTTAGTCCAGAGCACCATGATTGTATCAAAGGGTCGAGTAAAACAGTTACTCCAGAGCAGCATGATTGTATCAAAAGGGTCGAGTAACGCAGTTACTCCAGAGCAGCATGATTGTATCAAAGGGTCACGCAGTAACTCCAGAGCACCACGCTTGTATCGATGTTTTGAGTAACGCAGTTACTCGAGAGCACCATGATATTGTATCGAACAGTCGAGTAACACAGTTATTCCAGAGGAGCATAGTTGTCGTGCAGTTGCTCCAGAGCACAATCATTGTAGCGAAGGGTTGTGCAGTTACTCCAGAGCACCACGATTGTATCAAAGGGTCACGCAGTAACTCCAGAGCACCACGATTGTATCAAAGTGGTGAGTAACCCAGTTACTCCAGAGCACCACGCTTGTATCAGAGTGGCAAGTAACTCAGTTATTCCAGAGCACCATCATTGTATCAAAGGGTCACATAGTTACTCCAGAGCACCACACTTGTACTGAAGGGTCACACATTTATTCCAGAGCACCACACTTGTATTGAAGGCTTGTGCAGTTACTCCAGAGCACCAAGCTTGTATCAAAGGCTCGTGCAGTTATTCCAGAGCACCACGCTTGTATCAAAGGCTCGTGCAGTTATTCCAGAGCAGCACGCATGTACCGAAGGCTCGTCCAGTTACTCCAGAGCACCACGCTTGTATCAGAATGGCGAGTAACGCAGTTATTCCAGAGCACCATCATTGTATCAAAGGGTCGCATAGTTACTCCACAGCACCACGCTTGTACTGAAGGGTCACGCATTTACTCCAGAGCACCACACTTGTATTGAAAGGCTCGCGCAGTTACTCAGAGCACTACGCTTGTATTGAAGGCTTGCGCAGTTACTCCAGAGCAGCACATGTATACCGAAGGCTCGTGCAGTTACTCCAGAGCACCACGCTTGTATCAAAGGCTCGCACAGTTGCTCCAGAGCAGCACGCATGTACCGAAGGCTCGCACAGTTACTCCAGAGCACCAAGCTTGTATCAAAGGGTTGAATAACACAGTTAGTCCAGAGCTCCATGATTGTATCAAAGGGTCGAGTAAAACAATTACTCCAGAGCAGCATGATTGTATCAAAAGGGTTGAGTAACGCAGTTACTCCAGAGCATCATGATTGTATCAAAGGGTCATGCAGTAACTCCAGAGCACCACGATTGTATCGAAGTGGCGAGTAACGCAGCTACTCCAGAGCACCACAATTATATTGAAGGCTCGTGCAGTTACTCCAGAGCACCACGCTTGTATCGATGTTTTGAGTAACGCAGTTACTCCAGAGCACCATGATATTGTATCGAACAGTCGAGTAACACAGTTACTCCAGAGGAGCATAGTTGTTGTGCAGTAGCTCCAGAGCACAATCATTGTATCGAAGGGTCGTGCAGTTACTCCAGAGCACCACGATTGTATCAAAGGTTTGCGCAGTAACTCCAGAGCACCACGATTGTATCAAAGTGATGAGTAACCCAGTTACTCCAGAGCACCACGCTTGTATCAGAGTGGCAAGTAACGCAGTTATTCCAGAGCACCATCATTGTATCAAAGGGTCGCATAGTTACTCCAGAGCACCACACTTGTACTGAAGGGTCACGCATTTATTCCAGAGCACCACCCTTGTATTGAAGGCTTGTGCAGTTACTCCAGAGCACCACACTTGTATTGAAAGGCTTGCACAGTTACTCTAGAGCACCACACTTGTATCGAAGGCTCACACAGTTACTCCAGAGCACCAACATTGTATCGAAGTGGTGAGTAACACAGTTATTCCAGAGCACCATCATTGTATCGAAGGGTCGCACAGTTACTCCACAGCACCACGCTTATACTGAAGGCTTGCACAGTTACTCCAGAGCACTACGCTGGTATTGAAGGCTTGCGCAGTTACTCCAGAGCAGCACATGTGTACCGAAGGCTTGTGCAGTTACTCCAGAGCACCACGCTTGTATCAAAGGCTCGCAAAGTTACTCCAGAGCAGCACACATGTACCGAAGGCTCGCGCAGTTACTCCAGAGCACCAAGCTTGTATCAAAGGGTTGAATAACACAGTTAGTCCAGAGCACCATGATTGCATCAAAGGGTTGAGTAAAACAGTTACTCCAGAGCAGCATGATTGTATCAAAAGGGTCGAGTAACGCAGTTACTCCAGAGCAGCATGATTGTATCGAAGGGTCACGCAGTAACTCCAGAGCACCACGCTTGTATCGATGTTTTGAGTAACGCAGTTACTCCAGAGCACCACGATATTGTATCGAACAGTCGAGTAACACAGTTACTCCAGAGGAGCATAGTTGTCGTGCAGTTGCTCCAGAGCACAATCATTGTATCGAAGGGTCGTGCAGTTACTCCAGAGCACCACGATTGTATCAAAGGGTCACGCAGTAACTCCAGAGCACCACGATTGTATCAAAGTGGTGAGTAACCCAGTTACTCCAGAGCACCACGCTTGTATCAGAGTGGCGAGTATTGCAGTTATTCCAGAGCACCATCATTGTATCAAAGGGTCACATAGTTACTCCAGAGCACCACACTTGTACTGAAGGGTCACACATGTATTCCAGAACACCACACTTGTATTGAAGGCTTGTGCAGTTACTCCAGAGCACCACACTTGTATTGAAAGGCTTGCACAGTTACTCCAGAGCACCACACTTGTATTGAAAGGCTTGCGCAGTTAGTCAGAGCACTACGCTTGTATTGAAGGCTTGCGCAGTTACTCCAGAGCAGCACATGTGTACCGAAGGGTCACACAGTTACTCCAGAGCAGCACATGTGTACCGAAGGGTCGGGCAGTACCTCCAGAGCAGCACATGTGTACCGAAGGCTCAGGCAGTTACTCCAGAGCACCACGCTTGTATCAAAGGCTCTCACAGTTACTCCAGAGCACCGAGGGACCGTCAAGGCCGGATTTACTTAATACCGCTCTGTGTTCCACCCTCCATGGCGCGGCTTCCTCAGCCGTGATAGAGAGATTCCAGAAGCGCTGCCGAGGAAGCCGAGTGTACATGTCCAATTATGGCAGAGCGCCTGTTATTAGGCTTAATGGTGGACGACAAGATCCACATTAAATCGCGTCCTTTGCAAACTGCAAATAACGCCAGACTGATTTACGGCCGATAATTAACGTTCCCCTCATTTATTTCCTGCAACCCACGGCTAATATTCAGATCAGAGAGGCTTTTGCGTGATATAAATAGTTGAAAGGCTCCCAGCGGGGAGGGTGGGCTGGGGGCTCCTGGGCGGATGTGCCCTCGGAAGAGGCCAGGCTCCTCTCTGGCGCGGAAGGGTTTCACTCCAGGATGGGCCGCTTTTGCTGAGAGCCGGGTGCCAAGAAAGCCAGGCTTCATTTTCGGGAATATTATTTTAGGCTTTAAATAGAAAGGCCGTGCCCACACCACCACTCGTAGTGTTCCAAAGCAGCCGTGGGGTGTTTCAGCATCACGTTACGCATGAGGCGGGTTCAAATCCAATCAGCACCCTGCCGTTAGAGAAGGACGAGCATGTCATTTTAGCGTGTGTGTGTCTGTTTATTTTAATGTTGTTATCTATCTATGTATTCTTTTGTTTATATTTTTTATTTTAACGCCATAACTTTTCCGACCACGGTGCATGGTATGCGTTTAGTGTTGCAAGCACTCATTATGTTGTGTTTATATGTATTTCGTTCTATGCCTTTGACATTCGCTGTAGTGGTGTAAGAGGTTCGGGGGGGGGGGGGGTGGGGGTGTGTGTGTGTGTGTGTGTGTGTGTGTGTGTGTGTGTGTGTGTGTGTGTGTGTGTGTGTGTGTGTGTGTGTGTGTGTGTGTGTGTGTGTGTGTGTGTGTGTGTGTGTGTGTGTGTGTGTGTGTGTGTGTGTGTGTGTGTGTGTGTGTGTGTGTGTGTGTGTGTGTGTGTGTGTGTGTGTGTGTGTGTGTGTGTGTGTGTGTGTGTGTGTGTGTGTGTGTGTGTGTGTGTGTGTGTGTGTGTGTGTGTGTGTGTGTGTGTGTGTGTGTGTGTGTGTGTGTGTGTATATATATATATATATATATATATACCTTGAATCCCCATGCACTGTGTTCACATGCGCCAAAACACCACCCTACTAGTCTCAGGGCGCTCGCCTTGTGTGTGGAGGGGAGTCCTGTGCCCCCGCCATGGCTGTACCGACCTTAGGCTGCTGGAGGAGAGAACACGCAAGGATGGGAAAGCGGGAAATGGATGCTACAAACACAGGGAGGGAGAGATGCAGCCGGGAAGAGAGACTCAGATCAGCTCCCTTCCACGATGACTCGAAGAGACCACGATAATCTAAGGGGAAAGCTCAGGTGCCGAGCTTTGTGAGACAGATGTGATACACGGAGGCCTCCTTGAGAGAAGAGACAGGCGCAGGTGGTGCACGAGAGCGCTTTGCGCAGGTTGGACACGGTTAAATAGGTTCCTACACTTCTGTTTAATATATTTAAATGGAACCACTTCATTACATGTTCTACGAATGTTAGGGTCCATACAGGGAGGCTTGGCCTGAAGAATGCTATTGTGTAGTAGGGCTTAGTGTCTTGCAAAGCGTCTAATTTCAGTAGGGTTTCTCACACCTGCACGAGATTTAGATGGGGCAGAGTGTGTAATCGTTCCATGGAAACAGCATGTTTAGGTGGCCCCACGGAAGCACTAATGATCAGAGAGCGAGTGGATCCTTGTGGTGGGCTAGGACTGTTGATTCCGAAGTAGACGAGCCAGGACGGAGAAGGAGCGGCCTCTTTCCAACTTCCATGGTATGACGGCTTTAATGGTAGTTTGAGATAGTGCTCTGAAGGGGAATAAAGCACAGGCGTATCTCTCACAACAGGCTTAGACCTTTCTAGGCACTATGCTGAGTGCCTCGAAGGAGATGCTGTTCCAGCGCAGAAACTGCACTGCCAACCAGAGTGCTGTCAGTGCTATGTCCATGGGGTGAGCCATATGGAAAGCACCTATGCCATAGGGTAAGCCATATGGAAAGGATCTATGCCTACTGCAACGGCCATCACCAATTCTATGGTCCCCATAAAATGGCAGAAAAACAGTGAACTCAAGGTGAAAGCCTCGGCGGCTCTACATTTCTACTTGAGTAAATATCTACCTGTTGGTCAATACAATGTAATGCACGCTTCACCAATGTTAGGGTTACGCGCCACACAAGTCCACTTACAACACATTCACAGTCACGTTGCTGATCTGTCCGGGCCTTTTAGTCACGTACTATGTTAGGGTTTTGCTGAGGACCCTCAGATATGAGTATGCAGCCAAGACTGCTCCAAAGGAAGAGACTGGCACAATTCTGCCAGGGAGCCAGAGGGATGGCCACAGGCAAGAGCGCTGGGCTGTTTGAAGAGTCCGTCGCACCTGTCTACCCCTCCTACTCCGTATAGGCCACCTGCCGGGGTGTGGGGAGGAAGCGCTGATCAATGCCCGGGTAGGGTGGTCTCCATGGCAGAGATATCAATAGGACCTTTCTAATTCTGATGGGACACGCCCCTTTGGGGGAACTCCCCTCTCATTCATTCCGTGGCACACCCTACACCACACCCTCATCTGCAACAGCAACACGTACCGGGCACGTCGCTGACCCAACGGTGTGGCAGATGAGAACAAATGCTCAGAAGCATAGAGTGGGACACAAACCATGCACAGACAGGAGAGACATCCATGTTCTGGCATGTGAGGGGGCAATGTGAGTGTGTGAGTGATGCCTCCACCTAATATGGGAGTAACCCTGAGCTCCCCATGTTAAAATGTGTGGGACTCACACCAAGGACAGCTTCCATCTTCAGGCCCTTGAAAGGGCGCCCATTTAGTGGCCACTGTGTGGCGCTCTCCTCTCAGCCCCGCTGCTCCTCGTGCTTCCACACCCTTTCCAATACTATCATGCTGCTTGCTCCACGGGCACGGCACGAACTGATGAATATATCGGAAAACTCGGAGGCAGTGTCCATGGATCAGTCTAGTGAAATACACAAGCAAACTCCAGGTGTGCAGGTGAAATAGAAGAGGGCCACATGGATGGTGACTTTCAGACCAGTTGTGAGAATGCTCGGCTGTCCATGGACATCGGTGTGAAATGTCAAGACAAAAGAATTCAATTGCCATGGAAAACAGTGCAATTCAGATGTTGATAGAAGTCGGCAGTTTTATTGGTCAGAAATGTATCAAGAGCTTTACATCGTTTTTTTTTTTTTTTTTTTTCTATTACTCTAATTGTCCCGAGACAATGAAATGTCAATGTACCGTGCAGGATTTCCGCTGACATGTCCACATAGCCTGCGCCAGCAAGATTTGGAGAAATATATGTCTTTTGGGTAAAATGATGGAACAATATATACGTTTATGTCCATGAACAAATGTACAGAATGTAGAGATATTAATATATTAATAAGAATAGCAATAATAGTACTACTTTTTTTGTATACAGTTTCATGCCAGACTCTGGCAGATTTGTAAAATAACCGGTTTTAATACTCACTACTTTTTTTGTTGTTGTTAATGGTACTTGATGTATCGACCTTGGAAGGACACCAGGCTAAGTTGCCTCAGCCTGGGATTGTATTCAACTTGGGAAGTGCAGAAGGCTCCCACATCAGAGAGCCACAGTCTGTCTCTGTAGGTTGCCACCATTAGCCAGTTCCTTAGTCAGAACCCCCTAAAATGGGACAGTTCCTTTGCATTCCTTTGCCTTTTTCTGAGTTCACTGGTTCCCAGAGAGCAGAAGGCCACATTCTCATCCCAGGCAGAACTCTTTATGGGATGTTCACTGGCACCACATTCTGAGATTTCATTGAATGCTAATACATGATGGCACCATCCATGAGAGGGGAGTGCTGTATGACTGTGCATTATATGGAAAGTCATCCTCGTGCATTGCGTGTAAATTATGACATGCATGACACAATATCAATAGTGAATGCACGCTAATACGAACATGCACACTGAGCCACATTCATTTACAGCCGAGAACTCTCAGACTAGAGTGTGCATTAACAAACACATGTTATCCGTAGCATCAGTATATTACTAAATAGTGTGTGCATAGCAAAACAAAATATCCCTTATTAAAAGCCTATCCAGTTCATAAACAATGCCCCCTGGATGATGCGAGAGCATAGATTATATGAGCAACTTGAGTGGTGTAATTCCCCGTTTCACAGGGACACATAGGGCCTCATTCCGAGATAGGAGGTAGTGCCTACAATAACGGTACTGGCACCGGTCTCGTTCAGTCGGGACTTACCGGTGTAGTCCGACCTTTGCGGGACCGGTAAGTCCCCATTGAAAAAAACATTGCCCATTCCCATTTGAGCCCCCATAGGGCTCAATGGGAGTGGGGAAGTAGCTAATAATGGTACCGCAGACCAGGCATTCAGGAAGTGACCCACTAAGGGACCTCGTAGTAGGGCGGTAAGGGATTACCGGCACCGGTCTCCTTACCGGTGCCCGGTATCCCTTACCGCCCTACTCGGAATGAGGCCCATAGAATGGTAATGCAAGAGTGCGTTGATGTCACTTCCGCCTGTATCTGCACACACCAAAGACAGGCAAAATGTAATCATTAAAGCTTATTTGAGAAACACTGCGAGTGCTGCTCACACCACACATTACACATGGCGATCTTCCAAAGCAAAACATCATTCACAATTATGTCCAAATAGTACAGAAAGCAATAATACATTACACATTACAAGCTAAAAATGGCGCTGAGTCCCACAGTAAAAGGAACAAAACACTTCCTATTTCACTCTGGTGGCACTTCTACTGTGGCCCTTAAGTTCTAACCTTGCAAATTTGCCACCACACATTTCACATTTCTGTCTCTATTATCTCCATGTGCCACCTTGTGTTCTCACACTTTGCCCTACTGCAGTATTACATTTCACTAGTAGAGCAGTCTCTACGTCAGGATACTCTCTGCTCCAAGTTTTTAAACTTGTTGTATATTTGTTTTAGTTCATTTTGATTAAGTGATGTAACATGTTTTCCTTTTGACAAATTTCTTTCAGTCCCGCCTCGAATTGTGGAAATTTCTTCAAACATTGTTGTCAACGAAGGGAGCAACGTCAGTTTAACGTGCGTTGCCACAGGTAGACCGGAACCTACGGTGAACTGGAGACAGGTGTCCCCGAAAGGTAGGCAAAGCAGACAGGCTTATGTTGTGCAGTAAAAGCATGAATACATCACCAACCCTTCAACATGTCATGGTCCAGCAGGGTTTCTTAGTCAAGTCAACACTGAGGATGATAGCATGCAAATCCCTGTCAAACCCTGATCATATGTGGGCAACCGCAGAGAAACCATACATGCCGGCACTTTGCCAATAATCGTAAAAGAGTGAAGCTGTGCTTCTTTTATACCGTAGGTTGATATATAATCACTCTTCTTTCAGGTAAGGGGCAGTCATTGTGCGGCAGAAACCCGACTGAAAGGTCCCAAGCAAATCAAGAACTGTTAATGATGGCCCACAAAACTTAATTAAGATTTTAGAACCGTCCACATATCTGCCAACCCAGGCCTGGAGACGGAAAAAGATTGGTCGCCTGTGAAAGAGCATTGTCTGAGAACGTGCATGCCAGCCGAAAAGGAGGCACACTAGTAAACGTCTACCTTGGCTCTCGGTGGCTGCCCAAATATATGCCAACTCCATAACATGCCCCGGGGGTGAGGCAAGGGGAGAAGGATATTGGAGTAAGATTTAAAAATAGATGGACACAAGAAACTTTGAGGGGATGGACAGAAGGCGACTTCCAGGATATCCTGGCCCCAGGGAAGGAGAAATTATGGGTAATCTGAGATAGATTAATGTCCAAAATCACTCAATACCGATTCACTAGCTCATCATTAGTGACCAGAATCACTCAATACTGATTCACTGGCTCACCATCAGTGCCCGGAATCACTTGATACTGATTCACTAGCTCACCATTAGTGCCCAGAATTACTCGAATCCTATTCACTGGCTCACCATTAGTGCCTGGAATCACTCGATACCGATTCACTGGCTCACCATTAATGCCCAGAATCCCTCGATATCGAGTCACTGGCTCACGATTAGTGCCCGGAAATCACTCGATACCGATTCACTGGCTCACCATTAGTGCCTGGAATCACTCTATACCAATTAACTGGCTCACGATTAGTGTCCAGAATCACTCGATAATGATTCACTGGCTCACCTTTAGTGCCCAGAATCACTCGATACCGATTCACTGGCTCACCATTAGTGCCCGGAATCACTTGATACCGATTCACTGGCTCACCATCAGTGCCTGGAATCACCCTATACCGATTCACTGTCTCACGATTAGTGTCCGGAATCACTCGATAATGATTCACTGGCTCACAATTAGTGCCCGGAATCATTCAATATCGATTCACTGGCTCACCATTAGTTCCCGGAATGACTCGGTACTGATTCACTGGCTCACCATTAGTGCCCGGATTCACCCTATACCGATTCACTGGCTCACCATTAGTGCCCGGAATCACTCGATACCGATTCACTGGCTCACCATTACTTCCTAGAATCACTCTATACTGATTCACTGGCTCACGATTAGTGTCCGGAATCACTCGATACTGATTCACTGGCTCACCATTAGTGGCACCCTGATTACTCAAAAAGGGTGCTACATACCGAGGAATGCTTAGTTGATGGAATATCCACGTTATGTTTCAGTCTATTTCTGCCTGAAAATGTGGTTGTGATTGGTTGTTATCATTCTGAATTTTAAGGAATTGATGTATTTTATTTATTTGTAAGCACACTTATCTTAGTGAACCCGCAAGGCACCTGGGAAGAGGCAGATGCAAAAGGTGGAGATAGTTATTTTATTTGAAGGGTCTGTCTGTAAGATGGGTCTTCAGTTAGCATTGAAAGTGGTAGAGTTTGGGTTGTCGCAGGAATATCGGGAAAGCGAGTTCTATAGTTGAGTGACAGGGTCGGTCAATGTTCTGCCTCTAATGGTGGAGGATATCAAGGAGTCCGGAATAAGTGAACATGTCTGTCAGTCTAGTGTGATTGGTGATCAGGGGTGTTCCCAAACAGTGCTTTGTGGATGAGAAGCAAGGATGCAAACCTGCCTCTTCGCCTGACAGAGGTGGCGAAGTGAATGGGGAGTGAGCGGAATTGTGAAGTGAATGGGGAGTGAGCGGAATTGTGAAGTGAATGGGGAGTGAGCTGAATGGCAAAGTGAATGGGGTGTGAGCTGAATTGCGAAGTGATTGGGGAGTGAGCTGAATGGTGAAGTGATTGGGGAGTGAGCTGAATGATGAAGTGAATTGGGAGTGAGCTGAATGGCAAAGTGAATGGGGTGTGAGCTGAATCGCGAAGTGAATGGGGAGTGAGCTGAATCGCGAAGTGAATGGGGAGTGAGCTGAATGGCAAAGTGAATGGGGAGTGAGCTGAATCGCGAAGTGAATGGGGAGTGAGCTGAATGGCGAAGTTAATGGGTAGTGAGCTGAATGGTGAAGTGAATGGGTAGTGAGCTGAATGGCGAAGTAAATGGAGAGTGAGCTGAATGGCGAAGTGAATGGGGAGTGAGCTGAATGGCGGAGTGATTGGGGAGTGAGCTGAATGGCGAAGTGATTGGGGAGTGAGCTGAATGATGAAGTGAATTGGGAGTGAGCTGAATGGCAAAGTGAATGGGGTGTGAGCTGAATCGCGAAGTGAATGGGGAGTGAGCTGAATCGCAAAGTGAATGGGGAGTGAGCTGAATGGCAAAGTGAATGGGGTGTGAGCTGAATCGCGAAGTGAATGGGGAGTGAGCTGAATGGTGAAGTGAATGGGGAGTGAGCTGAATGGCGAAGTTAATGGGTAGTGAGCTGAATGGTGAAGTGAATGGGTAGTGAGCTGAATGGCAAAGTGAATGGGTAGTGAGCTGAATGGCAAAGTAAATGGGGAGTGAGCTGAATGGCAAAGTGAATGGGGAGTGAGCTGAATGGCGAAGTGAATGGGGAGTGAGCTAAATGCTGAAGTGAATGGGGAGTGAGCTGAATGGCGAAGTTAATGGGTAGTGAGCTGAAAGGTGAAGTGAATGGGGAGTGAGCTGAATGGTGAAGTTAATGGGTAGTGAGCTGAATGGTGAAGTGAATGGGGAGTGAGCTGAATGGCAAAGTGAATGGGGTGTGAGCTGAATCGCGAAGTGAATGGGGAGTGAGCTGAATCGCGAAGTGAATGGGGAGTGAGCTGAATGGCAAAGTGAATGGGGTGTGAGCTGAATCGCGAAGTGAATGGGGAGTGAGCTGAATGGCGAAGTTAATGGGTAGTGAGCTGAACGGTGAAGTGAATGGGGAGTGAGCTGAATGGCGAAGTTAATGGGTAGTGAGCTGAATGGTGAAGTGAATGGGTAGTGAGCTGAATGGCAAAGTGAATGGGTAGTGAGCTGAATGGCAAAGTAAATGGGGAGTGAGCTGAGTGGCAAAGTGAATGGGGAGTGAGCTGAACGGCGAAGTGAATGGGGAGTGAGCTAAATGCTGAAGTGAATGGGGAGTGAGCTGAATGGCGAAGTTAATGGGTAGTGAGCTGAATGGTGAAGTGAATGGGGAGTGAGCTGAATGGTGAAGTTAATGGGAAGTGAGCTGAATGGTGAAGTGAATGGGGAGTGAGCTGAATGGCGAAGTTAATGGGTAGTGAGATGAATGGTGAAGTGAATGGGGAGTGAGCTGAATCGCGAAGTGATTGGGGAGTGAGCTGAATGGCAAAGTGAATGGGGTGTGAGCTGAATCGCGAAGTGAATGGGGAGTGAGCTGAATGGCGAAGTTAATGGGTAGTGAGCTAAATGCTGAAGTGAATGGGGAGTGAGCTGAATGGCGAAGTTAATGGGGAGTGAGCTGAATGGTGAAGTGAATGGGTAGTGAGCTGAATGATGAAGTGAATGGGTAGTGAGCTGAATGGCGAAGTGAATGGGGAGTGAGCTGAATCGCGAAGTGAATGGGGAGTGAGCTGAATGGTGAAGTGAATGGAGAGTGAGCTGAATGGTGAAGCGAATGGAGAGTGAGCTGAATGGTGAAGTGAATGGAGAGTGAGCTTAATGTTCTCCTGGCACAAGCTATTGGAGATGATTCTGCAGAATTTCAAATCCATTGATTGGGGTTCACTTGGCCCCTTCCAATATGCCATTGCAATATTACAGTTTCGGAATAACAAGTGCTCCTGAGACAATCCGAACCTTAGGATCTGCAACCCCCCACACTCCCAAGGTTATTTGTAGAGTAGATTTTGGGTCTCAGTGATGGAGTTTAAGATCCAACTAAACCTTCCTAATGCTGGCGGCAAAACAGTGATGGGGTGGGCCTTCCCTGGCAGACCCCCGTCCAGAGCACTGGCCATTGCAGCGATAGTCTCCGTTTCTAGGGTCACAGTCAGCTGACGCTAGAAATTGACTCTCGTTGATAAATCTCATCTTTCTCTGGCGTCCAGGTGGGGTATTTTCCTTATTATTCTACTTTGTGGGTGCTACCAATGTGCAAGATGTTGTGTGGGTTCTCGGTGCCGTTCAGGGCTCGGGGACTTGTATTCCTTGAATATTCTGATGCTTTTATAGAGAACGCTAACTCATCCGTAGATTATTTGTTCCAATGGTGAAATAGATGTACTATATCAGATGAAATGACTTTGCATAGAACATGTGAGCACGTGTGTAATCTACACGCCAGACAGTCAGCCTCCCATTGAACTACTTGGCATACTTAGCCTTCTGTGCAATAACTTTCAAGAGCGCCTTGCAGCCAAGAGAACGCATTTATTTAAAAGAGGCCATTGAGAAGAGTGACTTTTCAGCGGTTTCTTGGAAGTATTTCTGCGCATCAGCACACAGTTCCCGGAGAGATGTGGAGAGGCTGCGCCAGCAAAGAGACACTTGAACCACCATAAAGAAAAGTGGAGTCTCTCAAGGATAATCCTTGTGTAAGCGTAAAATCATTACAAACAGAGTATAACGAAGAAAACACATATATGTAATGTTAAACAACTGTGTCTAGTAGAGACATTACAAATCATCAGTGGGTGAGAAGACATCACTACGTTTTAACTAAGATAGATGCAGTCACAGAACCCATGGGTGTGTTTGTGGAGTGCTAATATATTGTATTTATTAATACCCAGAGGTTTCTAAGCACGGAGCCGGGCATCGAACCTTTGCTGTTCTGCAGTGTCTTGCTTACAAGGAAAGCGTTTAGCTATTCTCCTGAGACTTGTGAGTTTGGGTGTTAGTGTGTGTGTTTTGCCTGTGTGTGTGTGTGTGTGTTTGCGAGTCTGTGTGCATATCGGTTTTTGTGTGTCTGTGCAAGTGTGTATATGCATTTTGTGTGTGTGTGCGTGTGTTCACATGTGTGTTTGAAAGTGCGAATGTGTGTGTGTGTGTTGACGTGCAAGTGTGTGTTTGTGTGTGTGCATGTATCTGTCTTTCTGTGCAGGTGTTTACCTGTGTTTGCAAGTTGTACCCGTGTGTGAGTGTGTTTGCATGCGTGTGTGTGCTTGTCTGTGTGATAATGCACGCGTGTGAGTGTTTTCACTTCTGGGCAGCGTAGTGTTGGTTTTACAGATGTTGGCATGTGTATCTTATGTGTGTCTCTTTATTTGATTTCTTGCCGTGTAAGGTTTTTCCTTGTCGGGGTAGGGCATGGTTACCCGCCATCTGGTAGACAGGTGCTGGTTATCCGTCGTAAATCCTACTTCATGCAGCCATAACGTTGGCATCTTGAAAGATCTTTAGACCTGTCTTCTGCCAATCAAGGGAGGTTTCCAAGATGTTCCAAGTTACCCATGACTTGTACTTACCCAGAGTTCCATAGGGCCGCCTGGGGGAAGGGGATAGATATACCAGACCAGCACGATGGACTCTGTGACAGGCAACACTACACACACCGTCTTGGGATCATATAGGAACAGGGGGGCAATGAGACACAACCAACAGCGCCCCCAGCCCCGCCAGCCCCCGCAAATCATGTGTTCAGTTCCTGTGGTCAGGTTAAGGAAGACCACCAAGCTTTCGGGTCCTTTGTTGGCAATGCCACCGTTGCGGGAGCCTGGCACTTGGTGGTACCAAGGATCATGACGTGCTAGACCTGTAGCTTGTGTTATGCACCCTAGCCCGTCATTGGACCACCTGTCAACATCACACAAGAGTTATGTGAATGAGCGACCTTGCACAGGTAGGTGGAATAGGTTGTGTGAGGTCCACCTGAGTCAAGTGACGCTCTGCATGAAGGGAAGACCCTCGGGTATTGCATGCATTCTTTTAGTCCATTCTAGAAGGTGCCAGGATGCACCCTTGCATTTATGGAATCCCCTCCCCTCCCATCATTGCTTGGAGCAGTGTTGCTCGTTGATGCCACGTCACACGGAAGCCTGATTCCCCCCGTGCCTCCCCTTTCTACACTCCAACCCTGCAGCGTAACCACAGAGAACCACAGAGCCGTGACTGTCGTGAGTTAATAGGACGCCTCACTCTTCCTTTGGAAAGTCATTGGCGCCATGCCTCACCCTCTCCACTGACTGAGAAGGTGAAGGCAGAGGTACTCACTTTCGATATTCCTTGGAATGACGTGCTGAGGTTCGGGGTGCAAGAGGGGAAACACGACTTCTTGTGCTACATGCTGGATTAGCCAACAATATGCGTGTTAATCTCACCCACACTGTCACTTCTATGAATTTCCTCCTGACAGAAGTTCAATGGTCACTATTTGTGCATTCCTCGAGCAGCTCGTGTACTGCCCCGCTAAGTAACACTTGGGGCAGCATTGATTCTACAATCACTGCTACCCATCGGGGCTACTTGCATATCCACAAAACTAGCCAAGGGCCTTGAACAAGTGCATGCTGGGTAAAACAAACGTAGAGCAAAAATATAACGAATGCATACGAAATATCACACAGGTGTGAATGAATACACTCAGTTATTCTAAATTCATAATTCATTCATTTTGCATTTGTATAGCGCCTTTGACCATAATTATGGCCCTAAAGCGCTGTTGGTTGAACACCCTCAGAAGGACCAGTCCAAATGTGGGATGTGCTACTATGCGTGTGTGCATTCTCGCCATTAAAGATGTGTGCGGTTTGCAAGGACCCTGTCTGACTGGCGTATGGATGGGCGCCTCGGAGGTAAATGATGAACTAAAGAGGGGTGGAGTGTGTTTAAGGAGACAGACCGTGAGGTGAGAAGCTACATTTCGAACTTTTGTCCCTTAAGGTAGCTTCATTCTTATGCCAGAGGGGGTGTGCAATAGTGTTCGTGTTATTTGTGGGTGCAGGGTGCGTGGAATGAGTCTGTGCCTTCCACTAGGTTACGAAGTTGTGGTGTGCGATAGGAGAAAAATGTGTTAACTGCTCTAACAACAAAGTCTACATCCTGGGCTCCATCTGTGTACCATGCACAATGGGGTTTAATGTGTGAAATGGCTGACCAGTACAAAAGGGCTAACCTTACACAACAAGGCCAAGTGTGAGACATGGCCGACTAACACACATGGGCTAGAAGCAAGGCACGGCTACCTTATACAATTAGGCTATATGCAACATATGGCTACCTTACACAACTTGGCCAAGTGTGAGACATGGCCGACTAACACACATGGGCTAGAAGCAAGGCACCGCTACCTTATACAATTAGGCTATATGCAAAATATGGCTACTTTACACAACTAGGCCAAGTGTGAGACATGGCCGACTAACACACATAAGCTAGAAGCAAAGCATGGCTACCTTATACAATTAGGCTATATGCAAAATATGGCTACCTTACACAACTAAGCCAAGTGCGAGACATGGCCGACTAACACACATGGGCTAGAAGCAAGGCACGGCTACCTTATACAATTAGGCTATATGCAAAATATGGCTACCTTACACAACTTGGCCAAGTGTGAGACATGGCCGACTAACACACATGGGCTAGAAGCAAGGCACCGCTACCTTATACAATTAGGCTATATGCAAAATATGGCTACTTTACACAACTAGGCCAAGTGTGAGACATGGCCGACTAACACACATAAGCTAGAAGCAAAGCATGGCTACCTTATACAATTAGGCTATATGCAAAATATGGCTACCTTACACAACTAAGCCAAGTGCGAGACATGGCCGACTAACACACATGGGCTAGAAGCAAGGCACGGCTACCTTATACAATTAGGCTATATGCAAAATATGGCTACCTTACACAACTTGGCCAAGTGTGAGACATGGCCGACTAACACACATGGGCTAGAAGCAAGGCACCGCTACCTTATACAATTAGGCTATATGCAAAATATGGCTACTTTACACAACTAGGCCAAGTGTGAGACATGGCCGACTAACACACATAAGCTAGAAGCAAAGCATGGCTACCTTATACAATTAGGCTATATGCAAAATATGGCTACCTTACACAACTAGGCCAAGTGCGAGACATGGCCGACTAACACACATGGGCTAGAAGCAAGGCACGGCTACCTTATACAATTAGGCTATATGAAAAATATGGCTACCTTACACAACTTGGCCAAGTGTGAGACATGGCCGACTAACACACATGGGCTAGAAGCAAGGCACCGCTACCTTATACAATTAGGCTATATGCAAAATATGGCTACCTTACACAACTAAGCCAAGTGCGAGACATGGCCGACTAACACACATGGGCTAGAAGCAAGGCACGGCTACCTTATACAATTAGGCTATATGCAAAATATGGCTACCTTACACAACTAGGCCAAGTGCGAGACATGGCCGACTAACACACATGGGCTAGAAGCAAGGCACGGCTACCTTATACAATTAGGCTATATGAAAAATATGGCTACCTTACACAACTTGGCCAAGTGTGAGACATGGCCGACTAACACACATGGGCTAGAAGCAAGGCACCGCTACCTTATACAATTAGGCTATATGCAAAATATGGCTACTTTACACAACTAGGCCAAGTGTGAGACATGGCCGACTAACACACATAAGCTAGAAGCAAAGCATGGCTACCTTATACAATTAGGCTATATGCAAAATATGGCTACCTTACACAACTAAGCCAAGTGCGAGACATGGCCGACTAACACACATGGGCTAGAAGCAAGGCACGGCTACCTTATACAATTAGGCTATATGCAAAATATGGCTACCTTACACAACTTGGCCAAGTGTGAGACATGGCCGACTAACACACATGGGCTAGAAGCAAGGCACCGCTACCTTATACAATTAGGCTATATGCAAAATATGGCTACTTTACACAACTAGGCCAAGTGTGAGACATGGCCGACTAACACACATAAGCTAGAAGCAAAGCATGGCTACCTTATACAATTAGGCTATATGCAAAATATGGCTACCTTACACAACTAAGCCAAGTGCGAGACATGGCCGACTAACACACATGGGCTAGAAGCAAGGCACGGCTACCTTATACAATTAGGCTATATGCAAAATATGGCTACCTTACACAACTTGGCCAAGTGTGAGACATGGCCGACTAACACACATGGGCTAGAAGCAAGGCACCGCTACCTTATACAATTAGGCTATATGCAAAATATGGCTACTTTACACAACTAGGCCAAGTGTGAGACATGGCCGACTAACACACATAAGCTAGAAGCAAAGCATGGCTACCTTATACAATTAGGCTATATGCAAAATATGGCTACCTTACACAACTAGGCCAAGTGCGAGACATGGCCGACTAACACACATGGGCTAGAAGCAAGGCACGGCTACCTTATACAATTAGGCTATATGAAAAATATGGCTACCTTACACAACTTGGCCAAGTGTGAGACATGGCCGACTAACACACATGGGCTAGAAGCAAGGCACCGCTACCTTATACAATTAGGCTATATGCAAAATATGGCTACCTTACACAACTAAGCAAAGTGCGAGACATGGCCGACTAACACACATGGGCTAGAAGCAAGGCACGGCTACCTTATACAATTAGGCTATATGCAAAATATGGCTACCTTACACAACTTGGCCAAGTGTGAGACATGGCCGACTAACACACATGGGCTAGAAGCAAGGCACCGCTACCTTATACAATTAGGCTATATGCAAAATATGGCTACCTTACACAACTAAGCCAAGTGCGAGACATGGCCGACTTACATAAAATGGGCTAGAAGCAAGGCACGGCTACCTTACACACTTTGGCTAAATGCTTACACAACTATCCTAAATATGAGATATGACTAACACAAATGGGCTAATTTGGCCAAATGTGAGATATGGCTAATCAAGACAAATGGGCTAAAAGTCAGACCTTATACAATCAGGCTATATTATAACAGGTGATACGAGTGGAATCCAGACTTCTCAATTGCCAGTGATCTAGAAGTGCATTAAAAACACCCACGTCTCATACTCAAGAATGTTCTGCGTGCGGCGGTACTCACTAATGAGGACATGCATAGATGGCAAGCTCCAGTAAGGATGTCGCACTTGTGTCTGTGAAGTATGCCGAAGTACCCATGTATTAGAGGCTATTGATATGAGTATAGCGCCTTCATGCGGTGTCACTGATCGCAAGCACATGATTATATATGAAATTATAAAATCTGTGAAATGGTGTCTATACCCGTCTATGCATCTCTGCGCATTGACACATGAGTACATATCCGTGCCGCGGTTTTTGTTTTGAAATACCTATTAAAAAGAAAATGTGGGTCGCTTGCAATTTCAACATCCATGGATGAAAATGCATAACATTTTCTTGAGAAAAAGTGACCTGATCACTGAATTATTTGGTGAATGTGTGCGGTATTCTGTCTTGGTTAGGAGGGAAGCAGGTAAGGAGAGTGTAACCACAATTGTATTTCCCGTTTAAACTGCCTCAGGGAATGTGTGCACGCATGAAGCACTACACACTCCTTAAGGATGTGCACCAACAGTGCCTTACTTCATCTCAGGGTGTGTGGATTAAAACAGCAGGTTCCAACATGTAATGGGTGGAGATGTGCTACTGCATCGTCTTCTAGGCGCCTTAGAGTAAGGGGATTCTCTTGGGCTGCACTGGGAGTTTGGGAAATTGGCAATGAGTTTCTAAATTATGCCAATTGCTCATCGCCCCTCGAAGGTGGTCCCCGTTGGAGTGACTTTGCAAGTCCCAAGCAAGTCCTTAGGAAGTCCTTAGCTGTGCAAACATGACTCCCAGTTTAGGGCCTCAATGTGTACTACTTAGTGGGTCAAGGGCACACATTATGAGTTCTGATGCATTGGGGTGCTAATGAGTATACTGGCAAGCCGGCAGGGTTCCTGTGATTGGAGATTGATACAGGAGGGGTCACTGTGCCGGGGCCATGTCCATAGGCCCTGTCCAGGGCATGTTTAGCACAGTGTATGGGCACAGGCTATGCCCAGAGAGGAGAGAAGATAACTTGACTGTGCCCCGTGAATGGCTAAAGGACATTACTAGTATCATGGGTGCCAGCCATCACCAGTGGACGCTGTGCCTCAGGCCTCAGGCATAGAAAACATACCCCTAGGACGCAGGTGGCATGGAGGCCAGTCATCACCATTGCACGCTGTGCCTCGGGCCTCAGGCACAAACGTCATACCCATATCACCCAGGTGGCATGGAGGCCAGCCATCACCATTGCACGCTGTGCCTCAGGGACAGTAGACATACCCATAGGACGGAGGTGGCATGGATGCCAGCCATCACCACTGAACACTGTGTCTCAGGCCTCAGGCACATAAGACACCCCCAAAGGACCCAGGTTGCATGGATGCCAGCCATAACCAGTGGACGCTGTACTCCAGGCCTCAGGCACAGAAGACATACCCATATCACCCAGGTGGCATGGAGGCCAGCCATCACCATTGCACGCTATGCCTCAGGCCTCAGGCACAGTAGACATACCCATATCACCCAGGTGGCATGGAGGCCACCCATCACCATTGCACGCTGTGCCTCAGGCCTCAGGCACAGTAGACATAGCCATAAGACGCAGGCGGCATGGATGCCAGCCATCACCACTGAACACTGTGTCTCAGGCCTCAGGCACATTAGATACCCCCATAGGACCCAGGTGGCATGGATGCCAGCCATCACCAGTGGACGCTGTACTCCAGGCCTCAGGCACAGAAGACATACCCATATCACCCAGGTGGCATGGAGGCCAGCCATCACCATTGCACGCTGTGCCTCAGGCCTCAGGCACATTAGATACCCCCATAGGACCCAGGTGGCATGGATGCCAGCCATCACCAGTGGACGCTGTACTCCAGGCCTCAGGCACAGAAGACATACCCATATCACCCAGGTGGCATGGATGCCAGCCATCACCATTGCACGATGTGCCTCAGGCCTCAGGCACAGTAGACATACCCATATCACCCAGGTGGCATGGATGCCAGCCATCACCACTGAACATTGTGTCTCAGGCCTCAGGCACAAAAGTCATACCCATATCACCCAGGTGGCATGGATGCCAGCCATCACCACTGAACATTGTGTCTCAGGCCTCAGGCACAAAAGTCATACCCATATCACCCAGGTGGCATGGAGGCCAGCCATCACCATTGCATGCTGTGCCTCAGGTCTAAGGCACAGAAGTCATACCCATAGGACCCAGGTGGCATGGATGCCAACCATCACCAGTGGACGCTGTACTCCAGGCCTCAGGCACAGAAGACATACCCATATCACCTAGGTGGCATGGAGGCCAGCCATCACCATTGCATGCTGTGCCTCAGGCCTCAGGCACAGTAGACATAGCCATAGGACGCAGGTGACATGGATGCCAGCCATCACCACTGAACACTGTGTCTCAGGCCTCAGGCACATAAGACATCCCCATAGGACCCAGGTGGCATGGATGCCAGCCATCACCAGTGGATGCTGTACTCTAGGCCTCAGGCACAGAAGACATACCCATAGGACCCAGCCAGGTGGCATGGATGCCATCCATCACCATTGGACACTGTGCCTCAGGTCTCAGGCACAGAAGACATACCCATAGGAACCAACCAGGTGGCATGGATTCTAGCCATCACCAGTGGACGCTGTGCGTCATGCCTCAAGCACATAAGACATACCCATTGGACCCACGGGTCATGTTTGCATGCCAGTAACAATGGCCTATATTCAGTGGACACTCTCCCAGGGCATAGACTGTTTTCATGCTCAAGCACAGCAAAAACACACACTGGGCATGGCTGCATGGCATAGCAAGTCAACATATACCCGCATAGCTCACTGGGCATGGCCTGGACCCTTCCTAAGAGAACACTGTGCCCAATGGATAGCCTTCTGAGACACACAAAGTGATGTGCCCTCCCAAGCAGTCACCCCAGTGGTTACTGCGCCGGTGCCAGGCTCTACGCCCATTGTAATAACCTGCACTCTCCTCGTCCAAGTGTGATGTGCCCCAGTGCTGCACATCAGAGAAAAGTTCACTATAGGAAATAGAGTGGATCACAAAACATACCCTGCTGGGCACGCCCCGGGCAGACTGAACTTATCACTGGTGCCCGCTGGGCAGAACCTGTGGCCATGCCCATTGGGAAAGTTTTCTATACACACAGTGCCTGTGATGCCCAGTATCCATTCCTCTCGCACAGTGGACATACCTGCATTGCCCATCCGCCTCTGGGCACAGGGCCCCAGCTATGCCCCGGGCACAGCAAACCTGCGGCCAACTTCCCATTTGATATACATCTGTTCAGCACTTTTGCCACATACTCCTTAAAAAGAAGTTCCTCTGAAAAATGTTTAATGTTGACCTCCACCCCTCACTCGCCGTAGCTTTCCCCATTGGGTGTGTCCTGAAAGAACGTAACACCCACAAATTACAGCGGGTCTGAAGGTGTATCTGGAAAGTTGCCAGCTGTGACCATGGCGGGCATTGATACCATTTACAAGTAAATACAGGACAATGAGAGGTCCTGTGACAAACCTTAAAACACATCCTAACCATGTTCAAGGTAGGTGCACATATATGAACTTCTGATGGTCTCATTAGATTCTGATTATGAGGTGCAAATGGAAAACCCTCTCCAAAAAGTATCTTTTATTAATGGTTCTATGTCCCTCTAAGTTTGTCAAGAGGTGTGTGATTGCCCGACACTCTGGTGTGGCTGAACTGTGCATTTTCTCTTGCTGAAGCCCACTTTAAAAAAAAAAATGTTTTATAAAAAATACTGGACACTGATTTTCATCAAACCTGGTGAAGATTGTAAGTGGTCCAATGTGACATTTTCTTCATTAGAGGTTTTTAATGCTGGTATATATGTGAATTAAAAATACTTTAGTTAAGGTGATTGATTGAACTCAACAAAACCCTAGAAAATGAGTGGGCGTGGGAAGTGTTGAGCCTCTTAACTTGGCATCTCCCCACTTATGACCCTCATGATTTAATTTCAATCCATGTTGATTTAAATGAGGAAAGGCGACTTGCCAAGGTTGAATGTCAAGGCCCATACCCCACTCCCTAGTACCTAACCAGATCCCACTCGCCAAGGCCTAAGTACATTTATTTATTTATATTTATATAGCGCGCAAGCAGCCCAGGGGCATTGAGGCGCTGTTACTTGCAAGAACTTAGTTACACAGGTACAGGCATGGGAGCGGTTGTTGACACATGAATACTACAAAATATCACACTGTTGGTACAGATATTGCACTTGGTCAATACATGACCAGCGGCTCAGGAGCCACCGCTCTCAAGAAGCTTTTTCCAGTTGCCCACTCGCGATGGTCTTAGGCCAGGAACACTGGCCACAGCTTTCGGCCATGCCCACTGTCCATGCTACCCCAAATATCAAATATTTTAAAACTCAGAGGGATTTAGGAGGTGGGCTTGGGGTGCATTGGCCAGCGCCTTTGACCACTGTACATGTGGTACCAGTTATTAAAAAGTGCCCACATCCATCTGACTTGCAGTTCTGATCCTACTGCTGTGTAGTTTTAAAATACTTTTGCAAAGTACCAATCGTCCATAAGATATTCTTTCCACGTTTTACACTTCTTTTTATTCCCGTTATATCATGAGTGCTTTGTTGCTGTCCTCTATTCCCGCAGACGTCAAAAATGAAAAGTCTCCCCCCTTCCATGACACTCACCATGTGTCCTCCTTCTCTTTTCTTTCTACAACCACTTCCCAGCCTTGTGTCTTAGCTTCTTTACCCTCTCCCATTACCCCTTCCACCTTTCGGTTAGTGTGACACATTTTTTTTTTCTGAGCGCTCCTTCTAACCTTACAGTGCGGATCTCCCAAAAACATCCTCCCCTAAACAGGCGTTCAAACTCAACCCAAACTTCCCCACTGTGCACGTGCCCCTCTTACCTCCTGCCCACACGTAGCCTGGTAGTAATACTCTCTTCTTACTCCTCCATAATGTAGATCCCTTTGCATTTTCGGTTCCCCTCGGTATCAACTTCGAAATCACTTGCATTAAGCAAAAAAAAAAAAAAAAAATGACAGAATTTTATTTCTGAAAAGTCCCTCTGCCCAAAGTACTGTGGGAGATATACAGATGTTTTTCGGAAGCAAGGGACAGCCCCTTCCCCAACGAATATTTGAAAATGAATGGATGGATTTACTTCAAACCGGCAAAAGTCACATCTGCAGCGCGGTGTGACCCCCCCCCCACCCCCTTGTTTCTTATTTGGTGCAAATCCATCCAGAGGCTGGTGTGCTATGGGGGGAGGGTCAATCAACACGTGTTCTCTACGGGAACATGAATGGGACAGGCTGAAAGCAGCATTTATTTTGTTTTATTAATAAGTTTAACCCTTGTTTTCTTTTTGTATCTCAAAATGTCCAGTTTGGGGTGCTCTGGACAAATCATTTTAGGGGAAATTTGATCCAAATCCATCCAGCAGGTCAAAGGCTATTAACAAGATAAGTTTGGGAAAAATCTTTGAAAACGGGTTTCACCTTAACTCTAAGGTTTCAGCTTCCGCCAACTGTTCTGTGCTTGACCCCATGATTTGTGTAATGTTTTACCTTCTGAAATCCTATGTGGCGCAGTACTTAAGAATCCTATGCCCACTATGTCAAGTTGGCAGGCTCTCCTTTACCACACAATATCCAACATCCACGCCCACTTTTCCTCTCCAAAAGCTACCGCCCCTTGAAGCTAATAACTCAGGAAAATAGACATCCGCACAGGTGCAATTCTGCAAGGTAACAGCACTCAGACATAAAAACACTGAAGTGCAAAAATCATGCTATTCCAATGAATGTTTGCACCAGGCAATGGCAGCTCTGCTGTTAATAGGGAAGGAAGTGGGATTGTGTGCTTTGTACCAATGCATATGTTCACTCAAAGAACATGTATTATTTTTTACAAAAAATGTGTTGTTTGCTCTAGTGCTAATACTAAGCACAACTGCACTTGCACCAGTGCCAATGTTCCATATTACGGCCCCATCTCAGTGCCGCAGAAGATTTGAATTGAACTCTTCTGGTTTCTACTGCCCTGGGACTTCCTACACCAAGAAGAGACCACCCTGTGTCCTTTCCACAGTAGTCTGCAGAGGAACACAGATGTGCCTGTACACAGTGGGAAAGGATGTTTCAATTAATCACCAGGCTGGGTGAAGGAGCCTCTTCTGGGTGGGCTGAGGATGGCAGGGGCGAGCATCTCCGCTGTTCTCAGACCTTGCCCCCACATCCAGTGCCATCACCCTCACTGTAGATCCTCGAATTCATGGCCCCTTATTCTCAAATCAGAGCCAGTGTGGCCTTGCTGACACAGCATAGACACTGGCCCTTCTGCAGATGAGGACTGGCCTAAAGGGAAGCGGGTCCCGTTGGTTCTCTCTCTCTCCTTTCTCTGTCTGTCACTCTTTCTCGTACTTCCCCTTTACTGTTGCTGTTGCGCGCTCTCTCTCTTCTCCTCTCTCACTCTTCTCTCTCTCTCACATATAAGGAGACAGTTGCTGCTCCTCCTTCTACTCCTCTATGTCTCCCCATTGCCTTGGCATGATATCTGAGTGGGTTGAGCGCTTGCTGCTGTAATCTTCGTGTGATCTGCATGTCGCAAGATCGAATACCGGCAAAGCTAACTAAGCCATTCAGCCTTCCGGAATTGATAAATGAACGCCCCCTTTAGTTTGAAGATAATTGTATGTAAATAATGTGTGTGTACAGAGCTTTGGTAAAATCACTATATAATTAATACATCCTTATCAGCCCTGTCTTTTGAATCGAGGCTCCCAACAGCTGCTTCAAACTGGGTTTCCCAGCTGTAGGCAAGGGGGTGCACAAACATCATTTTTAAATAGGTCCCCACGAACCCTGACACATATTTGGCAAGACCTGCTCCTCCTCCCCCCCCCCCCCGCACTCCCCCACACACTTTAATCCCTAATTCCACACGCACCAGTAACAACCAGCTCAGTTCCCACCTGCACACGCCGACAGCCTGGGCCCAGGTGTATTTCTCCAAAGAGCTGCATTCGGGGTGGGGGTTTGGAGGGCGGTGTTGCTCCTTTCTCTCACTATATTTGTTCTAATGCCATGCATTTTGGGAGAGGATAAGAGAGAAATGTCAAAAAATGACATACCTGGCGCCCTCAATAAAGGAAAAAGGCTGCGCGCTGGCAGAGGAAGCGCAGTGCGCAGCGCGCAGCCGGGATTCGCGGACGGCTCTGACATTTGCGGACTCGGCGAGGCTTCGCGATTACAGACATTTCGAGCCGCGGGTGACTCACGCCACGAGAACCTACTGTGCAATTTCGTTCTGAATTTCAAGAGTGTGGCACTTAGGAAAGTGTTATTCTCATAGGGACAAGGGCCAACAAGGGACGTGTCGCGCCCCCCAGAGAGCTTGTCCCCCCGCCCACTTCTCCTGCCTGTGCATTGCCATTCTTTCACCATTCTGAACCCCCACTTCCAAATTTCCCCATCGGTGCACATCAATGCTGACTTCCAGCTTCCTTCTCATTGCAGTACTGATATCACACAACTGTCAATTTCACCAGACTGATGCCAGTACTCCAGTACCAATACCCCCCAGCATGCCTGCACTTGACGGCTGTCCTGAACAACGACCTCTGCCGCCTAGTGCAGTGTTTTTTTTTTGTTTTCCTTGTATTTGTAATGTGCGTCATGTCACCTAGCGGGCGCTGTAGAGCCAGAGAAGGCGGAGCCTGCGGGACACGGAAAGAAGAAGGCTACAGGCCTAGTGGATGTAACATGTAACCTCCAGCAGACAGGGCAAAGACGGAACAGGGCAATTATCAAGCCAATAGTTAGTAATCATGGACGTTGTAGTCCACAGCATGTGAAGAACTACAGTTTGCTGACCCATGCCATACATAGGTGGAGATGGGGGGCGGGGGCTGTTGCCGAGGGAAAAGTCCTATATTGCAGGGATCTGCTCCCAGAATGCGTGTACCGGCTGACTGCTAATCTGCACAGTTTCTTGATGCTTCTCGGGCCAATGCATGGTTTGTTGGCTTTCTGTGTCAGGACGAGGAACTTAATGTCAGCCTTGGACCTCACTGGCGTCTAGTTCAGGCTACCTCTGGTGGGTCACGTGGGTCACGCAGAGGCCCCGCAGCTTCGTGATAGGTTCTGCAGTAAGTAGAGTTCAGAAGTGTTGTAGTTTTGTAGGGCATTTTCTGGGAGGCAGATCAAGCCTGGGCATGACTGTTCAAAGCACTCGATACATGTATTCTGGAAGTGGTTTGGAGGGGGGTTCCAGAGCAATAGGTGGAAGAAAGCTGATTTCGGTGAAACCACTTTCTGTGGTGAACAGGAATGGTGCGCACTGGAGTTCTGGCTCGTACAGATGGCAGGGTTTGTGCGGGTTTGTAGAGGTGGGCCTTGAGTTATCACACACACTGCTTGCAGTTAACCTCATTCTGGATCTGAAACTCTGCAGTTTGGCTCTTCAGTCATCGCCATTATTAAGTTGCAGAAGCCCTGATTTTCGAGGCCTGAGACATACTCAGGTCTGCTGCAGCAAAGTCCACCACGCCTGCTTACTGGCATTGTATTATGAAACTTATTCAAACATAAATACTATCATTGCTGCTTTATAATGCGCTTAACGAAATGGTTTCCAAGCGCCGACCTCGGATTCGAACCTGTGTCACTCTGTGGGTTCTTGTTTCCTAGCAGAGCTCGTTGTCACTGAGCTGTACTACCCATGGTAACTGTTATCATGCAGCTTTTTATATAGTTTCACTCTCATCAGGGCGCCAGTTCCAGAACATGATAACTAGCCTTACCACTCACACCCTAGATTAACCACGACAGGTACTCCATTTATCAACCTGGGGTGGAGAGGGATGGATGGGGGAGCAGAGTCGACGTGTCCTATGCGTGAGGTTGGGAATGAGGCTGTGTGAAACGGGACCTGCCATGGAGGTGGCCAGAGATGAGTCTCCCAGAAACTCGGGACAGCTTGACCTTTGACTTGTTCACGTCCAGAAAAGTCAGGTGAAGGCATTGCACGACATACATTCAGTCTCCTTGTTGTTCTTTCATTCCAATTCTGTAGTAAGATTTACGTGCGATTTAGGAAGAGCAGAGCTGTAGGGGGGTAAGAGCCTAGCCCTCTTTCATAGTATGTCTTGCTGAGCTGTACTTGGCAAAAACATGCATCCTGATTGGCTGAGCGAAACACTTACTAGCAATGACGCTTGGCCAGCAAGAGCATCCCTTCATTGTTCTGTTTTTTTTATTTATTTTTTTAGTTTAGGCTTTTAGGTGGCGCTCATTAACCATACCATTGCATTGGAATACAGTCCAGGTAGGAGGGACACACAGCCTGGGCGTGTTATTTGGGTTATTTACCCGCCCATTGACTGCCCCATGGCCACTCCCACTCACCACCTGCCCATTTCCGCCCAAAACACAACATCCTGGGATCGCTTTGAGCTTGCAAGGAGTAGCATCAAACTTTGATCTGTCAGTGTTTTTTTTTTTTTCTTTTCTTTTTTCTAAGCAGTCTGTTGAGAGTTAATGGCTGTGTTGCAGCTGTAAATGGCTACTGGTATAATCAAAATGCCTTAATCAAGACTGCTGCTAGCCATTGTATTTATAACACTTCCATGCACTGAAGTCATATGCACTGAAGTCATGTTAAAAGTAAGTGTGACAAAGCCAACAGTTTTGGCTTGGGGTATTTGTATTATACTGACATCGTCTGCCCAGATAATTACCTAATTGTCCAGCTGTTGCAATCTTATTGCCAGGTAGTGCCCTCAAACGCCTACCACATCTCTTAACAAAAGCACAAACTATTGGATTTATCAATGCGTGTTTAATTCCTGGGTGTTAAAACACCCGGTGGGTTTTAGTGCGACCCCACTCACCCATTAAGCCATGCTGGGGTTTAGAGAAGCCTCATGATCGCAGTGAAATGGTATGTTCCAAATAGGGTGCAGGCGGTGTTATCTGGCACGCCATTATCTGGAAAGGTGTAGTAACCTGACCTTGCCAATAGGAAATAGTAAAGTTCTGGCTAATAAAATGGAGTATTGCAAGATGGCATAGGCTGGTACACAGGGATTTCAATTGGCCGAGTGTCAACAATCAGTCCAGGAGTTCAGACAATCCTGTTTTCCTGACGGATGGCACGGTTTACTGGCTCTCTGCCACCTAGAATGCAAACATCCAGTCACCTGCCATGGCCCCAGTAACTGACCATTAGTGCAGGATAACACACTAGACATTGCACCCGCCCTCCAACCCACGCTCTACTGCAATGGTCTCTGCAATCTGTAAAGGACGCTTTTATACCCGCTATCCAGGCTACAAGCATTTAGGATAAGGTTGGGAGAGAGCAGAACAAGATAGGTTCTAGCTGGCATACTATGTTGGATAAAGAACATAGGAGTAGACCAAGTGCTTAGGTAATGGTTACTTAGACAGCAAAGGTGGCGGCCATCTTAGAATTGTAAACAGAAATACAAACAACACAGCTCGTCAAAATCAAAGAAGAGTAATGTAATGTAAACATTTTATTTTGAGACAGAATGTGAAATAAGAGTTGTATTATTGTTATTATTATTATTAGTAGTAGTAGTATGTCATAATCTGTGTGGGATTCATTATGGCTATTAGTGTTGTGGTGAAGGGCGGTGATGTCACTGACATTCTAGGTGGAATGTTGGTGTGGGGATGTCACTGGGACTCTAGGTGGAATGTTGGTGTAGGTTTGATTGAAGGTTCTACTGAGGGCAGTTAGACCTAAGATACTGGACCAGATGGATGTCCCAGTGCTTCCTCTACTTACCAACTAAAAGAATAAAACCTACATGTAAACTACTTACCTTCTGGTGTTCCTGATTTATGAAGGAGGCATAGTTTATGTCACTGGCGACGAGGATGGTTCTGCTGGGAAGGGGCAGTAGGTGAGGAGCGCTGCCTTCCAAGGTGACATCCATCCAGCAACAAGGAGCTGCAGGCCGGGCGGTGCAGTGGGGTCCAATACAGTGGTCCAGGTTGGGGACCCGGAAGGTCCAGAGTCCAGGCGGTGCCAGGGGAGGTGGCCCAGCGCCTGGAAGGTCCAGATTCCTGCTGGCGCCCGGGCTGAGGTGGCCCAGAGTCCAGGCGGTGCCAGGGGAGGTGACCCAGCACCTGGAAGGTCCAGATTCCAGCCGGCGCCCAGGCTGAGGTGGCCCAGTGCCTGGGGGGTCCAGAATCCAGGCGGCGCCCGGGTTGAACGGGCCCGGTGCATGGAGGGTCCAGGGTCCAGGTGGCGCCGGGACTAAATTAGATACGGATGGTGCTGCTGTGGAGGGGGCAGCTGAAGGACTGTGACATCGCCCTCCAGCGATGACATCCCGCCCGGTGCGTTGCTGACCGGATATTCGGTGGCGTCCGGTGTTGGTGGAGAAGAAGTGTCCCGTGACTGAAGTGGGGTATCCATTGCCCCTGATACGTGGAGAGTGAGCGGTGTCTGGTAGGGTTCGGTGCCCTTGGTCCTGGTGGGCTGTCTTGGGTGAGGCAGCTGGGGTGCGCAGGACTAGAGAGCGGATTGGGAGTTTCTCTCTATTTTGCCTGGAGTGGTCAGAGGCGGTTGAACTGGTGTTCCGCCAAGCCCGGTAAGGTTGTAGGGTCGTTGCTGGATCTGACACTGACGGCTTTTGGTTCCTGGGGTCACTAGGGGGAGCTGCTGTGAGCGACCGTAGGCAGGAAGACAGCGTTCGGGGCCTCCTTGGTCGTGTGCCCCTGCGTCCTCCAGGGGGAGCTGCGGTGCGCGACGGCAGACAGGAAGACAGTGTTCGGTGCCTCCAAGGTCGTGTGCCCCTGCATCCACCAGGGGGAGCTGCGGTGCGCGACCGTTGGCAGGAAGAGAGCCAGTGTGTTGCATGCAGTGAACTGCATTGTGGGCCTCTCACAGAAGAAAAAAAAAAAAAAAACATGGGGAGTGCGCGGCTGCAGGGGAACAGCATCGTGGAGTGCATGGTGTAGTATATTGGAGATCTTTTCCCCAGGATATTAGATGACGTTATGGTGATGTCGGCAGGGTGTGGGCCGGCATCAGTGGGCGGAGGACGGGCGTTCCAGCAGGCTCATCTGGAACGCAAAGTTTTATTGGAACGCAAACTTGAAAGCCTTTCTGACGTTTATATGGAACGCAACGTTTTGCAAGAGTGTCAGGCGGACGCCGGTGTCGGGTGTTGCGCTATATTGGGAGGATCCAGGACTGAACATGGTAGTCATGGAGAAGTCTACTGGTCGGCACAGAGGGACAGCGAAGAGGATTTTTGGCGTTATCCAGGAGGGTGCGTCAATTTGAACAAGATGTTTTCTGGTTCTGAGGAAAAGCATGCGGACGCGGTATGGTTGGAGGACATTAGTTGCAAGTTCTCCAGGACAGGGTCCCGGCGTCGAAGTGGTGGTGAAAGGTGCGGTGGTCCTGCAAGATTGTTGCGGGAGCTCGATCCTGACTTGTGGGATCTTTCAAGGTGGACGGCGTTGGTGGTTTAATGTGAGGTAGGTGTTGGGGGAGGCCGGTGTTGTTATAATGCTGTTGTGTATATGTTGTGGCCTCGGGGTTAGTAAATGCATGGGTTGGTCCTGGGTAAATGTTAGTGGTTTAAGGCCGGTTATGTATGGTTGTTGTGTTTATGTGGTGGCCTAATGTTCAGGACATTCCCCTGGGTTGCAGAACGGACTTTGGGTGGGGTCCGTGGGCAGTTATAATGTTGGGAATGATGCTCCACTAGCAGGATGGGTCTAAGCGGACGTGTGGTCGTGGGGATGGCGCAGGGATTTCAGCGCTATGCTAATTTAAGTGCTTGCATTTCAGGGACATGTGGGTGCGGGCTTGGCGCAAGGGACTTTTGTGCCACGTCTTGTGGGTTTTGTATTGTTGTGCTTTGCGTTTCATGGTCATTTGGGGTTGGCGCTTGGGGTCGGCGCAGGGGACTTTAGCGCCACTCCATAGGGGTTGTGCATTTCTGTGTTTTGCATTTCATGGACATGTTGGGGTCGGCGCAGGGACTTTGGCGCTGCTGATTGTTAGTGTTGGGTTTTATGTGTTGTCAGGTGATGTTATATGTGTGTCTGTAGGGGCATGTCCCCTGGTCATAATTTTGGGTGCTGTCTAGGTTTTTGGTTAAAGGGCAGTGAGGTGCTGTCCAATGTTTAAGGGGCAGTGAGGTGTTACCATGAAGGGGCAGTGAGGTAGGTGCTGCCTCGGAATTAAAAAGGGTGGTGAGAGGCTGAGGCTGCCTGGGTTAAAGGGGGCATTGATATGCTTCCGTGCTGACTGAGGTCTAGTCAAGGGGCAGTGAGATGCTCCCGGTCTGGTCAAGGGGCAGTGAGATGCTGCCGGGTGGTGTGAAGGGGTAGTGAGGTGCTGCCTGGGGTTTTAGAGGTTTAGGAGGTGCCGATGTTTGCGGGAGTTGCATATATTCATTTTAGGGAGTGCTTTTGGGGTGGCGTAGTGAAGTTACTATCTGTTTTTTTTCCAGGTGTAAGAGGTAGTTAGGTGTTGTCTAGTTATTTTAGGGGTAGTGATGCTGTCTGGTTAACTTATGGGGCAGTGAGGTGCTACTTTCATGCAGTGGCCTAGAGGCAGTGAGGTGCTGTCCAAGGGGTAGCTAGAGGTTGTCTGGTCATTTTAAGGGGTAGTTAGGTGCAGTCCGGTGGTGTCTAGTTTAGTGTTGCTCATGTTTTGAGTTAAGGGCAGTGAGGTGTGCCTTGGATCTGGTTGAGGGGTAGTTAGTGCTGTCTACATGCTGGGGGGCATAGCGGTGCTGTTTGTTGTGTCAGGAGGTGTGGTGTGGTGAGGCAGTGGTAGGGGCAGTAAGGTGCTGTTGGTTGTTAGGTGGTGTAGCGAGGTGCTGTTGGTGATGTTAGGGCAGTGAGGTGCTGTCTAGGGTCCGGTTAGGGCTAGTTAGTGCTGCCCACATGCTGTACTTAAGGGGTATTGAGGTGCTTTTATGTAAGTTGGGGGATAGTGCTGTTCAGGTATTCAGTTAGGGGCAAGCATATTGCATTACATGGATATTTTGGGATTGGTGCAGGGACTTTAGCGCCATTCCATAGGGGTTCTGCATTTCTGTGTTTTGCATTTCATGGATATTTTGGGGTTGGCGCAGGGACTTGGGCGCCAAGGATTTGCATCTAGTGTTTTGCATTTCATGGATATTTTGGGGTTGGCGCAGGGACTTTGGCGTCATGACTTTATCTGTCATGATTTTCATGGGATTTAGATGTTGTCCTCTGCAGTTTTTGTTTGTTATTGTCTGTAGGGACATGTCACTTGGATAAGTGCATGATGTCTGTGTGGAGGACGTCGGTGATTTTAAGGGGCAGTGAGGTGCTGCTGGTAGTATTTGTGGGGGCAGTGAGGTGTTTTTTTGGCGGGCAGTTAGGGGCTGTCTGGCTCAATTTTAAGGGGCAGTGAGGTGCTGCTGGTAGTATTTTTGCGGGCAGTGAGGTGCTGTCTGGGTCATTCTTGGGGGCAGTGAGGTGCTGTCTAGTGGGCAGTGATGGGTTATCCGAGTTATTTTCTGGGGGCAGCGAGGTGCTGTCTAGCGGGTGGTTTGGTTTTTTCTGGGTTATCTAAGGGGACAGTGTGGGGCAGTGAGGTGCTGTTCGGTTGTTGTAGGGGCAGTTGTGAGCTGTCTGGTGTTGTTGGGACCGTCAGATGCAGTCTGGTTGTTTTAGGGGCAGTCAGGTGCTGTCTAGGGTGTAGGGTTAGTGAGGTGTTTTTTTTGGATGATGTTCACTTGCTGGTAGGTGGGGTAGCGAGGTGTTGTGGGTTGTTTTAGGGGCAGTGAGGTGCTGCCTGGGAGTAGAGGGGGCAGTGAGGTGCTGTCCATCAGGCAGTGTGGTGCTGTTTGGTTGTTTTTAGGGACAGTCAGGTGCTGTTGGTTGTCGGTTGGGCAGTGAGGTGCTGTTGTTGATTTAAGGTTTATTTAGGTGCTGTATAGGGCCTGGTTAGGAATAGTTAGTGTTGTTATGGCGGTACTAAGGGCTATGAGGTGTTATCTATGTTTTGGGTTAAAGGGCAGTTAGGTGCTGTCTGGTCATTCAAGGGGCTGCCAGAGCCTGTTTCTAGGTTAAGGGGCAGCCAGATGATGTTGGTCATAAGTTTTATTTTTGGGTTTCCAGCTGTGTGTTGTCAAAATTTACAGATTATGGGTTAGAAGTGTGGGTGGTACAAGGGCTCAGCTGGGAGCTGTCCGGAGATGTTATGAGCATTTAGTGCGGAATATTTATTGGTGGTGTTCACCTATCCTCATGGTGGGTGATGTCACGGGGTTGTGATGTGTCAGTCCAAGGGAGGGAGACATATGTCATGACCTGTTCTGGGCCCGATTAAGGTTATTAGTATTGGGTTGGTTTAGAGAGGGACATATATGTCATAATCTGTGTGGGATTCATTATGGCTATTAGTGTTGTGGTGAAGGGCGGTGATGTCACTGACATTCTAGGTGGAATGTTGGTGTGGGGATGTCACTGGGACTCTAGGTGGAATGTTGGTGTAGGTTTGATTGAAGGTTCTACTGAGGGCAGTTAGACCTAAGATACTGGACCAGATGGATGTCCCAGTGCTTCCTCTACTTACCAACTAAAAGAATAAAACCTACATGTAAACTACTTACCTTCTGGTGTTCCTGATTTATGAAGGAGGCATAGTTTATGTCATAGTAGTAGTATTCTTATTAATAATAATAATCATTTTGCTTTTATAAATCATGGGGGAAACAAACAATCAGTGGATGAAACCAGGGGGAACAAATCACCCAGTCTCATGTTACATGGGTTGGTGGAGGAGGATTAGTCTAGATGCTAAGAGTTAGTCATTCCTTGAAAAGGGGGGTCTTTCGTTCCTTCTTGAAATGTCGAAGCAAGGGGCAGGTATGTTGCAGAATGGGATGAGGTTCCGGAGTTTGGGGGCGCAGGCAGAGATGGCCTGTCTTCTAGTGCTTTCCTTCCTGCACCGGTGCAGTCCGGGTCTGCACACGTCCTGGCTCCAAGTGGATCGCAGGCCTCCAGCGATGCAGAGCTTCTCAGCGAGGTTGCTTGGAGACCTGAGGGCCATGACCTTGTAGATGTGCAGCAGGATTTGAAGGTGATACACGTCCTGGCTCCTGGTGGATCGCACGCCTCCAGGGATGCAGAGCTTCTCAGCGAGGTCGCTTGGGGATCTGAGGGCCATGACCTTGTAGATTTTGCAGCAGGATTTGAAGGTGATACACGTCCTGGCTTCTGGTGGATCGCACGCCTCCAGGGATGCAGAGCTTCTCAGCGAGGTCGCTTGGAGACCTGAGGGCCATGACCTTGTAGATGTTGCAGCAGGATTTGAAGGTGATACACGTCCTGGCTTCTGGTGGATCGCAGGCCTCCAGGGATGCAGAGCTTCTCAGCGAGGTCGCTTGGAGACCTGAGGGCCATGACCTTGTAGATGTTGCAGCAGGATTTGAAGGTGAAACGCGTCCTGGCTCCTGGTGGATCGCAGGCCTCCAGGGATGCAGAGCTTCTCAGCGAGGTCGCTTGGGGACCTGAGGGCCATGACCTTGTAGATGATGCAGCAGGATTTGAAGGTGATTGCAGGGGGAGCCAGTTCATTTTTAACGAGACTGGGGTTTATGGGGGCCTAGCATCATGTGGTATGAGAGTTCACAAGCAGATTTACATGGCACATGTCTTAAAACGTTATTTTTTTTTAAAACGAAAGGCTACAGAGGCGGAGCACGACATTGGACTGAGGGCAGCAGGCGTCTTGTGTTTAATCTCACACAGGCTCTTTCTATAGGAACTCTACATAGTTTTGCCTTACTACCCCATCTCTGGTTATTGCCCCTTGACCAAGTGGTTCTAATCCATCCATTCTGACATTTGCTTTGTTGTAAAGGCACTAACCCAAGGTTTTCCTCCACTCTCGGTTATTCTTTTCTTTGGAAGTTATTTGTGCTGAAGTGACAAATGTGCCCCTCAACACAAGCAATATGAACACTGAATTAATAGAACACACACACACGCATGTGCAGTGTGCTGGCGCTGCTCACTGTTTATAGAGATGCCAGCTGTTATGCCATGCCACACCATGCTGCTGTGTGTTGCTTCGTTGGTACGTTATGCCACGTGATGTTGTTAAGTTATGCTGCTAGGTCTATGCAAGTAACCTACGCTGTACCACACCGTGCTGGGTTTGCTGTGCCATGCCACACCACGCTGTGTTTGCTGTGCCATGCCACACCGCGCTGTGTTTGCTGTGCCATGCGACACCACGCTGTTTTCTGTGCCATGCCACACCGTGCTGTGTTTGCTGTGCCATGCCACACCACGCTGTGTTTGCTGTGCCATGCCACACTGTGCTATGTTTGCTGTGCCATGCCACACCACGCTGTGTTTGCTGTGCAATGCCACACTGCGCTGTGTTTGCTGTGCCATGCGACACCACGCTGTTTTCTGTGCCATGCCACACCGTGCTGTGTTTTCTGTGCCATGCCACACCACGCTGTGTTTGCTGTGCCATGCCACACTGTGCTGTGTTTGCTGTGCCATGCCACAGTAAGCAATGTTCTTGTTGCTGCACTGTGTTTGCTGTGCCATGCCACACGACGCTGTGTTTGCTGTGCAATGCCACACCGTGCTGTGTTTGCTGTGCCATGCCACACCACGCTGTTTTCTGTGCCATGCCACACCGTGCTGTGTTTGCTGTGCCATGCCACACCACGCTGTGTTTGCTGTGCCATGCCACACTGTGCTGTGTTTGCTGTGCCATGCCACAGTAAGCAATGTTCTTGTTGCTGCGCTGTGTTTTGTGTGATCTCCCGGGGAAGTTATTCCACGCCATGCCTGCGTATCACGTTATGTTGCCTCCCTCTATGCAGTGTCATGTTAAGCGTCACTTTGCTCTGCTGTGTGATTAGACTAAGTACAATGATGTGATGGTGTGCGTTGTGGTGTGAATGTTATACTAACCTGCGATGTACACGAGCAGATTCTGGTGGCCTAAACATTGGGGCCGTTTGATTGGTCATGCGATAAACACATGCAAAGCATTGTTTTTTAAGCAATGTGTCTTTGCAAGACTTAGATGCACGCCCCTATTCTAACACACACAGTTACACTGTCGTCCATCTGTTAAAGACTCCACCGTTAGGCATGGCTAGTGTGAGGTCTGGGCGGTGGGCGGCGCTGCATCCAGGAAGTCCCACTGGAAGTTTGTAATTAAAGAACCTTTAACGCCTCGCATCTCTTCCTTGAGCCTCTGGGTGTGTTTTTATTGCACTGTTCCTCCCTTAGCTTGGAGCTGACGTGGCCCCAGGGACCCCCTTATCACCTATTACTGTGACTGGCCCTTTGGGCCCCCATTGCAGGGTTGAGTGTGAGAGTTGCCATGGCTACATGGGTACTGTCATGGTTTCAGAATTGTGTCATGGATACCTCGATGTTGCCATGGCTACCACTCCATCGCCTTGGATGTTGCTGGGCCCTGTCCAGGCCCCTGTGGACCAGTGTTCGTGCTGGTCAGATTCGGGTAGATTCTGCTGTGGACATGGAGTCACCGGGCTGGCCTGAGATCCACATTGCAGCTTTTAGGATCTCTAAATCCAGCATGTCTGTGCATCCTCCAGTTTTCGGCTGACATACGTGTCCTATCGTGGTCTTCTGGGCACAGAGGAAAGGCCTATACTGTTAGACTCTCACTACCAATGCACACCCGTCCTCTTATCGCGCTGCCATCCATGACTTCGCTCTTATTAGACAGCCAGAGGCAGCCATTTTGGATTTCCTTTGGAGGTCTGCTACCATGGGAAGTCAGTTACTCTCACCTGTAGAGTGAGAGAGAGAGTGTGTTTGTGTGTTTGTGTGCATCTGCAAGTAAGATATGACAAGGATTGGACTGGCCTATAGGGCAATGTCTGGACCAAAAAGACAACATGCTAGTATGGGCCAGTTTTTCCAGTCAAAGTGGGCCACTTTTTCTTAGCCCATCTGGGCAACTTTGATGAGCTACTTCACCACGTGGCTAGTAGTTTTGACCAGTGTTACTCAATACATATTCTTTAAAATGCACAATTTGCATCACATTTTATTAAAAACCTCCACATTGGGTACTACTCAAACAGCGTCACAAAAGGTATGAATTCTCATTTGCAACCGTGGGCCACTTTTTAATTGATGCCTGAGACAATTATATGCCGATTTCAACATACTGGCACACATTAGAAGAACTCACTCAAATACATAAATAAATAACTGACTGCTGTAATGAGCAGTCGAGGGCTGGCATACAGGAAAATACATACATGGAACTTTCATAAATAAACCCAAATACCACACACGACGCACATACATCACGCAAACACAGAGGACACACGTACACATTGGAAACACATACCAACACTTGCGCAAATCCACATATACTACGTACACACACACACAGGACACAGACACACACAAACTATGCCCACACATACACAAAAACACCACTCCACCATTACTGCTCTCTCTGTGTCAAATGCACTCCACGTCGGAACAGTGTATAGTTAGAACTTTTGCACACATATTCATCTATGAAGCAATATTCTTTACAGTAAACACACCCTTTGCATTTACTGTGTTACAGCCTTAGCTCTGAATATTCAAGTTTCACAACTGTACATTTACATCTTTGCTTTGCCCTTCGTAGACATGTCCCTCGGGTAATTTGGAGTGCCTGTCTCGTCTTTGCAAAGTTGTGGCTGCCTTTCCACGCTGCATTCGTCAATGTGTGATCGCCGGCAAGCTCTGCAGCTTCTTCGTGGTGTGGCAGGCCCGATAACGCAAGCTCTCGTGTAGCATCCACACACAAGGCATACATGCCTATTAGATGCATCTGAGCCGTATACACAGCACCCAGCTCCGCCTGCAGCCTCCTGCTTTGCCACGGAGGTTTCTAGTACATGTCTATTAGATGCACCAGAGCCGTATACACAGCACCCAGCTCCCCCAGCAGCCTCCTGCTTAGCCACAGAGGTCTCTAGTACACGTCTATTAGATGCAGCTGAGCCGTACACACAGCACCCAGCTCCGCCAGCAGCCTCCTGCATTGCCACAGAGGTCTCTAGTACACGTCTATTAGATGCACCTGAGCCGTATACACAGCACCCAGCTCCGCCGGCAGCCTCCTGCTTAGCCACGGAGGTCTCTAGTACACGTCTATTAGATGCAGCTGAGCCGTATACACAGCACCCGGCTCACCCGGCAGCCTCCTGCTTTGCCACGGAGGTCTCTAGTACACGTCTATTAGATGCACCTGAGCCGTACACACAGCACCCGGCTCCGCCAGCAGCCTCCTGCTTAGCCACGGAGGTCTCTAGTACACGTCTATTAGATACACCTGAGCCGTACACACCGCACCCGGCTCCGCCAGCAGCCTCCTGCTTTGCCACGGAGGTCTCTAGTACACGTCTATTGGATGCACCTGAGCCGTACACACAGCACCCGGCTCCGCTAGCAGCCTCCTGCTTAGCCACGGAGGTCTCCAGTACACGTCTATTGGATGCACCTGAGCCGTACACACAGCACCCAGCTCCGCCAGCAGCCTCCTGCTTTGCCACGGAGGTCTCTAGTACACGTCTATTAGATGCACCTGAGCCGTACACACAGCACCCAGCTCCGCTAGCAGCCTCCTGCTTAGCCACGGAGGTCTCTAGTACACGTCTATTAGATGCACCTGAGCCTTACACACAGAACCCAGCTCCACCAGCAGCCTCCTGCTTTGCCACGGAGGTCTCTAGTACACGTCTATTAGATGCACCTGAGCCGTACACACAGCACCCGGCTCCGCTAGCAGCCTCCTTCTTAGACACGGAGGTCTCTAGTACACGTCTATTAGATGCACCTGAGCCGTACACACAGCACCCGGCTCCGCCAGCAGCCTCCTGCTTTGCCACGGAGGTCTCTAGTACACGTCTATTAGATGCACCTGAGCCGTACACACAGCACCCGTCTCCGCCAGCAGCCTCCTGCTTAGCCACGGAGGTCTCTAGTACACGTCTATTAGATGCACCAGAGCCGTACACACAGCACCCAGCTCCGCCAGTAGCCTCCTGCATTGCCACGGAGGTCTCTAGTACACGTCTATAAGATGCACCTGAGCCGTACACACAGCACCCAGCTCCGCCAGCAGCCTCCTGCTTTGCCACGGAGGTCTCTAGTACACGTCTATTAGATGCAGCTGAGCCGTAAACACAGCGCCCAGCTCTGCCAGCAGCCTCCTGCTTTGCCACGGAGGTCTCTAGTACACGTCTATTCGATGCACCTGAGCCATACACACAGCACCCAGCTCCGCTAGCAGCCTCCTGCTTTGCCACAGAGGTCTCTAGTACACGTCTATTCAATGCACCTGAGCCGTATACACAGCACCCAGCTCCGCGGGAGTCTCCTGCTTTGCCACGGAGGTCTCTAGTACACGTCTATTCGATGCACCTGCGCCGTATACACAGCACCCAGCTCCGCTAGCAGCCTCCTGCTTTGCCACAGAGGACTCTAGTACACGTCTATTAGATGCACCAGAGCCGTATAAACAGCACCCAGCTCCGCTAGCAGCCTCCTGCTTTGCTACGGAGGTCTCTAGTACACGTCTATTAGATGCACCTGAGCCGTACACACAGCACCCGGCTCCGCCAGCAGCCTCCTGCTTAGCCACGGAGGTCTCTAGTACACGTCTATTAGATGCACCTGAGCCGTACACACAGCACCCGGCTCCGCCAGCAGCCTCCTGCTTAGCCACGGAGGTCTCTAGTACACGTCTATTAGATGCACCTGAGCCGTACACACAGCACCCAGCTCCGCCAGCAGCCTCCTGCTTTGCCACGGAGGTCTCTAGTACACGTCTATTAGATGCACCTGAGCCGTACACACAGCACCCAGCTCCGCTAGCAGCCTCCTGCTTAGCCACGGAGGTCTCTAGTACACGTCTATTAGATGCACCTGAGCCTTACACACAGCACCCGGCTCCGCCAGCAGCCTCCTGCTTTGCCACGGAGGTCTCTAGTACACGTCTATTAGATGCACCTGAGCCGTACACACAGCACCCAGCTCTGCCAGCAGCCTCCTGCTTAGCCAAGGAGGTCTCTAGCACACGTCTATTAGATGCACCTGAGCCGTACACACAGCACCCAGCTCCGCCAGCAACCTCCTGCTTTGCCACGGAGGTCTCTAGTACACGTCTATTAGATGCACCTGAGCCGTACACACAGCACCCAGCTCCGCCAGCAGCCTCCTGTTTAGCCATGGAGGTCTCTAGTACACGTCTATTAGATGCACCTGAGCCGTACACACAGCACCCGGCTCCGCCAGCAGCCTCCTGCTTTGCCACGGAGGTCTCTAGTACACGTCTATTGGATGCACCTGAGCCGTATACACAGCACCCAGCTCCGCCAGCAGCCTCCTGCTTTGCCACAGAGGTCTCTAGTACACGTCTATTAGATGCACCAGAGCCGTACACACAGCACCCAGCTCCGCCAGCAGCCTCCTGCATTGCCACGGAGGTCTCTAGTACACGTCTATAAGATGCACCTGAGCCGTACACACAGCACCCAGCTCCGCCAGCAGCCTCCTGCTTTGCAAAGGAGGTCTCTAGTACACGTCTATTAGATGCAGCTGAGCCGTAAACACAGCACCCAGCTCCGCCAGCAGCCTCCTGCTTTGCCACGGAGGTCTCTAGTACACGTCTATTAGATGCACCTGAGCCGTAAACACAGCACCCAGCTCCGCCAGCAGCCTCCTGCTTTGCCACGGAGGTCTCTAGTACACGTCTATTCGATGCACCTGAGCCGTATACACAGCACCCAGCTCCGCGGGAGTCTCCTGCTTTGCCACGGAGGTCTCTAGTACACGTCTATTCGATGCACCTGCGCTGTACACAGCACCCAGCTCCGCCAGCAGCCTCCTGCGTTGCCACGGAGGTCTCTAGTACACGTCTATTCGATGCACCTGAGCCGTACACACAGCACCCAGCTCGGCTAGCAGCCTCCTGCTTTGCCACGGAGGTCTCTAGTACACGTCTATTAGATGCACCTGAGCCGTACACACAGCACCCAGCTCCGCCAGCAACCTCCTGCATTGCCACTGAGGTCTCTAGTACACGTCTATTAGATGCACCTGAGCCGTACACACAGCACCCAGCTCCGCTAGCAGCCTCCTGCTTTGTCACCGTACACACAGCACCTAGCTCCGCTAGCAGCCTCCTGCTTTGCCACGGAGGTCTCTAGTACATGTCTATTGGGTGCACCTGAGCCGTATACACAGCACCCAGCTCCGCCTGCAGCCTCCTGCTTTGCCACGGAGGTCTCTAGTACACGTCTATTAGATGCACCAGAGCCGTATACACAGCACCCAGCTCCGCCAGCAGCCTCCTGCTTTGCCACGGAGGTCTCTAGTACACGTCTATTAGATGCACCTGAGCCGTATACACAGCACCCTGCTCCGCCAGCAGCCTCCTGCGTTGCCACGGAGGTCTCTAGTACACGTCTATTGGATGCACCTGAGCCGTATACACAGCACCCAGCTCCGCCAGCAGCCTCCTGCGTTGCCACGGACGTCTCTAGTACACGTCTATTGGATGCACCTGAGCCGTATACACAGCACCCAGCTCCGCCAGCAGCCTCCTGCTTAGCCACGGAGGTCTCTAGTACACGTCTATTGGATGCACCTGAGCTGTATACACAGCACCCAGCTCCGGCAGCAGCCTCCTGCATTGCCAAGGAGGTCTCTAGTACACGTCTATTGGATGCACCTGAGCCGTATACACAGCACCCAGCTCCGCTAGCAGCCTCCTGCTTTGCCACAGAGGTCTCTAGTACACGTCTATTGTATGCACCTGAGCCGTACACACAGCACCCAGCTCCGCTAGCAGCCTCCTGCTTTGCCACAGAGGTCTCTAGTACATGTCTATTAGATGCACCTGAGCCGTATACACAGCACCCAGCTCCGCCAGCAGCCTCCTGCTTTGCCACGGAGGTCTCTAGTACATGTCTATTAGATGCACCAGAGCCATATACACAGCACCCAGCTCCGCCAGCAGCCTCCTGCTTTGCCACGGAGGTCTCTAGTACATGTCTATTAGATGCACCAGAGCCGTATACACAGCACCCAGCTCCGCCAGCAGCCTCCTGCTTTGCCACGGAGGTCTCTAGTACATGTCTATTCGATGCACCTGAGCCGTACAACCAGCACCCAGCTCCGCTAGCAGCCTCCTGCTTTGCCACGGAGGTCTCTAGTACACGTCTATTAGATGCACCTGAGCCGTACACACAGCACCCAGCTCCGCCAGCAGCCTCCTGCTTTGCCACTGAGGTCTCTAGTACACGTCTATTAGATGCACCAGAGCCGTACACACAGCACCCAGCTCCGCCAGCAGCCTCCTGCTTTGCCACGGAGGTCTCTAGTACACGTCTATTAGATGCACCAGAGCCGTATACACAGCACCCAGCTCCGCCAGCACCCTCCTGCTTTGCCACAGAGGTCTCTAGTACACGTCTATTAGATGCACCAGACCCGTATACACAGCAGCCAGCTCCGCCAGCAGCCTCCTGCTTTGCCACGGAGGTCTCTAGTACACGTCTATTAGATGCACCAGAGCCGTATACACAGCACCCAGCTCCGCCAGCAGCCTCCTGCTTTGCCACGGAGGTCTCTGGTACACGTCTATTAGATGCACCAGAGCCGTATACACAGCACCCAGCTCCGCCAGCAGCCTCCTGCATTGCCACGGAGGTCTCTAGTACACGTCTATTGGATGCACCTGAGCCGTATGCACAGCAACCCAGCTCCGCCAGCAGCCTCATGCTTTGCCCCAGAGGTCTCTAGTACACGTCTATAAGATGCACCTGAGCCGTACGCACAGCACCCAGCTCCGCCAGCAGCCTCCTGCTTTGCCACAGAGGTCTCTAGTACACGTCTATTAGATGCACCTGAGCCGTACGCACAGCACCCAGCTCCGCCAGCAGCCTCCTGCGTTGCCACGGAGGTCTCTAGTACACGTCTATTAGATGCACCTGAGCCGTACACACAGCACCCGGCTCCGCCAGCAGCCTCCTGATTTGCCACGGAGGTCTCTATACACAGCACCCAGCTCCGCCAGCAGCCTCCTGCTTTTCCACAGAGGTCTCTAGTACACGTCTATTCGATGCAACTGAGCCGTACACACAGCACCCAGCTCCGCTAGCAGCCTCATGCTTTGCCACAGAGGTCTCTTGTACACGTCTATTCGATGCACCTGAGCCGTACACACAGCACCAAGCTCCGCTAGCCGCCTCCTGCTTTGCCACGGAGGTCTCTAGTACACGTCTATAAAATGCACCTGAGCCGTACAGACAGCACCCAGCTCCGCTAGCAGCCTCCTGCTTTGACACAGAAGTATCTAGTACACGTCTATTCGATGCACCTGAGCCGTACACACAGCACCCAGCTCCGCTAGCAGCCTCCTGCTTTGCCACGGAGGTCTCTAGTACACGTCTATTGGATGCACCTGAGCCGTACACACAGCACCCAGCTCTGACAGCAGCCTCCTGCTTTGCCACGGAGGTCTCTAGTACACGTCTATTGGATGCACCTGAGCCGTACACACAGCACCCAGCTCCGCCAGCAGCCTCCTGCATTGCCACGGATGTCTCTAGTACACGTCTATTGGATGCACCTGAGCCGTATACACAGCACCCAGCTCCGCCGGCAGCCTCCTGATTTGCCACAGAGGTCTCTAGTACACGTCTATTGGATGCACCTGAGCCGTACACACAGCACCCAGCTCCGCCGGCAGCCTCCTGCATTGCCACGGATGTCTCTAGTACACGTCTATTGGATGCACCTGAGCCGTACATACAGCACCCAGCTCCGCCGGCAGCCTCCTGCTTTGCCACAGAGGTCTCTAGTACACGTCTATTCGATGCACCTGAGCCGTACACACAGCACCCAGCTCCGCCGGCAGCCTCCTGCTTTGCCACGTAGGTCTCTAGTACACGTCTATTGGATGCACCTGAGCCGTACACACAGCATCCAGCTCCGCCAGCAGCCTCCTGCTTTGCCACAGAGGTCTCTAGTACACGTCTATTCGATGCAACTGAGCCGTACACACAGCACCCAGCTCCGCTAGCAGCCTCCTGCTTTGCCACAGAGGTCTCTTGTACACGTCTATTCGATGCACCTGAGCCGTACACACAGCACCCAGCTCCGCTAGCCGCCTCCTGCTTTGCCACGGAGGTCTCTAGTACACGTCTATAAGATGCACCTGAGCCGTACACACAGCACCCAGCTCCCCCAGCAGCCTCCTGCTTTGCCACGGAGGTCTCTCGTACACGTCTATTAGATGCACCAGAGCCGTACACACAGCACCCAGCTCCGCCAGCAGCCTCCTGCTTTGCCACGGAGGTCTCTAGTACACGTCTATTAGATGCACCTGAGCCGTATACACAGCACCCAGCTCCGCCAGCAGCCTCCTGCGTTGCCACGGAGGTCTCTAGTACACGTCTATTGGATGCACCTGAGCCGTATACACAGCACCCAGCTCCGCCAGCAGCCTCCTGCGTTGCCACGGACGTCTCTAGTACACGTCTATTGGATGCACCTGATCCGTATACACAGCACCCAGCTCCGCCAGCAGCCTCCTGCTTAGCCACGGAGGTCTCTAGTACACGTCTATTGGATGCACCTGAGCCGTATACACAGCACCCAGCTCCGGCAGCAGCCTCCTGCATTGCCAAGGAGGTCTCTAGTACACGTCTATTGGATGCACCTGAGCCGTATACACAGCACCCAGCTCCGCTAGCAGCCTCCTGCTTTGCCACAGAGGTCTCTAGTACACGTCTATTGTATGCACCTGAGCCGTACACACAGCACCCAGCTCCGCTAGCAGCCTCCTGCTTTGCCACAGAGGTCTCTAGTACACGTCTATTAGATGCACCAGAGCCGTACACACAGCACCCAGCTCCGCCAGTAGCCTCCTGCTTTGCCACAGAGGTCTCTAGTACACGTCTATTAGATGCACCAGAGACGTATACACAGCACCCAGCTCCGCCAGCAGCCTCCTGCTTTGCCACAGAGGTCTCTAGTACATGTCTATTAGATGCACCAGAGCCGTATACACAGCACCCAGCTCCGCCAGCAGCCTCCTGCTTTGCCACGGAGGTCTCTAGTACATGTCTATTAGATGCACCAGAGCCGTATACACAGCACCCAGCTCCGCCAGCAGCCTCCTGCTTTGCCACGGAGGTCTCCAGTACATGTCTATTAGATGCACCAGAGCCGTATACACAGCACCCAGCTCCGCCAGCAGCCTCCTGCTTTGCCACGGAGGTCTCTAGTACACGTCTATTAGATGCACCTGAGCCTTATACACAGCACCCAGCTCCGCCAGCAGCCTCCTGCTTTGCCACGGAGGTCTCTAGTACACGTCTATTCGATGCACCTGAGCCATACAAACAGCACCCAGCTCCGCTAGCAGCCTCCTGCTTTGCCACGGAGGTCTCTAGTACACGTCTATTAGATGCACCTGAGCCGTACACACAGCACCCAGCTCCGCCAGCAGCCTCCTGCTTTGCCACTGAGGTCTCTAGTACACGTCTATTAGATGCACCAGAGCCGTACACACAGCACCCAGCTCCGCCAGCGGCCTCCTGCTTTGCCACGGAGGTCTCTAGTACACGTCTATTAGATGCACCAGAGCCGTATACACAGCACCCAGCTCCGCCAGCACCCTCCTGCTTTGCCACAGAGGTCTCTAGTACACGTCTATTAGATGCACCAGACCCGTATACACAGCACCCAGCTCCGCCAGCAGCCTCCTGCTTTGCCACGGAGGTCTCTAGTACACGTCTATTAGATGCACCAGAGCCGTATACACAGCACCCAGCTCCGCCAGCAGCCTCCTGCTTTGCCACGGAGGTCTCTGGTACACGTCTATTAGATGCACCAGAGCCGTATACACAGCACCCAGCTCCGCCAGCAGCCTCCTGCATTGCCACGGAGGTCTCTAGTACACGTCTATTGGATGCACCTGAGCCGTATGCACAGCACCCAGCTCCGCCAGCAGCCTCCTGATTTGCCCCAGAGGTCTCTAGTACACGTCTATAAGATGCACCTGAGCCGTACGCACAGCACCCAGCTCCGCCAGCAGCCTCCTGCTTTGCCACAGAGGTCTCTGGTACACGTCTATTAGATGCACCTGAGCCGTACGCACAGCACCCAGCTCCGCCAGCAGCCTCCTGCGTTGCCACGGAGGTCTCTAGTACACGTCTATTAGATGCACCTGAGCCGTACACACAGCACCCGGCTCCGCCAGCAGCCTCCTGATTTGCCACGGAGGTCTCTATACATAGCACCCAGCTCCGCCAGCAGCCTCCTGCTTTTCCACAGAGGTCTCTAGTACACGTCTATTGGATGCACCTGAGCCGTATACACAGCACCCAGCTCCGCTAGCAGCCTCCTGCTTTGCCACAGAGGTCTCTAGTACACGTCTATTGTATGCACCTGAGCCGTACACACAGCACCCAGCTCCGCTAGCAGCCTCCTGCTTTGCCACAGAGGTCTCTAGTACATGTCTATTAGATGCACCAGAGCCGTATACACAGCACCCAGCTCCGCCAGTAGCCTCCTGCTTTGCCACAGAGGTCTCTAGTACATGTCTATTAGATGCACCAGAGCCGTATACACAGCACCCAGCTCCGCCAGCAGCCTCCTGCTTTGCCACAGAGGTCTCTAGTACATGTCTATTAGATGCACCAGACCCGTATACACAGCACCCAGCTCCGCCAGCAGCCTCCTGCTTTGCCACGGAGGTCTCTAGTACACGTCTATTAGATGCACCAGAGCCGTATACACAGCACCCAGCTCCGCCAGCAGCCTCCTGCTTTGCCACGGAGGTCTCTGGTACACGTCTATTAGATGCACCAGAGCCGTATACACAGCACCCAGCTCCGCCAGCAGCCTCCTGCATTGCCACGGAGGTCTCTAGTACACGTCTATTGGATGCACCTGAGCCGTATGCACAGCACCCAGCTCCGCCAGCAGCCTCCTGCTTTGCCCCAGAGGTCTCTAGTACACGTCTATAAGATGCACCTGAGCCGTACGCACAGCACCCAGCTCCGCCAGCAGCCTCCTGCTTTGCCACAGAGGTCTCTGGTACACGTCTATTAGATGCACCTGAGCCGTACGCACAGCACCCAGCTCCGCCAGCAGCCTCCTGCGTTGCCACGGAGGTCTCTAGTACACGTCTATTAGATGCACCTGAGCCGTACACACAGCACCCGGCTCCGCCAGCAGCCTCCTGATTTGCCACGGAGGTCTCTATACACAGCACCCAGCTCCGCCAGCAGCCTCCTGCTTTTCCACAGAGGTCTCTAGTACACGTCTATTCGATGCAACTGAGCCGTACACACAGCACCCAGCTCCGCTAGCAGCCTCATGCTTTGCCACAGAGGTCTCTTGTACACGTCTATTCGATGCACCTGAGCCGTACACACAGCACCCAGCTCCGCTAGCCGCCTCCTGCTTTGCCACGGAGGTCTCTAGTACACGTCTATAAAATGCACCTGAGCCGTACAGACAGCACCCAGCTCCGCTAGCAGCCTCCTGCTTTGACACGGAAGTATCTAGTACACGTCTATTCGATGCACCTGAGCCGTACACACAGCACCCAGCTCCGCTAGCAGCCTCCTGCTTTGCCACGGAGGTCTCTAGTACACGTCTATTGGATGCACCTGAGCCGTACACACAGCACCCAGCTCCGACAGCAGCCTCCTGCTTTGCCACGGAGGTCTCTAGTACACGTCTATTGGATGCACCTGAGCCGTACACACAGCACCCAGCTCCGCCAGCAGCCTCCTGCATTGCCACGGATGTCTCTAGTACACGTCTATTGGATGCACCTGAGCCGTATACACAGCACCCAGCTCCGCCAGCAGCCTCCTGATTTGCCACAGAGGTCTCTAGTACACGTCTATTGGATGCACCTGAGCCGTACACACAGCACCCAGCTCCGCCGGCAGCCTCCTGCATTGCCACGGATGTCTCTAGTACACGTCTATTGGATGCACCTGAGCCGTACATACAGCACCCAGCTCCGCCGGCAGCCTCCTGCTTTGCCACAGAGGTCTCTAGTACACGTCTATTCGATGCACCTGAGCCGTACACACAGCACCCAGCTCCGCCGGCAGCCTCCTGCTTTGCCACGTAGGTCTCTAGTACACGTCTATTGGATGCACCTGAGCCGTACACACAGCATCCAGCTCCGCCAGCAGCCTCCTGCTTTGCCACAGAGGTCTCTAGTACACGTCTATTCGATGCAACTGAGCCGTACACACAGCACCCAGCTCCGCTAGCAGCCTCCTGCTTTGCCACAGAGGTCTCTTGTACACGTCTATTCGATGCACCTGAGCCGTACACACAGCACCCAGCTCCGCTAGCCGCCTCCTGCTTTGCCACGGAGGTCTCTAGTACACGTCTATAAGATGCACCTGAGCCGTACACACAGCACCCAGCTCCGCCAGCAGCCTCCTGCTTTGCCACGGAGGTCTCTAGTACACGTCTATTAGATGCACCAGAGCCGTATACACAGCACCCAGCTCCGCCAGCAGCCTCCTGCTTTGCCACGGAGGTCTCTAGTACACGTCTATTAGATGCACCTGAGCCGTATACACAGCACCCAGCTCCGCCAGCAGCCTCCTGCGTTGCCACGGAGGTCTCTAGTACACGTCTATTGGATGCACCTGAGCCGTATACACAGCACCCAGCTCCGCCAGCAGCCTCCTGCGTTGCCACGGACGTCTCTAGTACACGTCTATTGGATGCACCTGAGCCGTATACACAGCACCCAGCTCCGCCAGCAGCCTCCTGCTTAGCCACGGAGGTCTCTAGTACACGTCTATTGGATGCACCTGAGCCGTATACACAGCACCCAGCTCCGGCAGCAGCCTCCTGCATTGCCAAGGAGGTCTCTAGTACACGTCTATTGGATGCACCTGAGCCGTATACACAGCACCCAGCTCCGCTAGCAGCCTCCTGCTTTGCCACAGAGGTCTCTAGTACACGTCTATTGTATGCACCTGAGCCGTACACACAGCACCCAGCTCCGCTAGCAGCCTCCTGCTTTGCCACAGAGGTCTCTAGTACATGTCTATTAGATGCACCAGAGCCGTATACACAGCACCCAGCTCCGCCAGTAGCCTCCTGCTTTGCCACAGAGGTCTCTAGTACATGTCTATTAGATGCACCAGAGCCGTATACACAGCACCCAGCTCCGCCAGCAGCCTCCTGCTTTGCCACAGAGGTCTCTAGTACATGTCTATTAGATGCACCAGAGCCGTATACACAGCACCCAGCTCCGCCAGCAGCCTCCTGCTTTGCCACGGAGGTCTCTAGTACATGTCTATTAGATGCACCAGAGCCGTATACACAGCACCCAGCTCCGCCAGCAGCCTCCTGCTTTGCCACGGAGTTCTCTAGTACACGTCTATTGGATGCACCTGAGCCGTACACACAGCATCCAGCTCCGCCAGCAGCCTCCTGCTTTGCCACAGAGGTCTCTAGTACACGTCTATTCGATGCAACTGAGCCGTACACACAGCACCCAGCTCCGCCAGCAGCCTCCTGCTTTGCCACAGAGGTCTCTTGTACACGTCTATTCGATGCACCTGAGCCGTACACACAGCACCCAGCTCCGCTAGCCGCCTCCTGCTTTGCCACGGAGGTCTCTAGTACACGTCTATAAGATGCACCTGAGCCGTACACACAGCACCCAGCTCCGCCAGCAGCCTCCTGCTTTGCCACGGAGGTCTCTAGTACACGTCTATTAGATGCACCAGAGCCGTATACACAGCACCCAGCTCCGCCAGCAGCCTCCTGCTTTGCCACGGAGGGTCTCTAGTACACGTCTATTAGATGCACCTGAGCCGTATACACAGCACCCAGCTCCGCCAGCAGCCTCCTGCGTTGCCACGGAGGTCTCTAGTACACGTCTATTGGATGCACCTGAGCCGTATACACAGCACCCAGCTCCGCCAGCAGCCTCCTGCGTTGCCACGGACGTCTCTAGTACACGTCTATTGGATGCACCTGAGCCGTATACACAGCACCCAGCTCCGCCAGCAGCCTCCTGCATTGCCAAGGAGGTCTCTAGTACACGTCTATTGGATGCACCTGAGCCGTATACACAGCACCCAGCTCCGCTAGCAGCCTCCTGCTTTGCCACAGAGGTCTCTAGTACACGTCTATTGTATGCACCTGAGCCGTACACACAGCACCCAGCTCCGCTAGCAGCCTCCTGCTTTGCCACAGAGGTCTCTAGTACATGTCTATTAGATGCACCAGAGCCGTATACACAGCACCCAGCTCCGCCAGTAGCCTCCTGCTTTGCCACAGAGGTCTCTAGTACATGTCTATTAGATGCACCAGAGCCGTATACACAGCACCCAGCTCCGCCAGCAGCCTCCTGCTTTGCCACAGAGGTCTCTAGTACATGTCTATTAGATGCACCAGAGCCGTATACACAGCACCCAGCTCCGCCAGCAGCCTCCTGCTTTGCCACGGAGGTCTCTAGTACATGTCTATTAGATGCACCAGAGCCGTATACACAGCACCCAGCTCCGCCAGCAGCCTCCTGCTTTGCCACAGAGGTCTCCAGTACATGTCTATTAGATGCACCAGAGCCGTATACACAGCACCCAGCTCCGCCAGCAGCCTCCTGCTTTGCCACGGAGGTCTCCAGTACACGTCTATTAGATGCACCTGAGCCTTATACACAGCACCCAGCTCCGCCAGCAGCCTCCTGCTTTGCCACGGAGGTCTCTAGTACACGTCTATTCGATGCACCTGAGCCGTACAAACAGCACCCAGCTCCGCTAGCAGCCTCCTGCTTTGCCACGGAGGTCTCTAGTACACGTCTATTAGATGCACCTGAGCCGTACACACAGCACCCAGCTCCGCCAGCAGCCTCCTGCTTTGCCACAGAGGTCTCTAGTACACGTCTATTAGATGCACCAGAGCCGTACACACAGCACCCAGCTCCGCCAGCAGCCTCCTGCTTTGCCACGGAGGTCTCTAGTACACGTCTATTAGATGCACCAGAGCCGTATACACAGCACCCAGCTCCGCCAGCACCCTCCTGCTTTGCCACAGAGGTCTCTAGTACACGTCTATTAGATGCACCAGACCCGTATACACAGCACCCAGCTCCGCCAGCAGCCTCCTGCTTTGCCACGGAGGTCTCTAGTACACGTCTATTAGATGCACCAGAGCCGTATACACAGCACCCAGCTCCGCCAGCAGCCTCCTGCTTTGCCACGGAGGTCTCTGGTACACGTCTATTAGATGCACCAGAGCCGTATACACAGCACCCAGCTCCGCCAGCAGCGTCCTGCATTGCCACGGAGGTCTCTAGTACACGTCTATTGGATGCACCTGAGCCGTATGCACAGCACCCAGCTCCGCCAGCAGCCTCCTGCTTTGCCCCAGAGGTCTCTAGTACACGTCTATAAGATGCACCTGAGCCGTACGCACAGCACCCAGCTCCGCCAGCAGCCTCCTGCTTTGCCACAGAGGTCTCTGGTACACGTCTATTAGATGCACCTGAGCCGTACGCACAGCACCCAGCTCCGCCAGCAGCCTCCTGCGTTGCCACGGAGGTCTCTAGTACACGTCTATTAGATGCACCTGAGCCGTACACACAGCACCCGGCTCCGCCAGCAGCCTCCTGATTTGCCACGGAGGTCTCTATACACAGCACCCAGCTCCGCCAGCAGCCTCCTGCTTTTCCACAGAGGTCTCTAGTACACGTCTATTGGATGCACCTGAGCCGTATACACAGCACCCAGCTCCGCTAGCAGCCTCCTGCTTTGCCACAGAGGTCTCTAGTACACGTCTATTGTATGCACCTGAGCCGTACACACAGCACCCAGCTCCGCTAGCAGCCTCCTGCTTTGCCACAGAGGTCTCTAGTACATGTCTATTAGATGCACCAGAGCCGTATACACAGCACCCAGCTCCGCCAGTAGCCTCCTGCTTTGCCACAGAGGTCTCTAGTACATGTCTATTAGATGCACCAGAGCCGTATACACAGCACCCAGCTCCGCCAGCAGCCTCCTGCTTTGCCACAGAGGTCTCTAGTACATGTCTATTAGATGCACCAGAGCCGTATACACAGCACCCAGCTCCGCCAGCAGCCTCCTGCTTTGCCACGGAGGTCTCTAGTACATGTCTATTAGATGCACCAGAGCCGTATACACAGCACCCAGCTCCGCCAGCAGCCTCCTGCTTTGCCACGGAGGTCTCCAGTACATGTCTATTAGATGCACCAGAGCCGTATACACAGCACCCAGCTCCGCCAGCAGCCTCCTGCTTTGCCACGGAGGTCTCTAGTACACGTCTATTAGATGCACCTGAGCCTTATACACAGCACCCAGCTCCGATAGCAGCCTCCTGCTTTGCCACGGAGGTCTCTAGTACACGTCTATTCGATGCACCTGAGCCGTACAAACAGCACCCAGCTCCGCTAGCAGCCTCCTGCTTTGCCACGGAGGTCTCTAGTACACGTCTATTAGATGCACCTGAGCCGTACACAGAGCACCCAGCTCCGCCAGCAGCCTCCTGCTTTGCCACTGAGGTCTCTAGTACACGTCTATTAGATGCACCAGAGCCGTACACACAGCACCCAGCTCCGCCAGCAGCCTCCTGCTTTGCCACGGAGGTCTCTAGTACACGTCTATTAGATGCACCAGAGCCGTATACACAGCACCCAGCTCCGCCAGCACGGAGGTCTCTAGTACACGTCTATTAGATGCACCAGACCCGTATACACAGCACCCAGCTCCGCCAGCAGCCTCCTGCTTTGCCACGGAGGTCTCTAGTACACGTCTATTAGATGCACCAGAGCCGTATACACAGCACCCAGCTCCGCCAGCAGCCTCCTGCTTTGCCACGGAGGTCTCTGGTACACGTCTATTAGATGCACCAGAGCCGTATACACAGCACCCAGCTCCGCCAGCAGCCTCCTGCATTGCCACGGAGGTCTCTAGTACACGTCTATTGGATGCACCTGAGCCGTATGCACAGCACCCAGCTCCGCCAGCAGCCTCCTGCTTTGCCCCAGAGGTCTCTAGTACACGTCTATAAGATGCACCTGAGCCGTACGCACAGCACCCAGCTCCGCCAGCAGCCTCCTGCTTTGCCACAGAGGTCTCTGGTACACGTCTATTAGATGCACCTGAGCCGTACGCACAGCACCCAGCTCCGCCAGCAGCCTCCTGCGTTGCCACGGAGGTCTCTAGTACACGTCTATTAGATGCACCTGAGCCGTACACACAGCACCCGGCTCCGCCAGCAGCCTCCTGATTTGCCACGGAGGTCTCTATACACAGCACCCAGCTCCGCCAGCAGCCTCCTGCTTTTCCACAGAGGTCTCTAGTACATGTCTATTCGATGCAACTGAGCCGTACACACAGCACCCAGCTCCGCTAGCAGCCTCATGCTTTGCCACAGAGGTCTCTTGTACACGTCTATTCGATGCACCTGAGCCGTACACACAGCACCCAGCTCCGCTAGCCGCCTCCTGCTTTGCCACGTAGGTCTCTAGTACACGTCTATAAAATGCACCTGAGCCGTACAGACAGCACCCAGCTCCGCTAGCAGCCTCCTGCTTTGACACGGAAGTATCTAGTACACGTCTATTCGATGCACCTGAGCCGTACACACAGCACCCAGCTCCGCTAGCAGCCTCCTGCTTTGCCACGGAGGTCTCTAGTACACGTCTATTGGATGCACCTGAGCCGTACACACAGCACCCAGCTCCGACAGCAGCCTCCTGCTTTGCCACGGATGTCTCTAGTACACGTCTATTGGATGCACCTGAGCCGTATACACAGCACCCAGCTCCGCCGGCAGCCTCCTGCTTTGCCACAGAGGTCTCTAGTACACGTCTATTGGATGCACCTGAGCAGTACACACAGCACCCAGCTCCGCCGGCAGCCTCCTCCATTGCCACGGATGTCTCTAGTAAACGTCTATTGGATGCACCTGAGCCGTACACACAGCACCCAGCTCCGCCGGCAGCCTCCTGCTTTGCCACAGAGGTCTCTAGTACACGTCTATTCGATGCACCTGAGCCGTACACACAGCACCCAGCTCCGCCGGCAGCCTCCTGCTTTGCCACGTAGGTCTCTAGTACACGTCTATTGGATGCACCTGAACCGTACACACAGCATCCAGCTCCGCCAGCAGCCTCCTGCTTTGCCACAGAGGTCTCTAGTACACGTCTATTCGATGCAACTGAGCCGTACACACAGCACCCAGCTCCGCTAGCAGCCTCCTGCTTTGCCACAGAGGTCTCTTGTACACGTCTATTCGATGCACCTGAGCCGTACACACAGCACCCAGCTCCGCTAGCCGCCTCCTGCTTTGCCACGGAGGTCTCTAGTACACGTCTATAAGATGCACCTGAGCCGTACACACAGCACCCAGCTCCGCTAGCAGCCTCCTGCTTTGCCACGGAGGTATCTAGTACACGTCTATTCGATGCACCTGAGCCGTACACACAGCACAAAGCTCCGCCAGCAACCTCCTGCATTGCCACTGAGGTCTCTAGTACACGTATATTAGATGCACCAGAGCCGTACACACAGCACTCAGCTCCGCCAGCAGCCTCCTGCTTTGCCACAGAGGTCTCTAGTACACGTCTATTAGATGCACCAGAGCCGTATACACAGCACCCAGCTCCGCCAGCAGCCTCCTGCTTTGCCACAGAGGTCTCTAGTACATGTCTATTCGATGCACCAGAGCCGTATACACAGCACCCAGCTCCGCCAGCAGCCTCCTGCTTTGCCACGGAGGTCTCTAGTACATGTCTATTAGATGCACCAGAGCAGTATACAAAGCACCCAGCTCCGCCAGCAGCCTCCTGCTTTGCCACGGAGGTCTCTAGTACATGTCTATTAGATGCACCAGAGCCGTATACACTGCACCCAGCTCCGCCAGCAGCCTCCTGCTTTGCCACGGAGGTCTCTAGTACACGTCTATTAGATGCACCTGAGCCGTATACACAGCACCCAGCTCTGCCAGCAGCCTCCTGCTTTGCCACAGAGGTCTCTAGTACACGTCTATTGGATGCACCTGAGCCGTATACACAGCACCCAGCTCCGCCACAGCCTCCTGCGTTGCCACGGACGTCTCTAGTACACGTCTACTATTGGATGCACCTGAGCCGTATACACAGCACCCAGCTCCTCCAGCAGCCTCCTGCTTAGCCACGGAGGTCTCTAGTACACGTCTATTGGATGCACCTGAGCCGTATACACAGCACCCAGCTCCGGCAGCAGCCTCCTGCATTGCCAAGGAGGTCTCGAGTACACGTATATTGGATGCACCTGAGCCGTATACACAGCACCCAGCTCCGCTAGCAGCCTCCTGCTTTGCCACAGAGGTCTCTAGTACACGTCTATTGTATGCACCTGAGCCGTACACACAGTACCCAGCTCCGCTAGCAGCCTCCTGCTTTGCCACAGAGGTCTCTAGTACACGTCTATTAGATGCACCAGAGCCGTATACACAGCACCCAGCTCTGCCAGCAGCCTCCTGCTTTGCCACAGAGGTCTCTAGTACATGTCTATTAGATGCACCAGAGCCGTATACACAGCACCCAGCTCCGCCAGCAGCCTCCTGCTTTGCCACGGAGGTCTCTAGTACATGTCTATTAGATGCACCAGAGCCGTATACACAGCACCCAGCTCCGCCAGCAGCCTCCTGCTTTGCCACGAGGTCTCTAGTACACGTCTATTAGATTCACCAGAGCCTTATACACAGCACCCAGCTCCGCCAGCAGCCTCCTGCTTTGCCAGGGAGGTCTCTAGTACACGTCTATTAGATGCACCTGAGCCGTACACACAGCACCCAGCTCCACTAGCTGCCTCCTGCATTGCCACGGAGGTCTCTAGTACACGTCTATTCGATGCACCTGAGCCGTACAAACAGCAACCAGCTCCGCTAGCACCCTCCTGCTTTGCCACGGAGGTCTCTAGTACACGTCTATTAGATGCACCAGACCCGTATACACAGCACCCAGCTCCGCCAGCAGCCTCCTGCTTTGCCACGGAGGTCTCTAGTACACGTCTATTAGATGCACCAGAGCCGTATACACAGCACCCAGCTCTGCCAGCAGCCTCCTGCTTTGCCACGGAGGTCTCTAGTACACGTCTATTAGATGCACCAGAGCCGTATACACAGCACCCAGCTCCGCCAGCAGCCTCATGCATTGCCATGGAGGTCTCTAGTACACGTCTATTGGATGCACCTGAGCCGTATGCACAGCACCCAGCTCCGCCAGCAGCCTCCTGCTTTGCCACAGAGGTCTCTAGTACACGTCTATAAGATGTACCTGAGCCGTACGCACAGCACCCAGCTCCGCCAGCAGCCTCCTGCGTTGCCACGGAGGTCTCTAGTACACGTCTATTAGATGCACCTGAGCCGTACACACAGCACCCGGCTCCGCCAGCAGCCAGCATCCAGCTCCGCCAGCAGCCTCCTGCTTTGCCACAGAGGTTTCTAGTACACGTCTATTCGATGCAACTGAGCCATACACACAGCACCCAGCTCCGCTAGCAGCCTCCTGCTTTGCCACGGAGGTCTCTTGTACACGTCTATTCGATGAACCTGAGCCGTACACACAGCACCCAGCTCCGCTAGCCGCTTCCTGCTTTGCCACGGAGGTCTCTAGTACACGTCTATAAGATGCACCTGAGCCGTACACACAGCACCCAGCTCCGCTAGCAGCCTCCTGCTTTGCCACGGAGGTATCTAGTACACGTCTATTCGATGCACCTGAGCCGTACACACAGCACCCAGCTCCGCTAGCAGCCTCCTGCTTTGCCACGGAGGTCTCTAGTACACGTCTATTGGATGCACCTGAGCCGAACACACAGCACCCAGCTCCGCCAGCAGCCTCCTGCTTTGCCACGGAGGTCTCTAGTACACGTCTATTGGATGCACCTGGGCCGTACACACAGCACCCAGCTCCGCCGGCAGCCTCCTGCATTGCCACGGATGTCTCTAGTACACGTCTATTGGATGCACCTGAGCCGTACACACAGCACCCAGCTCCGCCGGCAGCCTCCTGCTTTGCCACAGAGGTCTCTAGTACACGTCTATTGGATGCACCTGAGCCGTACACACAGCACCCAGCTCCGCCGGCAGCCTTCTGCATTGCCACGGATGTCTCTAGTACACGTCTATTGGATGCACCTGAGCCGTATACACAGCACCCAACTCCGCCGGCAGCCTCCTGCTTTGCCACAGAGGTCTCTAGTACACATCTATTCGATGCACCTGAGCCGTACACACAGCACCCAGCTCCGCCGGCAGCCTCCTGCTTTGCCACGTAGGTCTCTAGTACACGTCTATTGGATGCACCAGAGCCGTATACACAGCACTCAGCTCCGCCAGCAGCCTCCTGCTTTGCCACGGAGGTCTCTAGTACACGTCTATTGGATGCACCTGAGCCGTACACACAGCATCCAGCTCCGCCAGCAGCCTCCTGATTTGCCACGGAGGTCTCTAGTACACGTCTATTGGATGCACCTGAGCCGTACACACAGCACTCAGCTCCGCCAGCAGCCTCCTGCTTTGCCACGGAGGTCTCTAATACACGTCTATTGGATGCACCTGAGCCGTACACACAGCACTCAGCTCCGCCAGCAGCCTCCTGCTTTGCCACGGAGGTCTCTAGTACACGTCTATTAGATGCACTTGAGCCGTACACACAGCACTCAGCTCCGCCAGCAGACTCCTGCTTTGCCACGGAGGTCTCCAGTACACGTCTATTCGATGCACCTGTGCCGTACACACAGCACCCAGCTCCGCCAGCAGCCTCCTGCTTTGCCACCGAGGTCTCCAGTACACGTCTATTAGATGCACCAGAGCCGTATACACAGCACCCAGCTCCGCCAGCAGCCTCCTGCATTGCCACGGAGGTCTCTAGTGTACGTCTATAAGATGCACCAGAGCCGTACACACAGCACCCAGCTCCGCCACTAGCCTCCTGCTTTGCCACAGAGGTCTCTAGTGCACGTCGATTAGATGCACCAGAGCCGTACACACAGCACCCAGCTCCGCCAGCAGCCTCCTGCTTTGCCACAGAGGTCTCTAGTACACGTCGATTAGATGCACCAGAGCCGTACACACAGCACCCAGCTCCGCCAGCAGCCTCCTGCTTTGCCACGGACGTCTCTAGTGCACGTCTATAAGATGCACCAGAGCCGTACACACAGCACCCAGCTCCGCCAGCAGCCTCCTGCTTTGCCACAGAGGTCTCTAGTGCACGTCGATTAGATGCACCAGAGCCGTACACACAGCACCCAGCTCCGCCAGCAGCCTCCTGCTTTGCCACAGAGGTCTCTAGTACACGTCTATAAGATGCACCAGAGCCGTATACACAGCACCCAGCTCCGCCAGCAGCCTCCTGCGTTGCCACGGACGTCTCTAGTACACGTCTATTAGATGCACCAGAGCCGTATACACAGCACCCAGCTCCGCCAGCAGCCTCCTGCTTTGCCGCGGAGGTCTCTAGTACACGTCTATTCGATGCACCTGAGCCGTATACACAGCACCCAGCTCCGCTAGCAGCCTCCTGCTTTGCCACGGAGGTCTCTAGTACACGTCTATTAGATGCAGCTGAGCCGTATACACAGCACCCAGCTCCGCCAGCAGCCTCCTGCTTTGCCACGGAGGTCTCTAGTACACGTCTATTAGATGCACCTAAGCCGTACACACAGCACCCAGCTCCGCTAGCAGCCTCCTGCTTTGCCACAGAGGTCTCTAGTGCACGTCTATTCGATGCACCTGAGCCGTATACACAGCACCCAGCTCCGCGGGAGTCTCCTGCTTTGCCACGGAGGTCTCTAGTACACGTCTATTAGATGCACCAGAGCCGTATACACAGCACCCAGCTCCGCTAGCAGCCTCCTGCTTTGCCACAGAGGTCTCTAGTACATGTCTATTAGATGCACCAGAGCCGTATTCACAGCACCCAGCAGCCTCCTGCTTTGCCACAGAGGTCTCTAGTACATGTCTATTAGATGCACCAGAGCCGTATTCACAGCACCCAGCAGCCTCCTGCTTTGCCACAGAGGTCTCTAGTACATGTCTATTAGATGCACCAGAGCCGTATACACAGCACCCAGCTCCGCCAGCAGCCTCCTGCTTTGCCACGGAGGTCTCTAGTACACGTCTATTAGATGCAGCTGAGCCGTATACACAGCACCCAGCTCCGCTAGCAGCCTCCTGCTTTGCCACAGAGGTCTCTAGTACACGTCTATCAGATGCACCTGAGCCGTACACACAGCACCCAGCTCCGCTAGCAGCCTCCTGCGTTGCCATCAGCCTCGGATGTACCTGTAGTTACTCCACGGTTCCTCTGGGCCTCTGTTGACAAACATTTGAACCAGTGCAATGCTAGTTTACAGAATGTATGCAAACACTGCTGCAATGAACCAATGTCGTGAAAAGAAGTGTTTGCACGGCAGCAATGTTTGCACCGGTGTAAATGCCTTGCAAAGTTGCCTGACCGCGGAGGCAAAGTTTCTGTAATAGTCCATTAGTTTGATGGTGTGAAGGGGATCCTTTCACATTGACCGATGGCTATCTATGCCAGAGTGGCATCTGTGTCTGTCTGTCAAATTCTAGGTCATCGATGCGACCCCTCACTGATCCCCACAAAATCTCCATAGCTGATCCACTGCTCAGCGGCAGCTGGAGGCGCGCTCAGAGGGTGCGGCCGCACAAGGACGCCCTCACAGCACAGCAAATAACGAGTGTCCTGCCTCCAGCTCAGTGTCATGTAACCAGCACCTATTAGATACTCACAGCGTAATTCTTTAACAGCGCCTATGATCGTTGGTTAGTTGAAACAGAGCGAAAATACAGTTATTACCCAATGATAAAAGGGGCAGTCCAGTCAAGGTTGTGTAACAATATCTACTTTATTTTATATAACAACAGACAGTTCTAGCAACCCTACTGAATACAACCCACCCTGCAAAGGAATGCAGAGGACCGTTTCACGAAGGAAAGGGATGCCCTCTGGATACTGACAGGAGGGTAGTTGGTAAAGCAATCAGTCATAACCGTTCAAGGTTTTTTGGTTTCAGCACCAAGGGGGCAAGGGATCATAAATGTCACTAGGGGCCTTCGGAGAAGGACTAGGGAGACAAAACCGCAATGTTCCTGGTGCTTTAGATAATCTTGATGCTCAACAGGTTCGAGTCGATTCCAGGACGCTTTGCAGCTCCTGTGACAGAGTTCAAGATAGGAGACAGCTGTGGGCAACAGGCGGCAGGCAGTTCGGGAAGCAAGGCTGCACAGATGTCCGCAGGTTTGCCTACACGGCGGCTCAGGGTCAAGAATCGTCTTTCCTGTGCTGGTTGGTGGATATGGAAAGCTGGTTGAGGCATCTCGGAAGGCATTAGTGACTACAGCGTGACAACAGTCAGTGGTGCAGCCGGTCACTGTTCAAGGGTTTGACTGGCTCGAAAATGTCCTTAAAAGACAGATGCTGGTTGATGCTTGTCATGGCACACCTGCTAGCTTCTTTGCTGGGCTTGTGTCACCCTTTAAGGCAGAAGGCTCAAAGTTGAGGAGAGTGTTTCCAGGCAACAGTCATGTCCATTTTTCAGAGACTCTCTGGCACTTCCCACCTAAGAAGCTTGCTGTCAGAACTTAGCAGGTCACACTGTGTGCTGGCTGGGTACCAGTTCTGCAGCTACTGGGTGGTTCCTCTGAGGTTGGTATCGCCCTCTGTTCCCTAGGTGGTGTTTAGGGGAGGGATCTTGCTTTCCTTTTTGGAAATCCTGGCCTTCCTTCACTGGCAGAAACTGCAAAGCAGACTGCACCTTCAGTCAGGGCTCAAATTAGTCCTTCTTGTTACTCCTTTCAAAGTCTTCAGATGATCTGCTAACAGTGGGGTTCAGCCATCTTTTAAAGCCAAATCAGCCCAGTGATTTGTGCAGGCTAAGCCTACCTTAATGAACAAATCATGGGTTGTCACAAACAGTCTTCTGCTATGTGTGAGGTCATAACCAGGGTGCTTTGCAACAGTAAAGGTAAAAGGGTGAAAACATGTAATAACAAAGTCCCACCCATCTTCCTGTCTGCTGTGGATCAAACAGTCTCTCTTGTTGATTGAGCATTCTTTGGTCCCTGATCGAAGTGCAGGTCTCTCTTGAAATTATGGCAAGAACAGACTTTCTGTCTCCATCAAATCACATACCTTTTCCCTCTGAAAGGAGGTCCCCCTGCAGGTTTTGCCAACTTTAAACAGTCGTCGCAAACAGGACGTTCACTGCCCTTCATACTAAGGCGGGGAGCTGACTTCATGTTTACACAGGTGCATATCAAAAGGTGTTGGGTTTTCTGTCCCCTTTGCCATTCATGTGGCCAGGCCTCCTGCAGCCCTGCTTCAATTAACTCTCATCAGAATGCACTTCCACCGGAAGGCAGGCATAGGATAGGGCAGATCCATGGCGCCTTTGATATTTAATTATGCTGGCCGTGGAAGGAGAAAGGTGTTGCCCTCCTCTTCTTTCTGCTTTCATGTACTCCTAGTCGTCACATTCCAACTGAACATGAAAGGAGGATTGTGTCTGGAGGCTGTGTCCACCCAGAGTACACGTGACTATGTGTTTGTTGTGCGGCGAGCATAGGAAAATGTGTATGGATTAGATCACACATTTTCTGAGGTTGATCTCCCATCATTCAATTTCTTTAAAATATATCAAAAATGCCCAGGTGAGTGCACACTCCCCGTGCAGATGGTCAAAACCTCACACTCAAATCTGTTGTTTGGCTGGTACTCGTTCTAGTATCAGCTGATCAACATAACTGAGTCCCCTGCTGCTCTGCATTTGTAGTGGATGGGGTGGGGGGAGCACAAATTGTGCACAGGGCGTTGGCAGACCACGGGCCGGGACTGCCTCCGCTTGTTTCACCACCTCTTCACCAATCACTGTTTTTTTCTGAGTGCTGCCAACTTGTCTCCCTAATACGGGCTCTGCCCCATACCTCCTTCTTTCTCCCCTTGCGGTACAGGCCCCCTTCACCCTATACTCCTGCCAACCCGTCCCTCCCCCTCCCAGGAGGATAGCACGGAAGCAACGTGCTCACCTTGGAAGCAAAACGACATGGGGCAACACAGGTTCAAACCCGGGTCCACACTTAGAAACCTCTGGGTATTAAGCGCGTTATAAATAACCTATCATCGTGGTCCAGTATCTCAGCGAAGTGCCTTGCCAGGAGCATTTGCATCTTCCAGACACAGCAGACGGGGATCCTCTGTCCCTCAAATCTTACAGATCGGCCCCTAGGCCTCTTTTTTATGTGAGGTTGAAGATACCTATTCCTCACACTTAGCCCAATAATATTGAGGGGTGTTAGTACAATAATAAGGATTCATTTTAGTACAACAATAAGGATATGTGTTAGTCCAATAATATTATGGGGTGTTGGTCCAATAATAAGGAGGGCTGATGAGTCCAATAATAAATAATAAGGAGGGGTTTTGGGGTGTTCATTTGTTCCAGCACTTAGCAAGTGTCCTGGAGTGATGAGAGAACACGGAAAAGCAGGGGTTTACCCGAGTCTGTTACAACTGGACTAATAGTCGTGTGCATGAGGAGACATATTTTAATATACTTTACGATTACTTACGAGCCCCCCCCCCTCCCCCGCCCCACACCTGGGCATATGGCCCCTCCACAAGGTTAGATGCAAGGGGATGCAGATAAAAAAAAATAAAACAGCCAATAATAAACAGTAGAGTGTAATGCTGTTAATACTACATTCGAATTGCTATTGGTCACTTCCACTCACCACAAGGCACTAAAAGGAATGCACAAGGACACGTGAATACACAATATTTGGAACATGTTGTGTTGATGATGAAAGTCAAGCACTTACTCATCAGCTCATCATAGTCACAGGCACTTCATTACACATGCATATTCCAGAAATGAAACCACGGAAAAGGGGGCCACTTTTTCTCTCTCTTGAGGATGCACACCTAGCCAGATTGAGTAAGGACCACTGGGGGGGGGGGGGCGAAGGTGAGGGGGGTTGAAATATGTTTTGGGACGGGGGTCCTCACTGGTTATCACTAGGTCTTTACATATTGGAATTGAGAATGCTATTAACCCGTCAAGAGGTTGCCAGGATCCTCCTCAGACCAATTGCACATATGTCTGGATTAAGGGTGCCATTCATGTGTGCAGACAAGGGGTGTTTGCTTCTGGCTGTGAAGTCATTATGTAGATTTGTGTCATGGTCTCGATGTACAATTGGCAAGTTTCACCAAAAGGGCCATGGGGTCGATTTTCTGAGACTTGCAGAAACGTGTTTGTATTTTGGTGGAAAGACATTGCAGGTTAAACAGAGTTTATTCAACATTAACATCACACGGGTTGGCTCTCCAGGTTACTACCAGGCCTACATCTTCGACGCGCCTGTGCACCTGGGCTGCGGTTGTTGAGATGCAGCCAAGATCGATTCAAAAGGGACTGTAAGTGCTCTGTTTGAGGAGAAGGCAAGATGATTTGTCCTGGACCGTGCAGACCATGGTGAAGTTAAAGGGACAGAGAAGCGCATATTAGCAGTGAATGCACACGACAGGCGTGTCAACAGGTGCGACAGTGCTGCAGAATAAAGCTGGGCGAGTAACACAGAGCAAGCATTGGTGTGGGGTATAGGAGAGTATGGATTCAGTGCAGTGAATGCTGGGCTTGTTACGTCAGAGTACATGATGGCGAGCGACTGAAGAGGAATCAGGGGTGAGTGGTAGGTAGGTAGTATGGTGATGGTAGGTGCAGGGTGTGTCAGGCAGTCTGTCTCTTTTTTCACAATGTTACCATCATCCAGCCTCCATTTGAGGCTATAGGAATGCAGGCTGTGGAGCCCAGTGGTGCGACAGGGACTTGTAAGGGCCTCTCCACTCAGCCTAGTTCTACTGCTCTGCGGCCTGCGTCCCCTGGCACTCATTTTCTGCAAGTCATCGGCCACTTTGGAGTGCAGCCTGGGTGCAATGTGAACCGTCGGTAGCCTACACGAATAGTAGGGTAATGCATGCCCATTTGGTGCCAGGCCCGATCTGCTCCCGTCTCTTAATGGAACCAGGCGTGCACTGCATCTTGGAGCTGTCGCCGCCTTCCGTCTCCCCTTGTTTACAGCTGGAATAATGAGTGCAGTGGCATAGCGCTGGCTCTGAGCCGTGACTCTTTTGAGTGCTATCACCGGGGCACTGCCTCATTCATTAGCTCCCAGCGACCCCCGCACGATGAATACAGGGCTTTGGAGAGCTATTGCCTCGCGCGGGCAGTGATGTAATGAGGTCAACTGTGGCGATCGAGGGCGTCGGATCGCATCGCTAAATCACTCGTAACCCACACAGCTGCTTTAATCAGCCCGGCCTTCTGGGCTCATTTCATACAGAAGCCGCTTCGCCAGACGAGACTCCCATCGCCAGCACCTGCGGATGTTACTGGCCGTAGTCCTTAGAGAGGATCTCAAAACATTGGGGTTATGTCTCTGTTATGTCATTACTTGTAGAGTGGAAGAAAGCAGGGCTTGGGGACCATGCACAAGGCCCTTAAGCGTGCACTCATAAACTAACAAGGTAGCCTTGTGGAAAGCAAGCAAATATTGATAGCACACACAGCCAGTCTGGGCAGGGGATATCCAGGTCCAGGCGAGGACCTTTAGCAAACGACACTTGAGACAAAACAAACTTCCGGGGTACCAGTGGTCCAGGGATGAATATCGGTTTCTAAGCCCTCAATTAGCCCCAAGTACAACAGAAGGGATTCAAACAGATTGTAATACAAGGGAATTATAAGACCTCCTTGTCAAATGGCTTATCTCCGCAAGGTCAAGGATTGTTGGTTATTTGCAACACAGCGAAAACTCAATTATTACACAATGATAAAAAAAAGACTGTCCAGTCAAGGTACTTTATTATTACAACAACAGACAGTTATAGCACACTACAATTACAACCCACACTGTAAAGGAATGCAGAGGACAGACAGTTTCACAAAGGTTAGGGAAACACTCTGGATAATGACAGCTGGGTAGTTGGTAAAGCAATCAGTCTTACTGTTCAAAGTGTTTTGGTTTCAATACCAAAGGGACAAATGGTCGTAACTGTCTCTAGAGGCCTTCAGAGAAGGATCCGGTGGGGCAGGGAGGCAGAACCACAATGTACCTGGTGCTGAACAAGTTCTTGGTCCTCGACAGCATCAAGGCGGTTATACACTCAGAGCCCATGCAATTGGGTGTTCTCAGGGGACCACTCACCAAGGCGGAGAGAGAACGGAGGCATCAGGAAAAAAATTGATTATTTTGGGCCAATCTGGTCACTTCCTCCGGAACTGCATGATTAAACCCCCACGGAAGACAGTGGGGGTATTAGGTAACACAGGGGAAGGCACAGGTGCGGTATTGGAAAACTCCAACGCCCGGCAGATGTAGAGGTCGGTCTGTCGAGCCAGGAACGGAGCACTCAGATCTCACATTTCAGTATTCCTGTGGTTTTGGTAGACCCTTCACAGCCCACTCGAATGCATGCCTTCAATGCTTTCATAGACAGTGGGGCTATTGGGAACTACCTGGACATAAACACCGCAAAGACCTTGGGATTATCATTCCACCATAAGGACACTGCAGAAAGCGTGACAGCTGTGGATGGCACAAAACTCCTTTTGGGACCAGTAACAAGGTGTACTTCCACCATCACCTTAATCTGCCAAGATGGCCACAGAGAAAGTATTAGATTCAACCTTATCGCTGCACCCCAATTCCAGCTGATTCTTGGGATACTGTGGCTAGAGATGCACAACACGAAGATAGATTGGCGAGCTCGAACCTTACTCTTTTCCACGGAATGCGCCTCTTGTACCGACATCAAAGGGATCAAAGGAAGCCCATTGTTAGATTCACAGGAAAAGATAGCAGATTTAGGCTTGGTGGGCACTTTACCAGAGGAATACCAGGAGTACCAGGATGTGTTCGCGAAGGAGCAAGCTAATACACTACCACCACATCGAGTTTACGACTGCCAGATCGACCTGCAACCAGGGGCAGAAATACCATGCAGTCGCATTTATGCATTAACCGATGAAGAAAACACTCATCTACGGACCTACTTGGATCAATACCTGGCCAATGGCTTCATTAGACCATCTAAGTCACCAGCCGCCTCCCCACTCTTCTTCGTACCAAAGAAAGAGGGGGACTTAAGAACATGTATTGATTACTGGGCCCTGAATTAAGTCATCATAAAAAATAAGTACCCGTTACCTCTGATACCAGTACTCATAGACCAGGTGAGACAAGCGAAGATTTTCACCAAGCTAGATTTATGCGGCACATATCACCTGGTACACATGAAGAAAGGGGACGAGTGGAAGACTGCGTTCCGTACCCACTATGGCTTGTACGAATACCAGGTCATGCCCTTTGGGCTTTGCAATGCCCCGGCTGCATTCCAGCATTTTATGAATGATGTGTTACGGGAACTCCTCGATGTCTGCGCAGTCGTCTACATCGATGACGTTCTGATCTACTCCTCCACTCCCCAAGAGCACGTAACCCACATGCAAGAAGTACTCCCCAAACTGTGCGAAAACCAACTGTACGCAAAGCTAGAAACATGCTCGTTCCATGGCACCGAGGTGGAGTTTCTGGGATATGTACTGACACCGCGGGGGATCAAGATGGACAATAGAAAAGTGGAAGCAATCCTCACTTGGTCCTCACCCACGTCTGTAAAGGGAGTACAGAGTTTCCTAGGGTTTGCAAACCTTTATCGATGCTTCATACCAGGATTCTCACATATTGTACATCCAATAACGTCCTTGCTGCGCAAACACCAAAAGTTTGAATGGGCACCAGCGGCGGAAGAAGCTTTCTGAGCTCTCAAGGAAAAATTCACCTCAGCCCCAATTCTGCCACACCACAGCCCGATTTACCGTACATCGTGGAAACTGAAGCTTCAAGAATTGCCATGGGGGACGTATTGTCTCAACAAAATCCTGAAACCGGATGCCTTCACCCCATTGCCTTTTGGTCAAGGAAATTTTCCCCTGCAAAATTAAACTATGCAATTTCTGAGAAAAAACTCCTAGCAATCAAAAGCTCAATGTGTGAATGGCGACATTAGTTACTAGAAGCAAAACACACCATCACAATAATAACAGATCATCAGAACTTGCAATACTTATGCTCAGCAAAAGCTCAGTCTTCTAGGCAGCGCCGTTGGGCCCTATCCTTAATGGAATATGACTTTGTAATCACCTACCGCCCTGGAGTTAAGAACGGGAAAGCGAATGCGTTATCCTGCATTGGCACAGGAGAGGAAGTCTACAATGCCCCTAACCCGGTGGAGATCATACCCAGCCATAAAATTCTCGGCCTCTGCATCGGCCCATCTCCGTTAAATACTCTGCAGGAAACAATAGAAGAAAATATGTCTGAAGAAGACCTACTGGCTTGGGGCACAAAGGGAGATCAATTCAACATTCAAGACAAACTACCATACTACCAAAAGCGCCTCTATGTTCCAACTAAGGATCTGCAACAAGCAATCATATCAGACTACCACGACTCGCTGTTAGAAGCCCATCCAGGTATAGCCGAAACCATGAAGAAAGTAAGCAAATCTTATTGGTGGCAAACTTGGCGAGAAGATATTACCACCTACATAGGCACCTGTGAGGTGTGTGCACAATACAAAACATTCAGGCAAAATCCAGCCAGCCTCCTTCAGCCAATCACCATTCCGCCAGTGCCCTGGCACACAGTATCAATGGACTTCGTCACTGATCTACCTCCTAACTCAGGTTATAATACCATCCTCGTAGCAGTGGACCACTTCGCCAAAATGGCTCATTTCATAGCTCTAAAAGGGATTCCCTCAGCTCGGACTTTGGTGCAGGTTTTTCTAGACCGAATCGTCAAGTTACATGGATTCCCTACCAAAATCATTTCTGACAGAGGCAGCCAAGTTGTATCTGGTTTTTGGAAAAAAATGTTGCGCCTTGGCAAGAGTAGAAGTATGTCTGTCTTCTAGTCACCACCCTCAAATGGACGGCCAAACCGAGCGCACGAACCACACCATAGAACAATATTTGCACTGTCTATAACACCAAACAAGCCAAAGCTGGACAGAAATTCTATGGATGGCAGAGTATGCCTATAACAACTCAACATATTCATCAACCCAGGCAACACCCGTCTTTACTATATATGGTCGAAACCCCAGAACGTCGGTCTACAATCCGCCAGAAAAGATTGAAATACCTGCAGTAAAGAATCTACTTGCCAGCATCAAGAAATCAGCCAGAGAAGCCAGCAGGAACCTACAGCAAGCCAAAGAAACACAGAAAAGAAATGCTGATCGCCATCGACGAAAGGCCCCAGATTATCAAGTGGGAGACTCGGTCTGGCTGGCAACTAGACACAATGCTTTAAAGGGTCGCAAGAAATTTCAGCCTAGATACATCGGCCCGTATACAATAGAAAAAGTAATTAATCCAGCAGCCATGAGACTGGCGTTACCACAACATATGCGTATACATCCCGTATTTCACCTGTGATAACCAGCACACCCAGGAACCCGAACTTCCACACCTCCCGCACCCATACAAGTGGGTGAAGAGGCACCAGAATATGAAGTAAATAACATGTTAGATTCAAAGCAAGTACGAAAGACCCTGTATTATTTGATTGACTGGAAGGGGTACGGACCTCAGGAAAGATCATGGGAATCCAGCACGCACGTGCATGCCGTCAATTGGTGTGGAAATTCCATCGGGATCATCGTGAGAAACCAAAGCCCTCATACACACCATTAGGAGGGGTTTTGAGGGGGAAGACTGACATGTGTATCAGGCATGTAGTTGGGGCAAGCTGGGTGGCGGCATGGCAGGCCTGGCATAGGCACATAAAGAACCCATAACAAATTCGTCCTTTCATTCCTTCCTAGTGTTTGTAGTAATTTCCTGGTTACCACTTCCTGTTGCCAAACAGGAAGTGCATGATAACTCATGAGCTCCCTAGTGTTTGGGTGTGGCTGGCTATAAAAGCCACACCCAAGATTCTTCCAGTGCTTCGTGTTGCTTACTGTGAGCTGTATCAGCAACATACTTGCCATGCTCTGGATCATCCTGTTTCTGCTTACCTGCTCCGGATCATCCTGCTTCTGCTTACCTGATCTGAATCATCCTGTTTCTGCTTACCTGCTCCGGATCATCCTGCTTCTGCTTACCTGCTCCGGATCACCCTGCTTGTGCTTACCTGCTCCGGATCATCCTACTTCTGCTTACCCGCTCCGGATGATTCAACTTCAGCTTACCTGGTTCTTACTCCACACCGCAGCTATCTGCAGTCAAGAGGGGACTTCTACGACGGAACCTGTAAGAACAAAGAAGGACACCGTTAACACACGCACTTCAGTAACGCTGCGCATACTCACCGAATCTTCCCGCAATGCTGGAATCCAGGTTAGTTGCACGTGCGCACAAACCCCTGTAAGAAAGAAGAGGCATTATTCATTGCGCTCGCTCCAATAACGCGGACACTTATTTCACTCCTCTCTCTTTCTCTCTATGAGGTGCATACTTACAAAAAGCCTCTGTGCAAACTTACCTAACCTCCAAGTCTCCAGTAGTGCTGAACCCAGACTCGAGGTGCTAATACCACATAATTTCTCCTGCAAGCGAAAGGGAGAGACATTACCAGGCGTGCTCAAATTGAAGGTGCTGCGCAAATCTACCAGCAGGGAGCTTCTACACGCAGCACTACTCACCCACAAAAATACTGGCAAACAAAGACAATACAGACAATTTTGGACACTCAACATTCTCCGCGCGACGTTCACTTGTGGCAAGGACTTTCTAGCCAGTGAAGAAACTGGTGCCTTGAACTCTTGGCCTCGCTGTGAAGGCATAAAACAGTGTTTGGCATTTGAACTCAGCCTACAGACATTGGCACCAATCACATGAATGAATCGCGCCCCTGCAAATGCAGGATGGAGTGCACACCCTACTAAAGATCAAGGTAAGCCCATAGGGGGACATCACAGCACACAGTAAAGAGAAGGGAAGGGCCCAGTGGAATCGGGTGAATTCAGGTCTGAGTGTACACCTTGTATTTGACAGGTATTCCTCCGGGTGAAACAAGGGAAGTGAAGACTCTTGGTCAAGGGAGGCTCGTCCATCGCTCCTGCAGAGACACAGGTGAGTGTGACATTAACTGAGCCCTATGCATCGCTTGGTCACAACATGAGCCTCCTTTGAAGTAGGGTGTTGCAGAGAGACTTTAGTCTCCTTCAATTCAAATACTTCCCTGCTCTGAAAGGAGTGGTTCTAGACAGGACATTCTCTGCCCTTTCATACCGCAGAGGGCTGTTAGTACCAAGTTGATGCATTGCATTACACAGAGGCGTTGGTCTCTGGTCTCCATTGTCACTTCCTGCACTCAGGCCACCCTGGGGCCTGCTAATTAACATTCTTCAATATTCATTGCCACCACCAAGGTGTAACCATGGAGATGCAATTCCATGGTGCCTTGAAATGCTAATCAGGCTGCCCACGCCCAAGGGCTTTTTATGTACCCACTGATGTCAGGTGTCAGCTACACATGACAGGGGAGGGTGGCACTGGTAAGCTGTGTCCTCCCAAAGTACATGATTTTTTCTGGTGAGCGGGGAGCATGAAAGATATGTGCAGCAATGTCCCCACGTATTTTCTGGAGGTTGATATCCAATCATTCATTCTTTTTAAATAAATAAAAATCAAAAAGCCCAGGGGAGCGCACTCTCCCTGTGCAGATGGCCAAATTCCTCACAACACTGAACTTCAAACTGAAAACATGTTGTCCTTTTCAATGCAGCTATACTAACATCTTTATGTAGACTCTAAGCTTCAGCGTATCAATGCAGATTTCAGGATAAACCCAGTAAGATGTAGGGCCATTGAATTCAGTTAATAAAACAAACGTAATTACCTCTGATGAACAGACAAAGAAATCTGAAATTGGGTACAAAGTTCTTTCATCGGCACCCATTTTTATGATGGGTGTTTTTCCACAGAACCTGTGCCGACAAAAAGCATTTTCACATTTTGGGGGTGGGGGCAGCATATAAAGGGTTGGGGGAGGGAATAAAAAATATAGGTAAATGTCAAGGCTTCGGGGAGGAATCCCCCCAAAAATAATTGAAAAACATTTCTAAATGTTTTTCAGCAGAAATCCTGCGGAAAAACACCTGACGTAAAAATGGGTGTCGATGAAATGACATAGAACCCTGAAATTGAAATTTAAGTAGTTAACCATATTTCCACTAAAATTAAATCAAATTAATGCAAATCACATTGAAACACAATTAAAGCTACAGTGGGAGGAGCAACATTAAACATACAAAGGTATTTGTTTGACTTATTTCTTAATAGTAACAGGCAAAATCGAACCTCTCCAGCTGGTGTCAGCTGAAACTACTGTGTTAGAATTCGAAGGCCAAAATATACATTGCAAAATGATAAGTACATGCGAAGAATGAATCAAAAAGACCACTTGACCAAGTCACTGACTAACTTGGAGAGTATTACTGGGTGAAGTCAGGGGAGGTCCATGTATTTCCAAATACCAACCAGCTTTGCTTCATTTACCCTGCTTCGACTAAACATTTTTGAAGTTACAGTATCAAAAGTGTTCCTTCCCGATAGATTTACATATCAATTGATGGAGGATATTTTTGCATTAGGTGTAATGTAGTTAATGCAATTTTGATATTTTGACTTTGACCTTTTTTTTAACATAGAGACACTATTTGTTTTGCATTAAGGTATTTTGACAAGAAACGCTCTACTCCAGTGAGAGATGGCAAAACAGTACCGCACGTGAGGACTAAGTAATGAGATGTCTTTAAGCGTCAGCTGCTTGACAATGGTCAGTGTTGCCATCGGTTCTGAATCGATAACCTCGACTGGCTCAAAAATGTCCTTTAAGGACAATGTCAGTAGAGGCTCGTTGAGGCACTTCTCCCAGCTTCTTCAATGGGCTTGTGTCGTCCATTAAGATGGATGACCCAACGCTGAGGAGGGTGTTGCAGGGAGCTCAGAGACCTTCAGTCATTTCCTACCTAGGAAGCTTGCTGCAGAAAGTAGCACAGCACGCTGTGTGCTGGCTGGGTACCAGTTCAGGAGCGGATGGAGGGTCCTCTGAGTTCTGTATCTCCATCTATTTCCTGGGAGATGTTTAGTGGACGGATTGTGCTTCCCTCTTTTGATGACCTGGCCTTCCTTCACTGGTGGAAGATGGAAGGCAGACTGTATCTTCAGCCAGGGTCCGAGAATGATTTCTTCTTTATTACTTTTGATGAAGTTGTCATATGATCTGCCAAAAGAGGGGCTCAGCCCTCTTTTAAAGCCAAGTGGGGCATAGTGATTGGTGTAGGCTAAGTCTAACTTAATGACTTTGGCTGTCAGGTGGCTGTACTGACAGGGGCTCATGCACAGGTGTCCTTTGTTAGTCTTCGAACTGGTGGGGCTGGTGGGGTGATGATAGGAGAACTTGGATGCAGGGTGGCCAACTTCTAAATGTACCTGTGGGGCACTGGGGCGTGTTTACCTATATGGCATAACCTTTTAACCAGGTGATGTCCTGGGAAGTGGCATCACATCAAGTGAAGTGACATCAGATGTGTATTCCTGCAGTGCTTGACACACTGCCTAGTTTTTTTTTATTTTATTTTTTTAATGAGTTTCTTACTCAGCCTTTAGGGATATGCCAAAAAATACTCCTGAAAAAATGAAGAATACTAAAATGAAGAGAGCAACATTATGTGGGGGGGGTTGAATTGGTGTTTGGGGGTTTAGAGTTTTCTGCCCATTGTTTACTTTCAAACCTGGAAAAGTTAATTGAAAAGAACCAAATAAGGTGCTAATGGGTTAAGCTGAGGGTCGGGGGAGCTGTGAGGTACCCATGTTACCACGTAACTATTAAGAAATAAAAAACACATTAAAAAAAATAAATAAAGCATATTATCACAGAATGTCCTTTTTAAGAAAACATGTAATCAAATACATTTATTTTTAAATTACCAGTTTTCAAGGGGGAAGATAAGTAAAAAAATGATGGCATGAAAGCTGCCCGGAGCAATGATATTGATCATGGTTAAATCAAAGTGTGTACCCATTACTTTTGTAATACAAATAGCCGACCAGATGGAAACAGTTGCACTATTCAAAACCATGTTATTTTATAATGCATTCTGTTTTTGATTTCACTCTGCTTTTTTCTCCCGAATTACTTTCCCCATATGAAATTCATTATCTTTTCCCAGTCCTCAAAAAGGAAAACCCAGGCAACAGATAATTTCAATATAGTGTGAAAAGACCCTCAGTTGGTTGATGCACTTGCTGCAGTGGTTTGTGGGCAAGCTATGGGTGACAAGTTTGTACCTGGCTGTACCGGCTAATCATGTAATCTTTATGAGACTGATACAATGAGCAAAATTGAGTTGGTTAATGCTCGGGAGAACACATTTAAGCAGTAAACAGAGTTGCTAGTGGGCTGATGCCATAGGGGAACTATGCTCAGGTGCACTGCAGGCAAAGTGGGAGTAGTAGGCAGCACTAACATGTTGGGATGGTGGGAAAGAGGAGAGAAAAAGTAAAGCAATATGTGGAAGGTAGCACACCTCAGGAGTAGGCAGATAGCCCCCATGCCTAAAATGAGTCCCTAAAATAATTGTATTCTCCCTCCCCCACTCACATACTGTGTAGCAGATGGAATCCATTGGTTCTTATGCCTATTTTGATGGCCTGTGTGCTAAAAATATATACCGGGCTGGCAGACAACGTACTCAGTCAAGGACCAGGAAAGCCCCTTTGCCAATCAAACGTGCTAGTGCTACATTGTCTTACTTTTCTGTGAGGAGGGTACCCTGGCTTCCATGATTCCATGAGAAATGACCACCATAAAGGGCACATCAGCATGTGATGTGCATTATATGGGTGATACATATTAAAAGAGTATCCGGGGATTGTCACGACATAAAAGCTTTTGATGTAAATTATAACATAACAGAATATACATGGAGGAAACGCCATAGTCTATTTAACTATGTATCACTGAGGCTTTTAAGTAGTTGACACATCTCAGAATCACTGCATGTTCATTCCATTAGTGGCAGCCAAAGAAAATAAGGTCTATTGTGGACAGTGATTTGACAGTAACTTGTGCGCACACAAGCACACACACACACACACACATACTCTAAATACAATAATAAATGAAAGAATAAAAACACACAGATTGTCAGACAGTGAAGCCTAGCTTTGAGCCAATTTTCCAGAATGCAATTGGAAGGTAGCACACAAGCCAAGACTTGCAGAACATCTCACATGGGCACACTTGAAATGTCTTTAATATGCTAGACACAGTGTGATGTTGAAATGCAAACAATTTAGGGTGCAAGTCGGGACATTTTTCCACAATAAAGGCTGAGAAAACTGAAAAGCCCAAAATCCAATTCCCAATGTATTTCTCAATGGGAGGCTTATTATTCTCCTGCTCCCTTTATAATCTGTATTCTCCTATAACACCGAATTCTCCAACAACGGAAACAGGTCCATATATTTTTCTTTCCAAATGTTTTCTCTTATTTCAGGCACTACGTGCCATGTTAGCATTCCTACCCTGACACGTCTTTCAAGGGCTCCTCTGAGCCGACGTAGTAGGAGAAGGTGAGACAGGCACCCTTTTGTTATTAAATGCGCCCACAGAGCGCATTTAATAATAATAGGGTGCTGATGCTTTGTATCAGCAACCTATTGAGATGATTACCTCACCGCTCCGACACGGGAGCGAGGCGGTTTTCATAGATATAGGCCACTCATACATTAGCATGTGCACCCTATTCCAGTGATCAACTCCCTGCTCAGGCGCCGGAGCAGGGGGGTTAAAAAAAACAATTGGCACGTCCACTCCTCCCACTACCCGCATTGACCAGGGGCGTGCGGGGATGTGGCTGCGTGCAGAGACGGTTCCAGCCTTTCTGTAACCCGAAACTGAAAGCGTGGGGTGGCCTGAAAGAGATGCCTGCAGGACCTGTACTGTCCCCCTACAGGCGCAGCCCCCCTGACAGGACCAGCACCAGCAGATACTGCCAATGCCCAGCCAGGTTCACCCGGCCATCGGTAAGCTTTCTTGCTCGCCCTGCCCAGCTAGGTTCTATTTGATATTTCCACATATACAGAAGACCGAACACCAAAAAAGACAATTTTTGTCTGCCAATTTTGTGCGACCTACAATATGGGGAAATATGTCACTAAAACTTGCCCCCCCAAACCTTCTTTCCCAAATCTGATCCCCTTCTCGCCCCCACCACTTCCATTCTGGTTGGATTTCTTGAAAACCACCTCCCTCAGATCCCCTATTTCTCTGACAACACTTCACTTCCCCACCCAAATCATTCTTCATGTACCCACCCCCACCATGGACACATGAACAGTCATACACACATGCACACACTCATTGTTTACCTGCTCCTTCCCACCAGAAACATTACTCACATACACACAAATCAACAAACACATGAACAAACAAAAACACATGCAGTCCGAAGACACTATCCCAGGACAGGATCCCAAGGCACTACCCAAGACAATATCCCACAGCACTATCCCATTGCATTATCCCATGGCAATATCCCATGGCACTATCCCATGGCACTATCCCATGGCACTATCCCAAAGCACTATCCCAAGACACTATCCCAAGGCACTATCTGAAGACACTATCCCAAGGCACAACACTATCCCAAGACAATATCGCAAGGCACTATCTCAAGACACAATCCCAAGACACTATCCCATAGCACTATCTGAAGGCACAATCCGAAGACACTATGCCAAGGCACTATCCCTATTGAAGACACTATCCCAAGACACTATCCCATGGCAGTATCCGAAGACACTATACCAAGACACTATCCCAAGGCACTATCCCATTGCACTCTCCCAAGCATGTCCCATTTCCTGTCCTGGATCACACTCACTCTCCTCAGTGTTCTAACAAGAGATTTATTGAGGCAGAACATTCCAACTACAACGCTCTTTATGACAGGATGTCAGAATGGTAACATGCCATGCGCTGGATTTCGGATGGCAACGCATAGCAGTCTTTGGACCTCTTACCCCCTTTATGTTGCATGACCAATATTCTAAGTGATGCAGGATAGAGGCCAGCAATAAGCCCTTTGCAGCGATCAGTCATGCATGTCAGACTGCAAGTTATGTTATGTGAAGGTGTTTTTATAGTGCACTGAAGCACAACCGCAGGAGCATCAGAACATCTAAGCCTGCTCATGAAGTGGCATGCTGTGCCCTCGATGGGGGTTTGGGCATGTATCCAGAACGTAGTCCAGAGGAGGGAGGACAATGAAGGCGGGAGAGACACTGTGAAGTGCACGTAGTTCATGGGGGCTACTAAAGCATTCACTAATGGGACAGGAACGACCTCCAGTGAGTTATATGAATGCACCAGTGAAACATGTCCGGCCACCAATGACGTAATGTGGAGGACTCATGAAGGATGTGTGAACTCACATGACAATGTTTTGCAGTTGAAAGAGCGGCTTTAGAGTGCACAGAGAGCACCACACGCCCTCCTGAAGCTACTTTCAACTTTCTCTATGTTCAACTCTACTCCGCCCACCACCCCCCCCCCGCGCCTCCCTAGACTGTGCTTAAATATAGCTCCGCCGTAGCCACTGATATGGAGAGAAGTCCTTCTAAGAGCACTTGTTAGCTGCAGCGGAAGCGACGCTCGCTGCCAGGCCCCGAACCTGTTCATTAAGAGTTGGAGGAGGCGATGGGGCGCTGCGTAATGAGTCCTGTGTAAGTGAGACGGATGGGGTGACCCGCTCTGATTGCCAGGCCTGTCCAAGGTAATGATGGGAAGATAGATGGCTAAATGATCCTGCTGTAGAGGAGTCCTCCAGCCAGGGGAGTTGCTAGGTCTAGAAAAGACCCGGGGCTACGCTGATGTCGGAACTGTTGGGACTGGGGGCTAGCTAGTCTTTTGGCTGTAGCTCGTGAGATTCTATCCGGGGCTACAACCAAAAGATCAGGGGCTATAGCCCCCTTAGCCCCCCCTAGCAATGCCCCTGCCTCCAGCTCTCTGTGCATGGCTGCCAGGGAGATGCAGGAGTCGGGACCTCCGGGCGCAGCTTGCTTTGCGATTCCGACCCCATCACCCCCAGCCTAGGTGCGAGTCCCTGACCCGATGTTTCAGGCGACCCATCTCTACCCCATGTAAATAGCAGCGGAGGTGCAGTACACGTCCTTCCACACCCAGGTCTGGAATGGGCCTGGGTAGGTTGCAAACACTGAAATGCATTGAAGCAGTTCCGCGCAGTGAGAATTGGACATGTGCGTATGATATGTACACTCGGTTATTTTTAATATGATTTTAGTATGTTCTGTTTCAAAGCACAGAACGGACGACCGATTTGTTTTCTTTCAATTTGACTATCATATAAATATGGAATGGAACAGACATATGCTAGATTCAGATGCAACTAACTGAATTGGATCCCCTCCAAGGACATCTAGATATCGCTCCGTACCTTAGGATACTCTGTGCGATTCCTTTTGTATGACACCTCTAACCCCATGTATTCACTGTACTGTATTACCTACCTGCATCATGCATTCCTTCTGTATGCACTGTAATTGTTTCATGCCTGTACTCACCTATCATGTTGTAACTAAGCTTAAATATTCTTGTATCTGTTGCGCCCAGCTACGTGGGGGTTTGGTGTGTATTATCAAATAAAAAAATAAACACATATATCCCACGGTGTGAACTTAATTTAAGACATTTAAACCATCCTTCTGGGTTGAGACATGTATGTGCTGCGGAGGACCTGCATGTCCTCCTCAGGCCTGTATCCCAATGGCGAGAGTGAAGCAAACACCCCATCACCATATAAACATGGGTCTGTTACAGGAGAAAAACACACAAAGAAGCATTGATTCCTCCTGAAGATGCTCCTTCAAGGGCCGAAACCTGGTGCCCTGTCCTTCTCAGTATGAGAAGGCGTCAGCAGACACATTATTTGCATGTCTTAAGTGAAGCTCCCTGTGAAATATATAGATGTCTCTGTCACTTGAAGTGACATGAAGATATCAAAAGCATGTTTCCTATGCAGAGTGTACGATCTGCTGGTTTATTTATATGCCGACACTAGCTATGATATATTCAGGCCATGCCATTGGTGACTGAGAAGGCACGCCAGACCATTGGCTTCGAGCAGCTCTCAGGGCCCGGTGCCTGGGCCTGGGTGAAGAGGTGCATATTGATCTCTGCCAGAGAATAGAAACATGTGATGACATGCGAGATGGGCCTCGGTGTGTCGCCTCTACCAAAGCACCAGTATTTGAAGTCTTGCGGGACCGACACACAGAAGAGACTAGATACCACAGCTTTCATCAGGCCGGTCTTTCCTGCCAGGGCAAGAGATGACACTGCCCCATACCTAGGATGTTGAGTTTCCTTAGCGAGGCTGGAGGGATGAATAGAGTTGGGTTATTTGGAAATATTTACAAGGAAATACACACTCATAGGCGTTGACTTACGTTTGACAGCACCCCACTTGCATGGATGTTCAGAGATTATAATAACGTGCTGTTCCTGGCGTCCTGTGCACTGACCTTGAATTCTCTATCTCTCTGCCCCCACTCTAACCCCCCTCTCTCTGCATCCACGTTCTCTCTCGGACTCTATCTCTTGCCTGCTGTCTGCTTCTCTCTGTCCCTACCTCTCCCTCCCAATCTCTGCACCATCCTTCCCTCTTTCTATCCCTATCCCCCTCTCTCCCTCTTTCTGTGCCGTGGTTCTCTCTCTGTCCCTCCCTGTCTCACTGTTTGTCTTTGACTCTCTGTGGGCAAGAGTTCTGTTATCAGGGCATGTTTGCTAGAGTCACCCCAGCCGTTGCTGACAGCATCACATCAGTGAAAAAGAAAGCCATAGACTGAAGGAGGAGGGTCGGGGTGGGTGGATGTGTTTCATATGGCTACAGATAGAAATAAGGGCAGCAGCATCAGAGGCATTCCCAAAGTTTGGGGACCAGCCTGGCATCTGGAGGCATGCATGTTCATTTTCCACTTGGAGAAGGTAAGGAGAATATGGATTTGCTCTACTCGCTGTGCTGGGGTTCTGACAGACCTTGTGAGGGACCAGGGCAGCACGCTGCTCGATCTACAACTGTGTTTGTAATTTTCTCTGTTAATTATGACTGTTTGTGCAATAAGTGACCTTGATACAAAATTAACATTTGCCTTCTGCCGGAAGAAGTAATTTATTTTGATCTGAGACTGACCCTTTCCAACAAGGAAGGACATTTTGGAAGTGACAATAGTGTTTGTTCTCTGCCAAGAAAGCTATTAAAATGACATTGTACCAACATTATAAAAGACATATTCAAAACTGTACAATGTTACATTCCAACGATCACTATTGCAGTCATAGTGACCTAGTTTCACTTTCCTTACTGCAAATATCATATCATCACAACCATGTAATTTATGTTCTGATAGAAGGTTAGCATTCCATGATGGACAGTCTGGAATACTACATTTGCATTCATACAAAAGACTCCTATGAGAAAGGACAAATAACAGCAATGAGGGTTCTTGGCTCCTAGGCATAGCATCAGAGGGTATTTTGAGAACATAAGAATGATCTCAGTTCCTCATATTTGATGATTTTATTTCATCATCATACAGCTTTTATTCGCAATTTAGTCATTTGCCAAACGTAGAGTGGCAATGATAAAAGGAAGCTTTCAATGCATAATTGTTATTGTTATTGTTATTGTTATTTTGCACTTATATAGCGCCTTATATACCATTGGTATGGTCTGAAGGCGCTGGTAGGTTGAACGCCCTTGGGAACCGAAGTTCAGATCAGTAGAGAGAGTAGGGAGAGTCAAAAAGGTGCGTGTGTGCACCGGATATGTGTGCAGCTCGTGCGGTACGCGTGTAATAGCCAATTCTTATCGGTAGGTGTGGTGGTTGAGAGATCAGGAGAATGTGTTCGTTCTGGCAGGATTAATCCGGAACGGATGTGGCTGCGTTAGGCCTGGGGAAAACGCCTGGCTGAGGGTGTGAGATCAGCAGTGTTTACATAGAATGATGTGGAGTAAGCGGCGGATGTTCGCATGAGAACAGTTATACCGAATGGTGTCATAGTATCTCTGTGTTCTAGTTGAGTGGTGATGTAAAGGAGAGAGTAAGCGTGGGGTGTGGTATGAATGGTTATATGCTCTTTCAGTGTGCAAACTTCTAAATGCAACTTTCCCAGATAGGGTACTGGGCGAACTTCTAAGTTCTATTTTCCACAGAGAGGCAACTAGGCAAACTTAAGTACAATTTTCCATACAGAGGCTATTGGGAACATTTCTAAATTCAATTTATCAGCGAGGCTACTGGGCACACTTCTAAGTGTAACTCTCGCAGAAGTTATTGGGTACACTTCTAAATGCAATTTTCGCACAGCGTCTATTGGGCACATTTCTAAATTCAATTTTCCAGAGAGGTTATTGGGCGAACTTCTAAATGCAACTTTCCAGAGTGTCTATTGGATACACTTCTATAATCAACTTTCACAGATGCTATTGGTAGCACTTCTAAATGCAGCTTTCACAGCGTGGCTAATGGGCACACTTCAAATGCAGCTTTCACAGAGGATATTGGGCCCATACCTAAATTCAGTTTTCCACAGAGAGGCTACTGGGCGCACTATTAAGATCCATTTTCAGCGAGGCTATTGGGAATACTTCTAAATTCAATTTTCCAGCAAGGCTATTGGGAACACTTCTAAATTCAATTTACCAGGCTATTGGGCACACTTCTAAATGTAACTCTTACAGAGGCTAATGGGTACACTTCTAAATTTCACAGAGGGTTATTGGGCACACTTCTAAATGCAATTTTCACAGAGTGGCTATTGGGCACACTTCTAAATGTAACTCTCGCAGAGGCTAATGGGTACACTTCTAAATTTCACAGGGGGGTTATTGGGCACACTTCTAAATGCAACTTTCCAGGGAGTCTCTTGGGTACATTTCAATGCAACTTTCCAGAATGTCTATTGGGCACACTTCTAAATGCAATTTCCACAGAGCGGCTATTGGGCACACTTCTAAATGTAGCTCTCATGGAGGCTAATGGGTACATCGCTAAATTTCACAGAGGGGTTATTGGGCACACTTCTAAATGCAACTTTCACAGAGTGGTTATTGGGAACACTACTAAATTCACAGCGAGGTTATTGGGCACACTTCGAAATGCAACTTTCCCGAGTGTTTATTGGGTACATTTCTAAATGCAGCTTTCCAGAGTGTCTATTGGGCACACTTCTAAATGCAATTTTCACAGAGTGGCTATTGGGCACACTTCTAAATGCAACTTTCACAGAGGATCTTGGGCACACTTCTAAATTCAATTTACCAGAGAGGCTATTGGGCACATTTCTAAAATTCACGGAGAGGCTATTGGGCACACTTCTAAATTAAGCTTTCACAGAGGATCTTGGGCACACTTCTAAATTCAATCTACCAGAGAGGCTATTGGGCACATTTCTAAAATTCACGGAGAGGCTATTGCTTGATGGAGAGGCTGTAAGGCACACTTTCTAAATGCAACTTTCACATGTTAACCTTCGCAGTTCCATCTAGATGCGATGCAGGCCAATATTCACAATTCCATCTAAGAGTGGACATGCTTAACTTTCACAATTCCTTCCAAGAGTGGACATGCCAACGTTCACAATTCCATCCAAGAGTGGACATGCCAACCTTCACAGTCCCATCAAGTGAGGGCATGCTAACATTCACAATTCTATCTAAGAGTGCACATGCCAACCTTCACAGTTCTATTCAAGTATGGGCATGCTAACTTTCACAATTCGGTCTAGGAGTGGACATGCTAACTTTCACAATTCCGTCCAAGAGTGGACATGCTAACCTTCATAGTTCCATCTAAGGGTGGGCATGCTAACATTCACAATTCCATCCAAGTGTGGGCATGCTAACCTTCATAGTTCCGTCCAAGAGTGGACATGCTAACTTTCACAATTCCATCTAAGAGTGGACATGCTAACTTTCACATTTCTATCCAAGTGTGAGGCATGCTAACTTTCACAATTCTGTCTAGGGGTGGACATGCTAACTTTCACAATTCCGTCTAGGGTTGGACATGCTAACATTCACAATTCCATCTAAGAGTGGACATGCTAACTTTCACAGTTCTATCTAAGGGTGGGCATGCTAACTTTCACAATTCCGTCTAGGGGTGGGCATGCTAACATTCACAGTTTTATCTAAGGGTGGGCATGCTAACTTTCACAATTCCGTCTAGGGTTGGACATGCTAACATTCACAATTCCATCTAAGAGTGGACATGCTAACTTTCACAGTTCTATCTAAGGGTGGGCATGCTAACTTTAACAGTTCTATCTAAGGGTGGGCATGCTAACTTTCACAGTTCTTTCTAAGAGTGGACATGCTAACATTATGGCAGTCTATGTTATTTGGAGGTAAAATGGAGTGGAGTGATTGCTCTACTCCCCCACCCATACCACACTCACGGTTTTGGTGGTGTCTGTTAGTTGCTGGCTTCATTGGCTTCCCCTGCTGACACCTGCAGACACATCTTGGAGCCGTCTCTGTTGGAGCCGCCCTTGTCCTTGGGGTCCTTAGCCGATGGGGCTGCCGGGCAGGGGCTGCCCTGGGGAGATTGGCTATGAATGGAAGTCCCCTTGATGTGACCAGTGGGAGGGGGTGGGCGGGAGCGGGAGGCGGGGAGGGCCGGGGAATAAGGAAATGGATGCGGGGAGGGAGAGGGAGGCGGATGGGCTATCGAGGGGGCAGGGGGACCACGGAAACCACCAGATGGGTGGAATAGGAGGTTAAATGTAGGCGGTTGCACTCACCTGGCTCTGGGGGGTTAAGGGAGCCGGGGCAGGCACGCGAGTCGTTAGGCTCCGAGCGTGGGTTGGATTGACCAATGGGAGGGGGTGGGCGGGAGCGGGAGGCGGGGAGGGCCGGGGAATAGGGAAAATGGATGCGGGGAGGGAAAGGGAGGCGGATGGGCTATCGAGGGGGCGGGGGACCACGGAAACCACCAGATGGGTGGAATAGGAGGTTAAATGTAGGCGGTTGCACTCACCTGGCTCTGGGGGGTTAAGGGAGCCGGGGCAGGCACGCGAGTCGTTAGGCTCCGAGCGTGGGTTTGTTTGACCAATGGGAGGGGGTGGGCGGGAGCGGGAGGCGGGGAGGGCCGGGGAATAGGGAAAATGGATGCGGGGAGGGAAAGGGAGGCGGATGGGCTATCGAGGGGGCGGGGGACCACGGAAACCACCAGATGGGTGGAATAGGAGGTTAAATGTAGGCGGTTGCACTCACCTGGCTCTGGGGGGTTAAGGGAGCCGGGGCAGGCACGCGAGTCGTTAGGCTCCGAGCGTGGGTTGGATTGACCAATGGGAGGGGGTGGGCGGGAGCGGGAGGCGGGGAGGGCCGGGGAATAAGGAAATGGATGCGGGGAGGGAGAGGGAGGCGGATGGGCTATCGAGGGGGCAGGGGGACCACGGAAACCACCAGATGGGTGGAATAGGAGGTTAAATGTAGGCGGTTGCACTCACCTGGCTCTGGGGTGTTAAGGGAGCCGGGGCAGGCACGCGAGTCGTTAGGCTCTGAGCGTGGGTTGGATTGACCAATGGGAGGGGGTGGGCGGGAGCGGGAGGCGGGGAGGGCCGGGGAATAAGGAAATGGATGCGGGGAGGGAGAGGGAGGCGGATGGGCTATCGAGGGGGCAGGGGGACCATGGAAACCACCAGATGGGTGGAATAGGAGGTTAAATGTAGGCGGTTGCACTCACCTGGCTCTGGGGGGTTAGGGAGCCGGGGCAGGCACGCGAGTCGTTAGGCTCCGAGCGTGGGTTGGATTGACCAATGGGAGGGGGTGGGCGGGAGCGGGAGGCGGGGAGGGCCGGGGAATAGGGAAAATGGATGCGGGGAGGGAAAGGGAGGCGGATGGGCTATCGAGGGGGCAGGGGGACCACGGAAACCACCAGATGGGTGGAATAGGAGGTTAAATGTAGGCGGTTGCACTCACCTGGCTCTGGGGGGTTAAGGGAGCCGGGGCAGGCACGCGAGTCGTTAGGCTCCGAGCGTGGGTTGGATTGACCAATGGGAGGGGGTGGGCGGGAGCGGGAGGCGGGGAGGGCCGGGGAATAAGGAAATGGATGCGGGGAGGGAGAGGGAGGCGGATGGGCTATCGAGGGGGCAGGGGGACCACGGAAATAACCGCCCAACCTCTACTCGTGATCCAGCGCCAATAGAGCCGGAACGAGTAGCGGGAATGCTATTTGCGCTGGTGGTATCCGAGCGGCATTATCGCCGGGATACCGCCAGACTAGTGAGGAGACCCTTTATAATATTTTCACAGAGGCCTAGCACTTTAGAAGTCCATCCCTATCTAGTTCAGAGTGTCACAAAGTCAGATTGGAGGGCAAACCAGGTAGACATAAGCTGTAGAAAAGTTCAAATGTTCCAGGGGAACCTCAATAACCAATGATCCATCCTACTATGCGTCATCTGAGTCTAGCACATTTGCAGAGAGTGGATTTAAAATTACCAAATAAATGTTGCATATATAAAAGTGCCCGTTATTTGGCTCCTATTTTTAGAATCTACAGTTGGGCTGTGCACATATATGGTGACACGTGCATTCATGTACCTCCCAGCAGCATGACATTGTGCAACAAGCAATGGAGTGCATTTATGTGTTTTTAGAAATGTGCATATTTTCACCCTTTGCTTCCAAATCTCAAAGTTGTTTTTTCTTAATTCCAATGGTTTAAATTCGGGTCCCAACATCTTCAATGTTTTTTGATTTAGCTCTTATTTGGCAAGCCTGGGGAATATAACTTGCTAAAAAGAATATTGCATTTATGTCATCACAGCGCCTGAATAGCAAAATGGCTTCACGTGTGCAGCGTATTGCATGCCTCTTAGGAATGGTCTTCAAATATGTATTCGTGGTCCCATGATAGCCCGAGCAAAAGAAAAGCAAGTGAAGTAAGGATTGCCTTGCTAATCCACACAGCAGACATGCGTTGTCTCCAGTTCTATCCCACAATCGTGTGCGGTATGCCAGGGTCAGGCGACCTAGCCTGGATTTCACATAGAGGGTGCGTGCAGGTAGGGGGGTTAACCAGTTCGAGGTACCTGTCAAACTCCAACACCGGCTTGCTGGCCAGATAAGTAGCTCCTGTGGACAACCCACCGCTCGCATTCACCATTTCAGTCTCAGCACCCCCGCCCTCCTCCCGTGAGATTCTCTCTGCTTTTTCCACGCCGCTCATGGTGGTGCCCATGGGAATATTCCCTAGTTCTACCATGTTCAATTCTAACAGGAGTTTTTTCCCATGCGGGACCCAGGGCAATGATCTACCTCCCTCGGTCGCCAACATGTGTTGCAGTGCTTCTCGGTGCATGGTGAGTTCCGGAGTCATCCATAGTCTACACCAATCAGCTGCAGGTCTAAAGGAGGCATCACGGCTGGTTACTCTAAGACCCAATTCTAGATAGACAGGATTACCCGGACATGCTGCCGACAGCCCGAGAAGTCGTTTGAGGAAGCATCTTTCAGCCAAGCTCAGCTTATAAACAATTGAGTACCCCCATATTGCTGCCCTATACAAGGTGGCTCATTTGCCCTGAGCTGTATACATAGTAAGGCTGGCGAGATTGCACCCCAACCGAGGGCCAGAATAAAAACTCCATATTGCTCCCCCACCCGTATTTTTCCAGTGTTGCACTGCATTTACATTTCTGTGAGGTCCAATTGCATTGGTCATTGAATCCGAGCCCCTGATGATCGTAACATTGGACTTGTTCGACAAAATTCCATTAATATTGAATTTTCGTTTTATCTTTTTTTTAACTTTGGTCAGAAAACGAAATGTTTTTGTTTTCCCTGTGTTCATTTTAAAGTTGAGCTCTGCAGACTTCTCCAGAAATGCTTCTAGTGCAGTTGCAACCCCCTTTCGGACGTTGGTAACAGCACCTCATCGCCTGCACTTGATAGCATTGGGATTAACTCTTGGCCGAGTTTCGGCTGCTCCAAACACTTTGATCCAACATATTGAATGACTTTGTCAATGTACAGCATAAACCACAGGGGGCAAGTACACATCCCTGCCCCCCCCCCTCTCTAGTCACCATGAATGGTTCCGTTAGTTCTCCTCCCACCCCCACATTGCACTGAGGCTCTGTATTCAGAATGCAATTATACAGTGCTTCTCAGCAAGTTGGCTGGCACTCCCCTTCCGGCCAAAATGGACCACAGCTTCCCCTTATATCTTTGATTAAGGTGTTGTATACTTGAAACACAAAGTGCGTAATGCACATTGGGCTTAGTGTTCTTTTAATTATTTCACAATACTTGCATGAGCATTATAGTGTTTGTACCCATGAAACACATCATTTTCATTCAAAGAACTTCAAGATTTGGATGCGAGATACATTTTTAGCACAGTGCAAAGTGACTTTGCACTGACAACAAACACACTGATTCATGGAGAGTGCAAAGTACATTTTGGCAGTGCAAAGTCACCTTGCACCAGTGAAAAGTCAATTTTCAACGCACAAAAAATTCCATGAATCAGACCCAACATTTATGAAACATTGTTAGACCGATGGGCAAGAGAGGGCTCAGTTGAACCAGAATTTTAGAAGAGGAGTGGCTAAGAGGGGGCCCTGGGCTCTCCTTATCGCCAGACCCTCTTTGCACATTCTCAGAGAATTGTATACACATGAGCATATATTTTAATATAGTGCCTAGTGATAGATGTCTCCTTCTTCTAAGCATGGCATAGCCCATGTTATTTCTACCCTACATAACAACACTCGATTTAGCGAGCTTGAAAGGATGAAAGGCTGAGCCAAACTTGCAAAGTTCAGGCTGACACCATGGCTGAAGCAAGCACCTAACTTCTGGGTTATCTTCCCGGAGAGTGTCTCCCAAGCGTTACCTAACTTCTGGGTTATCTTCCCAGAGAGTGTCTCCCAAGCGTTACCTAACTTCTGGGTTATCTTCCCGGAGAGTGTCTCCCAAGCGTTACCTAACTTCTGGGTTACCTTCCCGGAGAGTGTCTCCCAAGCGTTCTCTCGCAGAGGTGAAGAATATGGAGTAGTCCTGAGGAGGAGTAGAGAGGGTGATTCGGGTGGGGTCCGACCGTGTGGATTATGGGAAATCCTGTCTCTTGCTATACATGAATTCTTTGAACTTTGTACTATTTTACTACACTCTTCAATGTTCTTACCAAAAGACTCTTTGCTTGTGAAACACATACCTGCAAACTGTGAGGCATTCTGTAACCATCTCACACCGTCCAATGATGTAGTGATTGTGCACGAAGGCCTTCCACAATTGTCCAGGTGACCATACTGGGCCAATCAGTTTGTTCTTCAAATTAGTTTGGTTTATTTGCGTGCTAATATCGGCGCTGTCATGATAAGTATTTGCTAGGTTCAACACGTTGATTCAATGTTAAAATGCAGCATGCTCAAAAGTCAGGGTGTTCTACAAAGAAAACCTAGAAATGCTGAGAAACCACTGGCCACTTTTCTCACCTAACATCACTAGAGAGAAGCCGCTGATGATGAAACAGCTTGCAGGGAAGCTTAAAGTGGATATCTGGAGTCCTGGGTCTCTAGAACACATGCCATTGCTCTTTCATGTGCAGCTCCTGCAGGCAGTTGACAGTATAGACGCAGAAATACAAGTACCACAATGCAATAGAAAATGATCATAAAAGCCAGGACTGCGTGATTATTTCACACCTGATGTGGGACAACTTGAAATTCATGTCAAATGCCCTATGCAGTTCTGTACTTTTAAGTCATGCGAGAGCAGAGCTTGTGTGATGAAGGAACGTGCTGTTAGGGCTTGACACAGGTTTGCAACGTGTTGCTATGAGTGATGTGAAGATCATTTACAGTGTAATAAAAAGGTAAACATGTTTTTGTGCATTTAGCAAACAAATACTCAGGTAAAATAGTTTGGTGTGTTGACACCTTGCTGCTGCTATCTGTGTGTGATCTGCATGTCACAGGTTTGAATCCTGGCAAGACCTACTCAGCCTTTCATCCTTCCAAGGTCGCTGAATGAGTGTGAACTTCCGTTGGGTGATAATTGTATGCAAATATGTTTTATGCATAGCACATTGGCAAACATGCTACATAACTAATCATTAACATTAATTATCAGGGTGTAGATATCATTTGCAGGAAAGAAACTGAAAACCCAACTCGGCCTTAAAAAGGCACCTACCTCGGTCTCAGGGCTTATTGCCAATCATTAACACTTAATAGGAGCTAAAACGTATCAGAGAAAATGGTCTCTCCAATCATCATTCCACGGTGAAGGAAGCGTCTGCAGCAAACTCACACAAGCACTGCTTAGATTAGACAGTGTGCAGTAGCACCTTGAGCGTTCCAAGTGCTGAATGGGATTACCAGATAAATGATCTCAGGCCCAAACAACCGCACAGACTCAAAGAATCTGGACAATTACTACTTTATCAGTTCAATAAAGTAGGGAAACCTGGTGAACAAACAGATTGTAGCTCAAACACTCTCAATGCATTGTGGTTACACAAAAGATTTCATGCCTCAACATATGTCAGCTATTACATCATCCTATATGGCTAAGAGTAAACACTTACTAGGTGGATGGATTGGTTAAGGGAAACATATATAATTATAGTTAATATGAGTGTTACTATCATCATCGGCTGCCCCTTACCAAGTAGGCACCCCTTGAACTACCTCTAACTACATAAAATACAGATAATAGCATAACAACAGCAGCGTATAGGGGCGTGCAACAATGTATGGTTCACCATTAGATAGGCCCTCATGATTGGTTGGCACTCTCATCCAACCTTGAACCTTCAGCTCCTTATCAGCATGAAAGCAACAAAACCAGGTGCCAGAGCCAGGTGCCAGAGCCAGGTGCCAGAGCCAGGTGCCAGAGAACAATGCCCAACAACTGACTTTCTTAGCTATTTAGCCTGTCATCTGTAATCAGTTAGGCCTTAAGCCATAGCTTCTTTTTCGTAGTTTACCCTGCTGACTGCTCTCTTCCTCCGAACTTTAAAGGGAGAGAAGGTACATTGCTATCTTCGTCTGGAGCTTAATGAATAGGCCTTGTATTCCGGTCCTGCATCACGTGTGAGAAGACTATGATTTGTCAATTTTGCCCTTCTATGTAGTGCTAATTGATTCAATTATATTGGGTGCTATTACTCTCCTCGACCTCTGGAGACTTGGCTACTCCATTCTGCATGTGCTTTCTGCATTTTTAATTGAATAATACTTTCCATTCACAACTGTTCCCTCCTTCACTTAATCAAAGATACATATGCCCTGTGTATGCCGCTTATCTTCTTTGATTCATTTCAAGCCTTGCAGTTGCTTCTTGCTGTGGCATCCTTGATTCTGAGTCAGCAAATACAGTTGTTTCTTGCACAAATCTGTATTCCAGCGCCGATCAGCTCTGCAGCCTTGGCCTTTCTCCTCGAGGCTTCTTGCTCACTATTATACAAAGCTGATGTCCATTTTCTGAACATGGCTGCTTTACTTGCTTTCAATTTACTACTTTAGCAAGCTTCCACGTTGTCTTATCTACTTTGTGTTTCTGCGTATATACATCAATTACATATCTTGTCACTTATCTTCTCAGTGTATATGGTTTTCTTCATATCCACATATATTTACTTTGTAACTTTTCTCACATCTTCGTTCTTTTGATATCCATACATCGAGTTCAGTGCGTTCAAGTATTTTTTCTCTCTGGTGGCGTCACTTTAAACCTGCCAGATGTTTGTTACGGTTCTTCTATTGCCAGTGCTGGTTGCAGGCTCACGTCTGCTGCCTCAGTTCAAGGGTACATCCAAAATGCTTGTCTGAGCACATAACATCTCTCATACCTTCAATGTGGTAATGGGATGATACCAGGTGTAATGCAAAGTGCTTTCTTGCTGTTCTTCCAGTATGATGGAGGTGAGGTGGTTGTCTCCATAGATGACATGTACATCTGCCCCTCTACATTCCCCTCTCTGGGTGAGTCTTAGACCAACTCGTCCATTTTCTTCACCTGTCTTCACACTGTGGTATTTTCTGGATCCAGAACTTTTTCATCCCCTCATGTCTCCTGCATTCTTTATATGTTCATCCACACTCCAACATTCCTTAGTTGGCGAACAGAACACCCAACGTCCCACATAGTTCTTACGATCTTTGGGATAGTAAAACGTTGTTCCTGGGGGTGCCATACGGCTTGCTTTCAGATGCTCACGGGTGGTCTTCTTAGTCTGTGTTTGTTCATCACCCACATCAATTACATTGATCATTATCTTCATCCCAATAGCTTTCTTCACTCTCTTCTTACATTGTCCTATAATTCTTCTTATAAGACAGAATCCCAGCAACACTAACACCAGTATTGCACCCAACATTTTGAAGGCATTTGCCAGCCAAGTTGGAACCCATGAGAACAGGTATGAAAACCAATCTTGATCTTTGCTTTCATCTGCTTCCTCCACCATTTTTGGATGCAGAGTTGAGAACAGAGTTATAGCTTCTGTCAGGGTTCCATTGTCTCCATCATGGGCAGGTTTTTATGTACAGCAAGAAGGCACAATGTTGGAACACAAACCTCCTTCCATTGCTGTAATTAAGTCCAAGACATACCTGTTTTGGAAGATCATGAGTCTGATGGCCCTCAGTTCTTCTCTGATCACATGAAATCCTTTTATTGTGGTGTTAATTGCTTGTAGCAGCTCCCATCTCGCAATTTATAACCACTCAGTGTTTGCTGCAGCTTGAATTCCTGGCATGAATATGGTTTTAAATATCACCGCCGTCCTACTGAACAATTTATGCTCATCTGAAATTTCGTGATAAGTTTCTGTTGATTTTACCAAAAACTAGTTCTCTATTCTGCGGGGTGAGGTCGAGCTACCTCTTCTTTCTTTGATGTGCATCCATGTTTGGAAAGTTGGTTGTGTGGATATAAATTTGGGGATCACCAACACAGGAACCTGCATTTCCACCATAGAACATATTACTCTCCAATGTATTGATAGCTTCAATAGTGGCCATCAGAACTGCAGTTCATCCTTTCATTCATAGCACATCAATTATGTGTTTGCATCTTTTATTTTCTCCAACTTTGGTCTGACCATTGTTTCTGACACACAATGTCATACTCTTCATTCGCAGTGTGGGCACAGGTTCTGCTTCATTTTCAACTCATGTTAATAATGGTGGCTACTTGACCCATTCTTTCAGGCATTCATCATTCACTATTTGCACTATCTGTTCTGGTGCTGTCATCAATAAATGTGCACTTTATCCCAACAATCCTTCTTCCAATTCTATACTGGTGGCTACTCCTCCATATACCAATAACCGAGGTCTCTTCCAGCATCCTGGCAATACTGGTGTTTCCCATGCATCTGCACAATCCAGCCTCTTTTCTTCCACAATCTTCATCTCTCCTATTAAGACCGCTCAACGGGTACAGGCTCATTTTGCTCTTCCATCGTGGGTCTTATTTCATCTTCTGAGTTTCTATGCAGGCAACTTCATATGGGAATACTCTGTTTGACAACCATTACAGTGTTGCCCACTTCCCTTCAAATTGTCCTCTGGTTGCACATGCTGCTAGATGGCTAAGGTACGTTGCATCGTGTGCAGATATTTCTCTTGCTATAAATGTTGTGGCTGTCCTCATGGCATAAGGGATGACAGAACAAACATAGCAGCTCTCATCTGACGGTCTTCTCCCCACCTTTGTCACGTGCAGATACCATAAGGTATTTTTTAAATGGGAGGACTTATCAAGATATGTATTTATCTCCTGATAGTCTTCTCCACCATCCCTCATAAGTCAATTCTTTTGTTTGGCAATATTAGGAAAAATATCACTTGTGCTTTTGTTAGGGATAGAAATAGATGGCTCATTGTTGATCACTCCATCTATATTGTAAAATATAATTTGATGAAATGCTATAAGAATAAGAAAGTAAAGACTACACATTGTACAAAACCTAGCTACAAGGAATATGGCAAAATAATGCATGCGTTTTACTGCATTTTGCATATTAAGCGGCCTTCTCGCTAGCAATGTGTATCTTACAAAATGGAAGATTGCCATTCTTTTTCAGTCAACGTTTAGTTCTTGTAACATCTTATAATCACCACACTTTTTTATATCAGAAAATATGGTAATATTGCAATGATGAACATGTCAACAATAGGTGCTGTTTTAGGATTTCCAAAAAAGGTGACAATATCAATGGTTCATCTCACTAGGGAAGGATAGTATTGAAATAAATATGTTAAAATAGCATACAAACATGTGTGCAACATTGCAGGTAACATAAAGTGGTGTGTCCTTGTCTTTTCTTCAAAACATTGTCTCTTTTACCTAGCAGGGATAATTCTGTGACTGCTGAAAAGTTATTTGTTTCCCTTTAAACTTGGAAATGATCGAAAGTTTGAATTGTTTTTATTTTGATGACTTGGTATTCACTCTGGTCTGCATATGCAGAACTTGCTTCAGTGTCAATCGGAGCCAGAAGGGTGGGGGTTTTTCTTTGTGGAGCTTTATGTCATTCAGATGCAGTCAGGCACGTCTTCCTTGGATCTTACCAGCAGTGGGGGTGACCTCCTGTACCACAAGCAGCCCTTCAAAACGGGGCTTATTTTAAGTGCAGACAACATTTTTAATGAGCACTTTGTTTCCAGGATACAAACTAAGTTTGCTAGGGTTGATCATTTAATCTGTTGAGACATAAAAGAAACACTAGCAGTCATGTTTGTCAAATATTCATGCGTCGCATCCCCTCATGTTTTTTCTAGACTACGGGCATCAGTTTTATTCGAGTGGGAGGAGCAAGGGGTACTTTTAATGTGGTGTCCCGTCACCAACTCATGAGGAGTCAGGTGGTGATCTGGGCCAGGCTGGTTTCTCAATGGGAATCGGGCAAGGGGTAGGCAGTGTCGCCATCCCTTTTTCAGCGTCATCTTTATCTTGGCTAACCTCTCTTTAAGGAGTCTGTTTAAATGCCTATGGGTGATAAGCAGATGAAAACGTATGCTTTATTCTTAATAGAAGAGCCCTTTTTTCAAACATCTGATTTACAAAATGCGGCCCATTATCAGACCGTAGGACTTCGTGTACACTCCTTCTAGGAAACACCTTGCATACGAGAAACTTGTCAGCTTATGTGGCATTGGGTTGCATGCATGGACCTGCCTTAATCCATCGGGAAAAAGGCCAAACTACCACTGACCTATATCTTTAGCCATTGCATGTTTGCAACATATCTACATAATCTTTATGCAGATTCTGAAAGGGACCATTAGGATGGTTTATTTCTCCATTCACTTTCGCAAGTTATGCCCTGCTGTGAATTATTGACAGAGAATACTGTTCACAATAAATTGTGCACTGTGTTCTAACACATCTGGAGAATAAGACTCTCTCTTCATTTAGAAGTGGTGGGGGATAAAGAACACCCCGTCTTTTCCATAAATCATGTTACTCCAGTAGAGTTGAACCCTGCAGCTCAATTAACTGTACAACAGATAACATATTAAAGCCTTCTTTAATCACCATTCATCGTTCGGACATTTGCTTAACACTTTCTACTTCAAAATTAGAAATATTAGGATATATGCTGCTCTTTTTGCTTCAATGTCTGCAGCTTTGTTACTGTGAGAAATAGGGGTCGATTCATGGAATTAATGTGCGCTGAAAATTCCCGCGCAGAGGTGCCAAAACATGCGATTCGCAGTAAAAGTGCGAAAATCGCAGTGCAAGTGCGAAAATCGCAGGGAAACCAGCGCACATCGATTCATGGAAGTACGTGCGCGAGAAAAACATTGGATGTGCGCTGAAAAAGTGCGCCGCGTACGCCGGCGGACAGGTCATCCAACAGCGTGCACCACGGGCACTGCGAAATCACGGGGCGTAACACTCGGAATGGGGAACAACACGTGAAAATATAGGAGTCACGGGGGAAGTACAGGAGGCAAGTGCGCGGAACGCCCACACGCTCGCCTACAACCTGTATTCATGGAATCGAATAGGGAAACCAGCGCACGGTCAAAGACGCGCACAGGGTCAAACAAGTACGCCACAAGAAAGCAGGCGGTAGCGTCCCTGCGCCTGAAATAAATGTGCGCCAAAATGTGCGCCAACAAAAAGCACCCATGTACAGCCATGATGAATGGTCCATACAGTGGCCCTCTGGGACAAATGAGGTGTAAAGGGGTACCGACAAACACGGACACCTGCTGTGTGAAAAATAGCATGTGTGTGTGTTTTGGGATGCGGGGGAAGTTCCACACGCGATTGCCCTGGGTACGTGTACTTCGGGGTGCGCGGGAAGTTCCACACGCGATTGGCCTGGGTACGCGTGTTTCGGGATGCGTGGGAAGTTCCACACGCGATTGGCCTGGGTACGTGTACTTCGGGGTGCGTGGGAAGTTCCACATGCGATTGGCCTGGGTACATGTGTTTCGGGATGCGCGGGAAGTTCCACACGCGATTGGCCTGGGTACGTGTGTTTCGGGATGCGTGGGAAGTTCTACACGCGATTGGCCTGGGTACGTGTACTTCTGGGTGCGCGGGAAGTTCCACACGTGATTGGCCTGGGTATGTGTGTTTCGGGATGCGCGGGAGATTCCACACGCGATTGGCCTTGGAACGTGTACTTCGGGGTGCGCTGTGGAAGTTCTACACGCGATTGGCCTGGGTACGTGTGTTTCGGGATGCGCGGGAGGTTCCACACGCGATTGGCCTAGGTACGTGTGTTTCGGGATGCGGCGGGAAGTTCCACACGCGATTGGCCTGGGTACGTGTACTTCGGGGTGCGCGGGAAGTTCCACATGCGATTGACCTGGGTACGTGTACTTCGGGGTGCTCGGGAAGTCCCTGGGTACGTGTACTTCGGGGTGCGCGGGAAGTTCCACCCGCGATTGGCCTGGGTACGTATACTTCGGGGTGCTAGGGAAGTCCCACACGCGATTTCAGCAGAGTACGTGTATTCTGAGGTGCAGGGGAAGTTTCACAAGCGATTTCTGCAGGGTACGTGTATTTTGGTGGTGCCGGGAAGTGCTACACGTGATTTGGCAGTGTGGGACCTCCCAGGTGTTCCCTCTACACCCTCCACGGCCCTGCAGGCAGCCCACACCACAGGGGACTACCCTGAACCCCTGCTCATGTCCCACAGGCAACCCATCCACCATGGCCATGCCCCCCAGCCAACCCACATGTCACCTTGCACTACTGATCACCAACACATGTCTCCCAGCACCCCCACCCCCCAGCACTGTGGGCACCCCCACCAGGCCCCCACTCATGTCCAACTCATGTCTCCCAGCACCCCCACCCCCAGCACTGTGGGGCACCCTCCACCAGGCCCCCACTCATGTCTTCCACCACCCCCACCCCCCAGCAGTGCAGGGGCACCCTCCACCAGGCCCCCACTCATGTCCAACTCATGTCTCCCATCACCCCCACCCCCCAGCAGTGCAGGGCACCCTCCACCTGGCCCCCATTCATGTCTCCCATCACCCCCACCCCCCAGAATCCAGGGGCACCCTCCACCAGGCCCCCACTCATGTCTCCCAGCACCCCCACCCCCCAGCAGTGCAGGGGCACCCTCCACCACGCCCCCACTCATGTCTCCCAGCACCCCCACCCCCCAGCAGTGCAGGAGCACCCTCCACCAGGCCCCCACTCATGTCCAACTCATGTCTCCCATCACCCCCACCCCCCAGCAGTGCAGGGGCAGCCTCCACCAGGCCCCCACTCATGTCTCCCAGCACCCCCACCCCCCAGCATCCAGGGGCACCCTCCACCAGGCCCCCACTCATGTCTCCCTGCACCCCCACCCCCCAGCAGTGCAGGGCACCCTCCACCAGGCCCCCACTCATGTCTCCCACCACCCCCTGTCATGATCTCTGTTTCCAAAAGATCAGGACTTGCCCGACTCCCTTGGAAGCAGACCCATAACCCCGGTTCCGAGTGCCAGCCAGTCCCAATTGGGACCTTTTGGACCCTGTCCTGGCGCCAGTGGCACCAGGCTCATAAAGATGCCCAGTCCCAGCGCTGGAAGCGCCGGGCTCATAATGCTTGGGTGGACTTACCTGCAGCAGACCATGCTGCTTACTTACCTGTCAGTTGAACCCCTGATCCTCTTCTGTTTGGGACTACTTTTCCTGTTGGGTAGGGCAGGAGCCACTCCCTAGGTTCAGAACACTGGAACTCTTCTGGAAAGCAGGAACTCTTTTCTTACCTAGGCGTGGCTGTGGAAGGAGACACCTAAGCACTACAGGAGGCTATTTAAACCACACCCGATGGATGAATCTTGCTTTGCGTTATTCTGCATTCTCTGCAGCAGAACGCTCATCGTGTCTTCTGCTTCTGATCCTGGGCCTAAGGGAACAAAGGCTTACCATCCTGGAATCCAGTCTTCAGCAGCACCTGTAAAGACAAAGAAAGAACAGGTTAGCACTACGGTCTTCAGTGGCAGCGCATCTCTTACCTGGTCCATCGGCTGTCACCAACGCCTCGCGCTGCATTCCGGCATCTGAAAGACAAAGGCTTACCTACTCTTCGCATGCTCCGGAGGTCTTCGCACTGCATCCCGGCATCTGAAAGACAAAAGCTTACCAGCTCTTCGCACGCTCCAGAGGCCTTCGGCGCTGCATCCCGCATCTGAAAGACAAAAGAAGGTGCGTTTAAAGACATTGGGCAACTTTATTACTCACGTGCCACTACTCCTTCCCACGCCGAATCCAGTGGGTATTCCAGCACCCTTCAGCTTCTCTAAAGCTCCGAACTTGTACCTGCAAGATAAAAGGGACAGTTAGTGCGCATCGTGAAGCAGGCTACAAGCGCTTACTTACGTGCTTCCAGGCGCTTCTATTCCTCACGCTGGTTCGATCCTCAACTCTCATCAGCCCGCCATCCACCATCGCCGGAACCCTGCAAAACAAGAGATATCATTACAAAAGACTTTTAAGACATTTGAAGTGCCCAGAACTTACCGTTCGTGCAGTTAACGACGGACAGCAGTCCTCTGAGGTCAAGAGGCCTGCACCCTTATCCAGTGAAGAAACTGGTTACGGCACCCTGCCCCGAGGGAGATGGAGAGCTCGGCGTTCACTTACCTAAGGTGAGGGCGTTAACCTTTGGGGTTCTACAGGAGAAGAGAAAGGGAAGAGGAGAGAGGCACCCAATAATCCCAGTTCATTAATCCCATATTTTCTATCTGCAGACATCTTACTCTTCGAGTCAGACATACAGTGCACAGAGGTCCAGCCCAAAGAGCCAACCGTGTGTTACACATCACCTTTGAAGATACGGCATTCACCCAGTCAAGACCGGCGCCTCTGCGGGAATCAGGTGAGCGTTACAGAACGCAAAGCCTACCGCAAAACTCCCACCCAGGCGCTATGGAAACCTCGGATACCGACCAGCTAGCCCAGTTACTTGGGGAACTAAGAGCAGAAGTGCATTCAGCCCGTCAGGAAACGAATGCTCTAAGAAGGGAACTGATTATTTCCAAGGAGCGAACAGACGATCTCGCTAGACAATTGCTACAGTCACAAGCCGGACAAACTCCGTTACCCGCATCAGGGGCAAATCTTCCTTCAACATCCTCTAAGAACCCAGTGCAGATCAACCTACCTGGGAATGTACCTCTGGCTCCGCCCGAACGATTTTCTGGTGACCCAAAGAGGTTTGCAGTATTTATTAATCAGTGCCGGTTGCACTTCTTATGCCGGCCAGCAGCCTTTCCAACTGATCAAGCTAAGGTAGCTTTCGTGCTTTGATACCTTAGTGGCAATGCGGCAGACTGGTCGATCCCTCTAGTTAATCAAGATGATCCGGTTCTCCATGATTTTCAAGCTTTTCAGCTCAGTATGGAAAAACTGTTTGCAAGACATTCACAGGGGCAGGCCTTGGACAATGAGCTCCTTTCATTGCGACAGGGCAATCAAGACCTTTTGGCTTATATTGCGTCTTTCAACAGACTGATAGTGGAAACTCGATGGCCTGAGGACAAAAGGATTACGCTGTTTTATAGAGGTCTACGTGGAGAGCTCAAAGATGTGTTAGCCCAAGTAGTGAATCCCCCGCAAGACTGTTCGGACTATATTGACTTAGTCGTTCAAATTGACCACAGACTGCAGAACAGGAAGGCCGATCGTTCCAAGTTTGATGCTCGAGTATTTTCCAAACCACCAACTCCTACCAAAGGAGTAGACTCTGGGGAACCCATGCAAATAGGGGGCCTGAAAGGACCACTAACACAAAAGGAGCGGGAAAGGAGAAAACAGCTGCAATTATGCCTCTATTGCGGAAACTCGGGGCACTTTCTTCGAGACTGTCCGGTGAAACCAGCCAAGAAGGCAGTAGGAGCTGCAGTTACCAGGGTCACAAACTCTGAGCAGGGAAACGACCTCGCCCGACAAGAATAGAGGTCCTCTTGCCGAGCGTTAAAACCAGTTCCGTGACCTCACATTTTGTGATACCTATAATCCTCATTAGCCCTGAACATCCGGATCGATTACATGCGATTGAAGCTTACGTCGACAGCGGTGCCATCGGCAATTATGTGGATCATGAAATGGTTTTGAGGATGAATCTGACTCTTTGTCCAAAGGCTGTAAAGAACGTCATTACTACGGTGGATGGTACGGAGATAGCCTCCGGACCAGTAACGCATACCACCCAAGAAGTGACGCTAGTAAGTCAAGATGGACACCATGAGAAGATCGTGTTCGATGTGATCAAGGCCCCTCAGTTCCAGATTATTCTAGGAATTCCTTGGTTAGAGAAGCACAATCCTCAGATCGATTGGCGAGCAAGAACGGTTCAGTTTCCAGAATGTGTCTCTACTTGTCACCCTCGACCTGGTGTTGCACTGGCAGCAATTTCCTCGGAGGCTCCCCAGTTACCTCCTGAATACCTAGAATTCCAAGATGTTTTCCGGAAGGATCAGGCTAACTCTCTACCTCCTCATAGGTCTTATGACTGCCAGATAGACCTGATACCTGGATCTACTCCTCCTTGTAGTAGAATTTATGCCCTCACCGAGCCTGAGAATCTTCACCTCCGACAATACCTGGATCAATACCTAGCAAATGGGTTTATTCGTCCTTCCAAGTCCCCTGCTTCCTCAGCTTTGTTCTTCGTTCCAAAAAAAGAAGGGGACCTTAGAACTTGTATAGATTATCGCGCCCTGAACCAGATCACCGTTAAGAATAGATATCCGTTACCTTTGATCCCTGAACTCCTGGACCAAGTCAGAAAAGCATGCATATATACAAAGCTGGATCTTAGAGGAGCCTACCACTTGGTACGAGTAAAAGAGGGCGATGAATGGAAGACGGCCTTCCGCACCAAGTATGGGCTATTTGAATATCAGGTCATGCCCTTCGGACTTTGCAATGCCCCGGCCGCCTTTCAATATTTTATGAACGATGTCCTCAGAGAGCTCATAGATGTGTGTGTTGTTGTTTACATTGACGACATCCTCGTTTATTCTTCATCGGAAACTGAACATCGGAAACACGTGAAAATGGTCCTCGAGAGATTGCGTCAACACAAACTTTTCGCTAAGTTGGAAAAATGTGTTTTCAACGTGACTGAAGTTGAATTCTTGGGATTCATATTATCACCTAGCGGAGTGCGTATGGATTCAAAGAAGGTCGATGCAATTCTCAAATGGCCATCGCCATCCTCCGTAAAAGGTGTTCAAAGCATGTTAGGCTTCGCTAACTTTTACCGCAGGTTTATCCCCGAATTCTCTCGAATAGTCCAGCCCATCACCGCCTTGTTAAAGAAAAACAAACGTTTTGAATGGTCTACCGAGGCGGAACAAGCTTTCCAGAATTTGAAGACTAGATTTATCTCTGCACCGATCTTAAAACATCCTCGCCCAGAACTCCCCTACATCGTTGAAACTGATGCTTCGAGCCTTGCCATGGGGGCAGTTCTATCACAAAAGGACCCAGTAACCAATCAGTTGCATCCCGTGGCATTTTGGTCCTGCAAATTCTCGCCTCCTGAAATCAATTACACTATTACTGATAATGAACTTCTAGCTATCAAGTCCGCCTTTAAGGCTTGGCGGCATTATCTTCTGGGGGCCCGACACACCGTTACTGTGATTACAGATCACCGAAACCTGCAATATTTGAAAACCGCAAAAGCTCAATCCTCTAGGCAACTCCGTTGGGCACTATTCTTTGCCGAGTTTGACTTCATAATTACCTATCGACCTGGTACAAAAAACGGTAAAGCTGATGCCCTTTCCCGGATGGGAGTGGAAGAACATTTGATCAATCCTAAACCTGTACCTATCATTCCCGAACAAAGAATCCTAGGTGTAATCGCCACACAATCCATAGAGGAAGTTAAGGATAAAGCCAGGCTACTGGTAACTCCAGCAGACATACAGAATTGGCATCTGCAGGGAAAGGACTTTACGGTGAAGGACAACCTATTATATTTCCAAGAACGGTTATACCTGCCCAGCACAGATTTACAGAAAAAGGTAATCTCTTGTTATCACGATTCTTTAATGGAAGGACATCCCGGTATGACCAAGACCTCGGAAAAGATCAAGCGCTACTTCTGGTGGCCGTCTTGGAAAAAAGATATCAGAGACTTTATAATGTCCTGTGGAGTATGCGCCCAAAACAAGAGTAAAAAGGAAAAACCAGCCGGCCTCTATCGCCCAATTGACATCCCGCCTCGCCCTTGGCATACGCTTTCTATGGACTTCATCACCGATCTACCTCCATGCTCCGGATACAATACGATCCTAGTAATCGTGGACCTATTCTCCAAGATGGCGCATTTCATTCCACTCAAAGGCTTACCAACAGCAGCAACTCTGGCCCGAGAATTTCTCGAAAACATCGTCCGACTGCACGGTTTTCCTTCAGTTCTAATTTCGGATCGAGGTAGTCAATTTATTTCTCATTTTTGGCGAAGTTGCTGTCGGTCGGCTCAAATTGATGTGAGACTTTCGACCAGCCACCACCCTCAAACCGACGGACAAACCGAGAGGACCAATCAAACTCTGGAACAGTGTTTGCGCTGCATGCTACAACAAACTGAAAAAACTTGGAAAGATATCCTTTGGATAGCCGAATATGCCTACAATAACTCTGTCCACTCGGGAACTGGGAAGACCCCGTTTTTTCTTTTATACGGTAGTCACCCTCGAACCTCGGAGTTGGATCCACTCCAAGATCTTGGAACACCAGCAGTAGACCACCTGCATTCTACAATCACTTAAAGCCTTTAAGGAAGCCGTTTCTCACCTTCAAAGGGCTAAAGAACAATACAAGAAAGGAGCAGACCAACATCGGAAGGAAGCCCCCCAATATCAAGTAGGAGATCAAGTCTGGTTATCCACCAAATATCTACCTCTAAAAGGACCACGCACATTCAACCCAAGATACCTTGGTCCCTATTCCATCACTACCATAGTAAATCCAGTAGCGGTCAAGTTAGACTTGCCCCCTCACATGAAGATACATCCGGTCTTCCACGTCTCTCTATTAAAACCTGTGCAACCTCAAACCCGACTAACTACATCTCCAAAACCTATTCTAGTTGATGGAGAACTCGAGTTTGAAGTCAAAAGCATCCTGGATTCCAAGATCTCCAAATCTAAACTATTTTACCTGATTGACTGGAAAGGCTACGGTCCCCAAGAAAGATCCTGGGAACCTGCAGAATATGTCCACGCGCCTCGTCTAATCAAAAGATTTCATCGAACATTTCCTAACAAGCCCAAACCCCCAGAGAAGCCCGGTTTGGGAGGGGCCTTGAGGGGGGGTGCTGTCATGATCTCTGCTTCCAAAAGATCAGGACTTGCCCGACTCCCTTGGAAGCAGACCCATAACCCTGGTTCCGAGTGCCAGCCAGTCCCAATTGGGACCTTTTGGACCCTGTCCTGGCGCCAGTGGCACCAGGCTCATAAAGATGCCCAGTCCCAGCGCTGGAAGCGCCGGGCTCATAATGCTTGGGTGGACGTACCTGCAGCAGACCATGCTGCTTACTTACCTGCCAGTTGAACCCCTGATCCTCTTCTGTTTGGGACTACTTTTCCTGTTGGGTGGGGCAGGAGCCACTCCCTAGGTTCAGAACACTGGAACTCTTCTGGAAAGCAGGAACTCTTTTCTTACCTAGGCGTGGCTGTGGAAGGAGACACCTAAGCACTACAGGAGGCTATTTAAACCACACCCGATGGATGAATCTTGCTTTGCGTTATTCTGCATTCTCTGCAGCAGAACGCTCATCGTGTCTTCTGCTTCTGATCCTGGGCCTAAGGGAACAAAGGCTTACCATCCTGGAATCCAGTCTTCAGCAGCACCTGTAAAGACAAAGAAAGAACAGGTTAGCACTACGGTCTTCAGTGGCAGCGCATCTCTTACCTGGTCCATCGCCTGTCACCAACGCCTCGCGCTGCATTCCGGCATCTGAAAGACAAAGGCTTACCTACTCTTCGCATGCTCCGGAGGTCTTCGCACTGCATCCCGGCATCTGAAAGACAAAAGCTTACCAGCTCTTCGCATGCTCCGGAGGCCTTCGGCGCTGCATCCCGCATCTGAAAGACAAAAGAAGGTGCGTTTAAAGACATTGGGCAACTTTATTACTCACGTGCCACTACTCCATCCCACACCGAATCCAGTGGGTATTCCAGCACCCTTCAGCTTCTCTAAAGCTCCGAACTTGTACCTGCAAGATAAAAGGGACAGTTAGTGCGCATCGTGAAGCAGGCTACAAGCGCTTACTTACGTGCTTCCAGGCGCTTCTATTCCTCACGCGGGTTCGATCCTCAACTCTCATCAGCCCGCCATCCGCCATCGCCGGAACCCTGCAAAACAAGAGATATCATTACAAAAGACTTTTAAGACATTTGAAGTGCCCAGAACTTACCGTTCGTGCAGTTAACGACGGACAGCAGTCCTCTGAGGTCAAGAGGCCTGCACCCTTATCCAGTGAAGAAACTGGTTACGGCACCCTGCCCCGAGGCAGATGGAGAGCTCGGCGTTCACTTACCAAAGGTGAGGGCGTTAACCTTTGGGGTTCTACAGGAGAAGAGAAAGGGAAGAGGAGAGAGGCACCCAATAATCCCAGTTCATTAATCCCATATTTTCTATCTGCAGACATCTTACTCTTCGAGTCAGACATACAGTGCACAGAGGTCCAGCCCAAAGAGCCAACCGTGTGTTACACATCACCTTTGAAGATACGGCATTCACCCAGTCAAGACCGGCGCCTCTGCGGGAATCAGGAGAGCGTTACACCCCCAGCACTGTGGTGCACCCTCCACCAGACCCCCACTTATGTCTCCCATCACCCCCACCCCCAGCAGTGCAGGGGCACCCTCCACCAGGCCCCCACTCATGTCTCCCATCACTCCCACCCCCAGCAGTGCAAGGCACCCTCCACCAGGCCCCCACTCCTGTCTCCCACAACCCCCACCCCCCAGCACTGTGGTGCACCCTCCACCAGGCCCCCAACTCATGTCTCCCTGCACCCCCACTCCCCAGCAGTGCAGGGGCAGCCTCCACCAGGCCCCCACTCATGTCCAACACATGTCTCCCTGCACCCCTACCCCCCAGCATCCAGGGGCAGCCTCCACCAGGCCCCCACACATGTCTCCCATCACTCCCACCCCCAGCAGTGCAAGGCACCCTCCACCAGGCCCCCACTCATGTCTCCCACCACCCCCACCCCCCAGCACTGTGGTGCACCCTCCACCAGGCCCCCAACTCATGTCTCCCTGCACCCCCACCCCCAGCATCCAGAGGCAGCCTCCACCAGGCCACCACACATGTCTCCCATCATCCCCACCCCCCAGCAGTGCAGGGGAACCCTCCACTAGGCCCCCACTCATGTCTCCCACCACCCCACCCCCCAGCAGTGCAGGGGCAGCCTCCACCAGGCCCCACTCATGTCCAACTCATGTCTCCCTGCACCCCACCCCCCAGCATCCAGGGGCAGCCTCCACCAGGCCCCCACACATGTCTCCCATCACCCCCACCCCCCAGCAGTGCAGGGCACCCTCCACCAGGCCCCCACTCATGTCCAACTCATGTCTCCCATCACCTCACCCCCCAGCAGTGCAGGGCACCCTCCACCAGGCCCCCACTCATGTCTCCCATCACCACCACCCCCCAGCAGTACAGGGACACCCTCCACCAGTCCCCCACTCATGTCCAACTCATGTCTCCCATCACCCCCAACCCCCACCAGTGCAGGGCACCCTCCACCAGGCCCCCACTCATGTCTCCCATCACCCCCACACCCCAGCAGTGCAGGGCACCCTCCACCAGGCCCCCACTCATGTCTCCCACCACCCCCACTCCCCAGCAGTGCGGTGGCAGCCTCCACCAGGCCCCCACTCATGTCCAACACATGTCTCCCTGCACCCCTACCCCCCAGCATCCAGGGGCAGCCTCCACCAGGCCGCCACACATGTCTCCCATCGCTCCCACCCCCAGCAGTGCAGGGCACCCTCCACCAGGCCCCCACTCATGTCTCCCACCACCCCCACCCCCCAGCACTGTGGTGCACCCTCCACCAGGCCCCCAACTCATGTCTCCCTGCACCCCCACCCCCAGCATCCAGAGGCAGCCTCCACCAGGCCCCCACACATGTCTCCCATCATCCCCACCCCCCAGCAGTGCAGGGGAACCCTCCACTAGGCCCCCACTCATGTCTCCCACCACCCCCACCCCCCAGCAGTGCAGGGGCAGCCTCCACCAGGTCCCACTCATGTCCAACTCATGTCTCCCTGCACCCCACCCCCCAGCATCCAGGGGCAGCCTCCACCAGGCCCCCACACATGTCTCCCATCACCCCCACCCCCCAGCAGTGCAGGGCACCCTCCACCAGGCCCCCACTCATGTCCAAGTCATGTCTCCCTGCACCCCCACCCCCAGCATCCAGGGGCACCCTCCACCAGGCCCCCACTCATGTCTCCCACCACCCCCACCCCCCAGCAGTGCAGGGGCAGCATCCACCAGGCCCCCTCTCATGTCTCCCATCACCCCCACCCCCAGCAGTGCAGGGCACCCTCCACCAGGCCCCCACTCATGTCTCCCATCACCCCCACCACCCAGTATTGCATCCACCCACTTAGAAATGGCAAAAACATGATGGAACCCTAATTGCAAGTTTTGAAATGAACACATGTCCCTCACATACACACAATGGGTGTCAGTGAATGTCAAAACCCATATCATGATATGCATGAAACCAATGAGATGATACTACACATTGAAGTTTGAAGAAAAAATATGTATTAAAAGCAACATAAATTGAATCAAAAATAAACAAACAATATTGGAAATTTTAACAAAAAAAACAGCAGGTCCGTGAAATAATGCAAAACCACAAATCATAATGCAAAGGAAAGGTGTCCAAAGTCACAGTCCACAAAAGTAAATCCAATAGAAAATTAAAATCGAAAACCATTGCTCCATGGGGAAATCATAAAAAAAAATTGAAAATCCAAAAGTCAACTATATACAGATAAACAATCCAGGGTCCATGATCCCAACCGAAGAAATTAAACCTATCTAATAACACTACCTAAAAAAAAAACTATATACAAAAATGTGGCCCATTGTCCAAAAGGTCCAAAAAAATTGCAAAACCAAAGGAAACCTAACACTAACTACAGAACTATTTACAAGGGCAGCGAGGCTCACTTCGGGATGTTCCGGGCCAGGGCTTCATCGAACTCCTGCTCAATGTCCCGGAGGCGGTCCTCCTCCATGGCCCCGAGGGTCCGCAGGGCCGTCCACATGTTCACCCCAAACTCCCTGCGGATTGCCTTGAGGCACTCGGCCTGCCTCAGGGCCCTCCGTATGGAGTTCTCCGCCCTGACCATCGTGAGCCGTGCCTCTTCCGCCCGCTGCCGCTCTGCATCTATGGCGTGGCCCAACCGCTGCCACACGGTAGACACTTCCTGTCCTGGGTCCTCCTGCCCTCCAGCCGATGCCTGCCCCTCCGATGTCGAAGGCCCCGAGCCATCATGGCTCCCACCAATACTCGGGTGGGTGTTTGGCATTTGGAGGCTGACCATAAGGCCAGGGATCTACATTGTGGTGACATGTTGGCTGGGGGACATGAGTGGGGGCCTGGTGGAGGCTGCCCCTGGATGCTGGGGGGTGGGAGTGCAGGGAGACATGAGTTGGACATGAGTGGGGGCCTGGTGGAGGCTGCCCTGCACTGCTGGGGGGTGGGGGTGGTGGTAGACATGAGTGGGGGCCTGGTGGAGGCTGCCCCTGCACTTCTGGGGGGTGGGGGTGATGGGAGACATGAGTGGGGGCCTGGTGGAGGCTGCCCCTGCACTGCTGGGGGATGGGGGTGGTGGGAGACATGAGTGGGGGCCTGGTGGAGGGTGCCCCTGCACTGCTGGGGGGTGGGGTGATGGGAGACATGTGTGGGGGCCTGGTGGAGGGTGCCCTGCACTGCCGGGGGGTGGGGGTGGTGGGAGACATGAGTGGGGGCTTGGTGGAGGGTGCCCCTGGATGCTGGGGGGTGGGGGTGGTGGGAGACATGAGTGGGAGCCTGGTGGAGGCTGCCACTGCACTGCTGGGGGGTGGGGGTGCAGGGAGACATGAGTGGGGGCCTGGTGGAGGCTGCCCCTGGATGCTGGGGGGTGGGGGTGCAGGGAGACATGAGTTGGACATGAGTGGGGGCCTGGTGGAGGGTGCCCTACACTGCTGGGGGGTGGGGGTGGTGGGAGACATGAGTGGGGGCCTGGTGGAGGCTGCCCCTGCACTGCTGGGGGGTGGGGGTGGTGGGAGACATGAGTGGGGGCCTGGTGGAGGCTGCCCCTGCACTGATGGGGGTTGGGGGTGATGGGAGACATGGGTGGGGGCCTGGTGGAGGCTACCCCTGGTGGGTGGGGGGTGGGGGTGCAGGGAGACATGAGTGGGGGACTGGTGGAGGCTGTCCCTGCACTGCTGGGGGGTGGGGGTGCAGGGAGACATGAGTGGGGGCCTGGTGGAGGCTGCCCCTGGATGCTGGGGGGTGGGGGTGCAGGGAGACATGAGTTGGACATGAGTGGGGGACTGGTGGAGGCTTCCCCTGCACTGCTGGTGGGTGGGGGTGGTGGGAGACATGATTGGGGGCCTGGTGGAGGGTGCCCCTGCACTGCTGGGGGGTGGGGTGATGGGAGACATGTGTGGGGGCCTGGTGGAGGGTGCCCTGCACTGCTGGGGGGTGGGGGTGGTGGGAGACATGAGTGGGGGCTTGGTGGAGGGTGCCCCTGGATGCTGGGGGGTGGGGGTGGTGGGAGACATGAGTGGGAGCCTGGTGGAGGCTGCCACTGCACTGCTGGGGGGTGGGGGTGCAGGGAGACATGAGTGGGGGCCTGGTGGAGGCTGCCCCTGGATGCTGGGGGGTGGGGGTGCAGGGAGACATGAGTTGGACATGAGTGGGGGCCTGGTGGAGGGTGCCCTACACTGCTGGGGGGTGGGGGTGGTGGTAGACATGAGTGGGGGCCTGGTGGAGGCTGCCCCTGCACTGCTGGGGGGTGGGGGTGGTGGGAGACATGAGTGGGGGCCTGGTGGAGGCTGCCCCTGCACTGATGGGGGTTGGGGGTGATGGGAGACATGGGTGGGGGCCTGGTGGAGGCTACCCCTGGTGGGTGGGGGGTGGGGGTGCAGGGAGACATGAGTGGGGGACTGGTGGAGGCTGCCCCTGCACTGCTGGGGGGTGGGGGTGCAGGGAGACATGAGTGGGGGCCTGGTGGAGGCTGCCCCTGGATGCTGGGGGGTGGGGGTGCAGGGAGACATGAGTTGGACATGAGTGGGGGACTGGTGGAGGCTTCCCCTGCACTGCTGGTGGGTGGGGGTGGTGGGAGACATGATTGGGGGCCTGGCGGAGGCTGCCCCTGCACTGCTGGGGGGTGGGGGTGGTGGGAGACATGAGTGGGGGCCTGGTGGAGGCTGCCCCTGCACTGATGGGGGTTGGGGGTGATGGGAGACATGGTTGGGGGCCTGGTGGAGGCTACCCCTGGTGGGTGAGGGGTGGGGGTGCAGGGAGACATGAGTGGGGGACTGGTGGAGGCTGCCCCTGCACTGCTGGGGGTGGGGTGAACGGAGACATGGGTGGGGGCCTGGTGGAGGGTGCCCCTGCACTGCTGGGGGGTGGGGGTGATGGGAGACATGAGTGGGGGCCTGGTGGAGGGTGCCCCTGGATGCTGGGGGTGGGGGTGCTGGGAGACATGAGTGGGGGCCTGGTGGAGGATGCCCCTGGATGCTGGGGGGTGGGGGTGCTGGGAGACATGAGTGGGGGCCTGGTGGAGGGTGCCCCGCAATGCTGGGGGGTGGGGTGATGGGAGACATGTGTGGGGGCCTGGTGGAGGGTGCCCCTGGATGTTGGGGGGTGGGGGTGGTGATAGACATGAATGGGGGCCTGGTGGAGGCTTCCCCTGCACTGCTGGTCGGTGGGGGTGGTGGGAGACATGAGTGGGGGCCTGGTGGAGGGGGCCCCTGGATGCTGGGGGGTGGGGGTGCTGGGAGACATGAGTGGGGGCCTGGTGGAGGGTGTCCTGCACTGCTGGGGGGTGGGGGTGATGGGAGACAAGTGTGGGGGCCTGGTGGAGGGTGCCCCTGGATGCTGGGGGGTGGGGGTGCTGGGAGACATGAGTGGAGGCCTGGTGGAGGGTGCCCTGCACTGCTGGGGGTGGGAGTGATGGGAGACATGAGAGGGGGCCTGGTGGATGCTGCCCCTGCACTGCTGGGGGGTGGGGGTGGTGGGAGACATGAGTGGGGGCCTGGTGGAGGGTGCCCCTGGATGCTGGGGGTGGGGGTGCAGGGAGACATGAGTTGGACATGAGTGGGGGCCTGGTGGAGGGTGCCCTGCACTGCTGGGGGGTGGGGGTGGTGGTAGACATGAGTGGGGGCCTGGTGGAGGCTGCCCGTGGATGCTGGTGGTGGGGGTGCAGAGAGACATGAGTTGGACATGAGTGGGGGCCTGGTGGAGGGTGCCCTGCACTGCTGGCGGGTGGGGGTGCAGGGAGACATGAGTGGGGGCCTGGTGGAGGCTGCCCGGGGATGCTGGGGGTGGGGGTGCAGAGAGACATGAGTTGGACATGAGTGGGGGCCTGGTGGAGGGTGCCCTGCACTGCTGGGGGGTGGGGGTGCAGGGAGACATGAGTGGGGGCCTGGTGGAGGCTGCCCCTGGATGCTGGGGGGTGGGGGTGCAGGGAGACATGAGTTGGACATGAGTGGGGGACTGATGGAGGCTTCCCCTGCACTGCTGGTGGGTGGGGGTGGTGGGAGACATGATTGGGGGCCTGGTGGAGGCTGCCCCTGCACTGCTGGGGGGTGGGGGTGGTGGGAGACATGAGTGGGGGCCTGGTGGAGGCTGCCCCTGCACTGATGGGGGTTGGGGGTGATGGGAGACATGGGTGGGGGCCTGGTGGAGGCTACCCCTGGTGGGTGGGGGGTGGGGGTGCAGGGAGACATGAGTGGGGGACTGGTGGAGGCTGCCCCTGCACTGCTGGGGGTGGGGTGAACGGAGACATGGGTGGGGGCCTGGTGGAGGGTGCCCCTGCACTGCTGGGGGGTGGGGGTGATGGGAGACATGAGTGGGGGCCTGGTGGAGGGTGCCCCTGGATGCTGGGGGTGGGGGTGCTGGGAGACATGAGTGGGGGCCTGGTGGAGGATGCCCCTGGATGCTGGGGGGTGGGGGTGCTGGGAGACATGAGTGGGGGCCTGGTGGAGGGTGCCCCGCAATGCTGGGGGGTGGGGTGATGGGAGACATGTGTGGGGGCCTGGTGGAGGGTGCCCCTGGATGTTGGGGGGTGGGGGTGGTGATAGACATGAATGGGGGCCTGGTGGAGGCTTCCCCTGCACTGCTGGTCGGTGGGGGTGGTGGGAGACATGAGTGGGGGCCTGGTGGAGGGGGCCCCTGGATGCTGGGGGTGGGGGTGCTGGGAGACATGAGTGGGGGCCTGCTGGAGGGTGTCCTGCACTGCTGGGGGGTGGGGGTGATGGGAGACAAGTGTGGGGGCCTGGTGGAGGGTGCCCCTGGATGCTGGGGGGTGGGGGTGCTGGGAGACATGAGTGGGGGCCTGGTGGAGGGTGCCCTGCACTGCTGGGGGTGGGAGTGATGGGAGACATGAGAGGGGGCCTGGTGGATGCTGCCCCTGCACTGCTGGGGGGTGGGGGTGGTGGGAGACATGAGTGGGGGCCTGGTGGAGGGTGCCCCTGGATGCTGGGGGTGGGGGTGCAGGGAGACATGAGTTGGACATGAGTGGGGGCCTGGTGGAGGGTGCCCTGCACTGCTGGGGGGTGGGGGTGGTGGTAGACATGAGTGGGGGCCTGGTGGAGGCTGCCCGTGGATGCTGGGGGTGGGGGTGCAGAGAGACATGAGTTGGACATGAGTGGGGGCCTGGTGGAGGGTGCCCTGCACTGCTGGCGGGTGGGGGTGGTGGTAGACATGAGTGGGGGCCTGGTGGAGGGTGCCCTGCACTGCTGGGGGGTGGGGGTGGTGGGAAACATGAGTGGGGGCCTGGTGGAGGCTGCCCCTGCACTGCTGAGGGGTGGGGGTGGTGGTAGACATGAGTGGGGGCCTGGTGGAGGGTGCCCCTGCACTGCTGGGGAGTGGGGGTGATGGAAGACATGTGTGGGGGCCTGGTGGAGGGTGCCCTGCACTGCTGGGAGGTGGGGGTGGTGGGAGACATGAGTGGGGGCCTGGTGGAGAGTGCCCCTGGATGCTGGTGGGTGGGGGGTGGGGGTGGTGGGAGACATGAGTGGGGGCCTGGTGGAGGCTGCCCCTGCACTGCTGGGGTTTGGGGGTGGTGGGAGACATGAGTGGGGGCCTGGTGGAGGCTGCCCTGGATGCTGGGGGGTGGGGGTGCAGGGAGACATGAGTTGGACATGAGTGGGACCTGGTGGAGGGTGCCCCTGGGGGCTGGGGGTGCAGGGGGGAATGCGTTGGTGGGCAGTAGTGCAAGGTGACATGTGGGTTGGCTGGGGGCATGGGCATGGTGGATGGGCTGCCTGCGGGACATGGCAGGGTAGGCCCCTGTGGTGAGGGCCGTCTGCAGGGGCCGTGGAGGGTGGAGAGGGAACACCTGGGAGGACCCACACGTGCAATTCACGTGTGGTGCTCCCCGCGCACCCCTGAAATACACGTACCCTGTTGGAATCGTGTGTGATACTTCCTGCGCACCCCTGAAATACACGTACCCTGCTGCTTTTGCGCGTGATACTTCCCGCGCACCCCTGGAATACACGTACCCTGCTGCCACGTACCCTGATGGAATTGCATGTGATACTTCCCGCGCACCCCTGAGATGCACGTACCATGCTGCTTTTCCGTGTGATACTTCCCGCGCACCCCTGGAATACACGTACCCTGCTGCCACGTACCCTGATGGAATCGCGTGTGATGCTTCCCGCGCACCCCTGGAATAAACGTACCCTGCTGCCACGTACCCAGATGGAATCGCGTGTGTTACTTCCCACACACCCCTGATGTACACGTAACCAGGACAATCGCTTGTGAAACTTCCCGCGAATCACTGAAATATACGTTCCCCACTTGGCGTTTGCTGTTTGGCAGCCCTGTGAACTGGTCCAGGGTTAGCACAGCCCTTTGCGATGATTTGTGAATTTTGAAGGCTTTTCCTTGTGCGAGGGCGTTCTTTGGGGCGTAACTGGCGCTGCTGCAGGGTCGCTGCGCCACTCTGCACCGCGGCTGGTTTCGGAGGCTAAAATCCATGAATACGCTGTGCGATGAAAAAGATTTTTTCGCACGCGGCTGGCACAGTGTATTGCACGGGAACACTGTGCGCCAGCCGCGTGCTCCACTTTTGTGCGGATTTCTATGAATTACCCTGATAATGTCTACCCTCTTAGTATGGGCTGCGCACTTCACCACGGCAATAGCCATTGGCAGCTTTAGTACCTTAATAAGTTTGTCCAGTAGCAATGTATGTTGCACTGGTGTGCTGTTTGCGTGGAGGAAGCCCCTCCTTTTCCAGCGTGACAATCCTGCATGTACACTTGACTTCACATCAGCGGAGTCAGGCTACAATGTCACTTCCTCATCCGCATACCTCTGAAGTGCGAAGATAAGCACCACCAATTCTGCAGCCTGTGCTGAACAATGTGAAGGCAGTCTTTCACTTGTCACTACTTCAAATTCAGCATTCTTTTTAACTTCACTACTGCCAATCTGATATGCCTTTCTCGTGTTGTTTGATCAATTTTCGAAGAACCATCAATGAATAGAATTTTCCCCTCTCCTAGGGCATTATCTTTAACATGGGGAAAATCATAATAGAAATTAATGTACTTTGTGCAATCTTGTACATAATCCACCTTTTCTACTGGTTCTGCTATAAATGTTGGTGGATTCACTACTCTACATCTAACAATTTTGTTTGCTCTATTTGAAATAATCACTTCATATCCCAACACTCTTTTTGTAATCAACATGATTTTAGGTTTCTCCAAAATGGCAATAAGGAATGTTTGATGAATAATGTCATTGTGCATCATCCCATTGTAAAACCTGCAGCTTGTTCAATTGCTAAAGCAGCAGCAGCTAATGCTTGTTTGCAGGAGTAATGCCCTCTCATTACTGGGTCTAAAATCCAACTGTAATAAGCCAACAGTTTATGTCCATGTCCTAATGTGGTCTTATGTGTAAGGACTGCTGCCATCATTGCTCCACCCAAATGTAAACATACATAATACTCCTCAGTATAGTCTGAATCCCTAACACAGGGTCTGTCCAAATCACCCTTCTTAACTCTTCAAACCCTTCTGTCATCTTGTCTGTCTATATTATTACACTCCTACCTGCCTGTGTTTCCCTGAGTCCCTTCAAAAGTGGTCTAATATATCTACTGCAATGAAACACCCAGGTCCTACAATAATTACATAAGCCTAAAAATGGCTGCATTTCCCTCCCTCACTGTCGCAGGTCTTAGAATGTTCATGATTGCTTCTGCTCTTTCAGGCATCACTTTTTTCCCATCTTGGGAGATTGGTTGTCCTACATACAGGACCTCTTCCTGGCTATACTGTAGTTTCTCTTTGTCCACCTTGAATTCTTTTTCTGCTAGTATTGTCATCAACTCGACTGAATCTTCTTTGCATTTTTCTTCTGTCTCACTGCACACTAATATGTCATCTATGTAATGAATTACTGTGCTCTCAAATTGTATGTTACATATGTCCATCTGAAGGACCCTATTAAAGATTGATGGGACTCACAGTACCACTGTAGTAATCTCTTATGTTTCCACCGCTGATTTATATACAAAAATGAGGTCAAATCCTGGGAGTCTGCATGAAGGGGAATTGAAAAGAAAGGAATTCTTTAAACCTACTAGTGTAAAATATCTGTCTGTAGCTGGGATATTACATAATATCATAGTTGGATTCAGGAACCGAAGGAAACTTTGCTTCGACAATGTTATTTAGAGGGCGTTGAGCCTGAAAGAATCCCCAAAACCTCCCCATTGATTTTTGTAACTGGGTGCACAGCCGTGTTACATGTGGAGTCTGATGGTACCAGCATTCCCTGCTGTAGTAACGTGGAAAAGGTTTCAAATATACCTTCATCTGCTTCTCTGGACATGTTTCATTTGCAGTAAAATTGCTCTTGGCTTAAGTTTTATTTTAACTGCTCCTGCTCCACTCAATAGAACCACATCATATGGACTGTTGGTCCATAAAATACTTTGCACCTTTTCTAAATCTTCCTCGAAAAATGACGGTTTGTTTTTTACCAGTGCAGTTCATTCTGGTATTTCCCTATTCTCAACGTTCATCCAATAAGTGACCATCTGAATTTGCATTTCTGAGCAGCTCTTCATCTGTCAAATCTGTTCGTCTATATCCTTCATCAACAGCTATGACTGTTATCCATGCTCTTGCTTCATCGTCCATCCCATGAACAACCACCCTTTCCTCTCTTACTACTGTTGCCGCCAGTTCTATGGGAATTACCTGTCCTTCCTTGTCATCCATTGGTATTTCTGGCCTAAACAAAAATCTGTCAGGTATCCTCGGTAATTTACCTATCAATCCAACAAATGATTTACTCCATACAAAAATACTCCTGGGTCTAAAGGAACATCTCACAATGCTGTTTGGCCTGTAAATGCTAATATACACTCTCTTACATTCATGTAATATATATCTGGAGTGGAAAACGTTATCCATTTGTCAGTAAAGGATATTGTCATATAAAGTATTGACATAAAGTCATGTCCTAATGTGTTATCTGGTGTTTGGCGAGAACACAATAGTAGCATAGCCACGTTCTGTTCTCCTATTGAAATGGGTAATTCATCAGTAAAAGGAACCAAACTCATAGCCACAGAGAATCCCTGCAAAGTCATGGAAATGCCAGACATTGGGTACTTTCCCTCTCAAACACAGGAGCGGGTAGCTCCCATGTCTACAACAAATGAAAATGTCTTGCCTCCTACCGTTACCCTGACCCTTGGTTCCTCTTGGAGGTCTGGCGTCACTGATAGTACTGAACACATCAGATCACTCTGTGGGCTTTCCTATTGTGTGTTTACATGCATTCCTGTACCCATAAAAGGATTTCCCCCCACCACTGTCACCCTCCCTATCCTGGGTGTAGGTGTTTGTGGGACTCCTGTGTTCACATTCCATTGTGGCACTAACGCTTGTTGTGTCTATGCTTGCTGGGTCTGTTCTGGTTGTACTTGCATAGGCATTTGCTTTGATGGTCCTTGTGATGATTGTGATTGCAGCGGAATCTGCTGCGTTTGCTGAATTTACGGTGCATTTGTCTGATACTGCATGTGATCATGGGCATAATACTCAGGTGTTTCTGTATTATACGGTGGGAAAAAAAAACCTGTTCCCCCCTATTGGCGCTTGCCAGTTCTGCTGCATTCCCCCTCTACTTCTACATGTGCAGCCACATGTCCTTTCTCCCACAATTCCAGCACTGGTGTGGCTGTTCTCCATGAAATCCTTCTCTGCCTTGAGGGTTTTGAAATCTGCCTCCATGTCCTCTAGGTCCATTGCCACTACCACATGGCCAAATGTTGTACCCTCCCTGATCTATTGGGTACCTTACATTGATTGGCTGTGTAGGCGGCAACTCTTGTGTGACCACTCCTTCGCCGCTCATCAGTACTGCTCTTTCTATAGCAAACTTAGACAACATGTACAGAAACAACGTTGCTTCCTCAAGCTTCCTATTATCAGCTTTTTTCTTATTCTTTTCTTGTAACAGTCGACAATGATGTACAATAGTCAACTGTGTTTCTGGCCATGGTTTTGCTCCCATGCCTACTTGTTTTTTCATCTGACGACTTTACACTGGCTCGGGCAGTCCCTGGCCTAAAATATGATAAAATAACACTACCCTTTTATCACATGGTTCTTTCGTCTCAAGATGCCAATGTTCTTGAATCTCCTGAATATAAGCAACAGGATCTTCGTCCTCTCCCATTTTCAATATTACGATCACGCCCATGCCTGGCATATAAGGATATTGTGCTCTAAGTGCCCTTCATATATCTGCTTGGCAATAATTAAATAGTGCTCCATCGTGTGTATTTATTGGGGGAGGAAGAGAGGGAGAGAGGGAGACAGGGGAGGGGGATGGATTGGTATGATTTTGCCCAGAGCAAAATTGGGTTTGTGGCAAAATTGACTATGGGCAAATCCTCCACCAACAATTATGCCATGGTCAAATCATAGCAATCTGATCTATTTCATCCTCCCTTTGTTCGCTGCTCCTCCTCATTTCCTTTTGTTCTTGCTTTTCCTGTCTTCTCTGCAACTTTCTTTCTTTCATTTTATGTGTTTCTATTTCCTCATGTTTTCCCTCCCTCTCTTTTTTATGTTCATCGTACCTTCTTCAATCTTCCTTTCACTTCCACTATTTTTCTTTCTCATTCTTGTATGCCCTTTTTTGTTCATTTTCTTTTCTTTCCCATTCATCTCTTTCTTCTCTCTCTTTAACATCATCAATGCCCTTTCCGTCTAATTTCACTAATATCTGTACTCCCATCCATTAATTCTGTACAATTGCCACTTCACTGGCTCTATCTTTCTCTTTGTTTTGTCTCTTGGTCTCTTCATCTATCTCCATTAGTTTGTCCCTTCTGTCATTCTGTTCTTCATATTTACTGCGTGCGGACGTATATTCACATTCTTTCATCTTATTTTTTACTGTACTATCTTCACTGCTATAAGTGGGGTATACATGTATCTGTTTACTATTTTCGAACACTGCTTTTAACTCCTTTAAACGATAAAATTCCTGTTTACATAGTGGTTGTATTATTGTCTTCAGAATAGAGAAAGTGCAGCCAAGGGTGTTGTGCCCTTCCCTACATGCTGTTTAAACATCCACTCCTTGTCAGGTGGGTCTTCTTTCTCGCTCTGATACATTTTCCATAGCTCTAAAATAGCCAAACTGTTCTGTAGCTTTTTCTCTGTATAAACAGCATGCAAGTATTTTGACATGTGTTGCAAAACTGTTCTTGAAAGGGAATCCTTTTGAGGACAAGGCATGAACATTTTGTCAGCCGTGACTCTTACCCATTCAGCCTCTCTCACTGAATTGCCTGCGGTCTGATACCCGCAGCTGTCTCCCGTCTTGAACTCTGTTGGAGGTGCTGCAAAGCGCCCTGAAATCTACTCGACCCTGTCGAGCACCAAGAACTTCAACAAGCACAAGGAACATTGTGGTTCTGTCCCCCTGGTCCTTCTCCGAAAGCCCCTAGTTACATTTTAAAACCCATTGCTCCCTTTGTGCTGAAACCAAGTATCCTTGAACTATTGCGATTAATTACTTTACCGACTACCCTCCTGTCAGTATACAGAGTGCATCCCTTTTCCTTCTTTGAAACTGTCAGTCCTCTGCATTCCTGTACAGGGTGGGTTGTATTTTGGAGTGTGCTCGAACTGTCTGTCGTGATAATAATAATAAAGTAGATATTTGTATACAATCTAGACAGGACAGTCCCTTTTATCATTGGGTAATGATTGTATTTTCTCTGTGTTGCAACTAACCAACGATCCATGAGCGTTCAGAGCTAAGCCTGCCGTTCCATCCACATTACCAAAATTGGACCAGGGACTTTCTCATTTGCTTGCTTTTCTAATCTGTTTGGATCCTTTCTGGGGCACTAGAGGTGTGGGGCTGATTGATGGTTTAGAAACCGATATTCAACCCTGGACCACTGGTGCCCCAGAAGTTGATTCGTCACAAAGGCTGCAGGTGTTACATGTAATGCCACACCCAGCCCTACACAGATCACCATCCAGCTCCAACTCTCCTCTTTTATAGCTTCCTTCAGGGGGAGTGGCTCTCATGAAATGGATAGGATGTGGCCCTCAGGAAGGGGATAAGATGTGGCCTTTATGAAAGGGATTGGCTTTGGTTTCATGAAGCGGATGGGCTTTGGGGACTGTGAGCTCTGTTAAAACTCTGCCTTTTGTGAATTGATTGGCAACAGCTAGCCTAATGTTGGCAAGTCTGCCAGGACATGGGCAGACTGGGTTGACATGTCAGTGGCGCCATCTATGGGGGTACGTCTGGGTTCTGTAAATGATGTAGGCGGACAGGATGTGTGTTTTTATACAAATGGCAAATCTGTGGGAAAAGGGCGCCCTTGGAATTATTTCGGCTACCGAGTCGGGCCGTTGTGTTATGTGTTTCCTGTGCTTATTCTGATCGATTATGCATATTGGTAATTAGACATTGACCCACTACTTACAAAGCAAACTGCTTTGACACCAGCTCCAAATATCCAACACAAGGTTAAAACGGAATGTCTAAAAGAAGTGAACACGTGATGAGCCGCACCCATGGAGGCTATCCAGAAAGAAAAAACAAAAGTAGATTCTGATTCTATAAAAACTGCTGATGGGCTTCTTATAGAACCATGGCCTCTTTCCCTGTCACGCGAATTACTTTTGCAAAGCGACGGCCAATCGTAACACAGATATCCGCTGCTTTGGTAACGCCTGAGTGCAAATGGATATGCGCACAGCATTGAGACACTTACCGTGTGGTGTGGACGCACGGTTCTCAGGCACAGCACAGCAGTAATCCCTAAGGACTGTACTTACCCAAGTGCAGGTGTGCACAATGACTGCACAGACAGAGCCACCCAGAGTGTGCACAAACAGGACAGCTCCCTCGTGCCTGCTAGCCTTTGAAGGCATGCACCCATGTTTGTGACTGAGGAGTCGGGAGTTAGGGAGATGGACATGGCTTTAAGGTGCACGTGGTTCTGGACAATGACTCTCTCTCAGTGGCTGCTGCAGCAGTGCGCCTGACGCCATCTTGGGTCTGGCAGAGACCCGACTCTCAAGGCGGGATACCTCCACGCAAAAGGAGGACTTTTGAAGAGGCTGCAATGTGCACGTGTCCACATGGGTTGCCTAAACCCTAGACTATAGAGTCTAGGGTGCAGCAGAGGGCTGTGAGGCCTGCACTCTATATGTGCAGGCCAGTTGGTCTGGAAAAACGTCATTCACGGCTCAGCCAATGTCCATACACAATGCACGCCCCATGGCGCCCTGAACCTGTGAGAGGAGAGCAGAGCATGCGTCGTTGTTCCACCCCTGTGATCAACACAGCAGTCTTAATGTGCCGCGCTTCTCAAGTAATGCCTCGGCCCCTTCTCTCTGTGCCTCACTAAGTATTGTGATTGTGCTTGAACGCTAATCACACACTATGGTGGCTAAGTGCTGTAACACTGCACCGTCCCTTCCATTTGTCGAATTAAAAGTGAAGTGCAGTAGTGGGCGGGGCTTGGCATTATTTCCAGGATTGGAATACACACCATTGGCAGTTAAGGGTGTGGGAGAAGAGAGAGCTTACTTGGCATCTTTGTGCATTAGCACGCAATTCACTGTGCTTCTTAAATAATGTTACCGAGTGTGTGCGGCTTTCTTATTTGTGAAGAAACATTGATAATGGATAACCCCCAACTAGTTGTGATGGACTTTTTGGAGAGATGGTGGTTGAGGGCAAACGGGCGGCACTGTGGATGCACCTGTCAGCGCGTGTCAGAGTTTGGAGTTCGATGCAGGCTTTGATCGGGAGTCACCGAGCTTTGCGTCCGTGATCGGTGTGTTGCATGCCCCAGGCTGCTCTAAGTGTGTGGCTGAAGTGATGTGATCGGAGTGTTGCATGCCCCAGGCTGCTCTAAGTGTGTGGCTGAAGTGATGTGATCGGTGTGTTGCATGCCCCAGGCTGCTCTAAGTGTGTGGCTGAAGTGATGTGATCGGTGTGTTGCATGTCCCAGGCTGCTCTAAGTGTGTGGCTGAAGTGATGTGATCGGTGTATTGCATGCCCCAGGTTGCTCTAAGTGTGTGGCTGAAGTGATGTGATCGGTGTGTTGCATGTCCCAGGCTGCTCTAAGTGTGTGGCTGAAGTGATGTGATCGGTGTGTTGCATGCCCCAGGTTACTCTAAGTGTGTGGCTGAAGTGATGTGATCGGTGTGTTGCATGCCCCAGGCTACTCTAAGTGTGTGGCTGAAGTGATGTGATCGGTGTGTTGCATGCCCTAGGCTGCTCTAAGTGTGTTATGTGTAGTACCTGTAGATAAGTTCCTGGCCGAGGTGCCTGTGAGTAAGACATTGCAGTAGTCGAGTTTGCTTCCTATGATGGCTCTAGTTAGGGTTGGGCAGTTGTCTGGGGCCAGTGGCTGTCTTCTGAGATTGTTGAGTTTTGTCGTGCAGGTGGCTGAGAAAGCGAAAGCATTAACGTGCACTAGAGCACTGTGTTATGGTATGGTTGTACAGTGGTCACACAACGGAGGCTGTTTGTACTCCTAGAGGGCAACGTTGGCTGTGGGTTTTAATAAAGCGCTTTTACACGTTCTGTTGATGCCACATTGGTGTGGGTGCTTTGTCATGTAAGATCCCACCGTGGCATCTGCTAGCAAAACACTGTTACATGAGTCTGTGGGTTATTAACTTAACAGCACCAGCGATGTGGACACTGCAATTCCCTGCTGTTGCATAGGTGACCCGCAATAACACACATTGCCATGTGTTGTCTTTCACAAGCACTATTTTGTTGAGTCATGAGGAACTTGAAGTCCGTGTTGTAATCAATGACAGAACTTTCTTTGTGCAATAAAGAGCTGTGGCGTTTTCGTTTTCCTGTCTCCAGTTCTTTCTTTATTCTGTCGGAGTGCAGTAGAGAGGTGGCCGGGTTCCTGCTTCGTATGGGCCTATTGCTGGAATAGCCAGTCTTATGTTCATGCTGGGTTTAGAGTCATCTGGGATCACGCTTAGTAATGATTTGTCTCCATCACCTTAGGTTGGAATATGGCGCTACCCTTTGGGTGACCTCCCAGTGGATTTAATGTAGAATAGTCACTATTGCTTCTGGTAGTGACTTAAAAACCTCATATTTCAGATATACTGTTGACTGTTTTCCTTAGCTGTTTGCATCTATTTGTTTGTTGTTCTTCCTTGGCATGACTCGCCCTCTTATTTTATTATTGTTATTATTATTATTATTATTATTATTATTATTATTATTATTATTATTATTGCATTTGTTTTAGCGTGGACCTAGCTTCATGAAGCAAAAGAGTGCTTTACAGTGGTATACACCTATACACACACATAACAGAGTGCTTTACGGAGGTATACACCTATACACACACATAACAGAGTGCTTTACGGAGGTGTACACCTATACACACACATAACAGAGTGCTTTACGGAGGTGTACACCTATACACACACATAACAGAGTGCTTTACAGTGGTATACACCTATACACACACATAACAGAGTGCTTTACGGAGGTATACACCTATACACACACATAACAGAGTGCTTTACAGTGGTATACACCTATACACACACATAACAGAGTGCTTTACAGTGGTATACACCTATACACACACATAACAGAGTGCTTTACAGTGGTATACACCTATACACACACATAACAGAGTGCTTTACAGTGGTATACACCTATACACACACATAACAGAGTGCTTTACGGAGGTATACACCTATACACACACATAACAGAGTGCTTTACGGAGGTGTACACCTATACACACACATAACAGAGTGCTTTACGGAGGTGTACACCTATACACACACATAACAGAGTGCTTTACAGTGGTATACACCTATACACACACATAACAGAGTGCTTTACGGAGGTGTACACCTATACACACACATAACAGAGTGCTTTACGGAGGTATACACCTATACACACACATAACAGAGTGCTTTATGGAGGTAGACACCTATACACACACATAACAGAGTGCTTTACGGAGGTGTACAACTTTACAGATGCATAATAAAGTGTTTTTTTTAGTGGTAACAACAGAACAGATATGCAGCTGGGGGTAGGATACAGAGGGGAACAGTGGAGGGGTACAGCTGTACCAGGTGGATGGGAAGAGAGGAGCGGGTGGAATCGAGTGATTCAGGTGTCACCGGGGCAACGTGACGGCCTGGGTATTGAAGAGGAGAGACTCCTTGCAGAGATGGGTCTTGAGTTTGTTTCTGAATTGTAGGAGTGTGGGGGTGAGTCTGGTGCTGACGTGGAGGGGGTTCCATAGTCTTGGAGCGTAGGAAGAGAAGGCTTGTTAACTGGTCCTTTCCATTTTGCAGCGGCAGATTTCAAGTCTGCACGTGTCCTGGCTTCTGGTGGTGCACCGTCCACTGGAGATGCTGAGGTTCTCCACGAGGTAACTGGGTGGCTTGAGGGTGCCTGCCTTATAGATGATGCCACAAGACTTGAAGGTGATTCATGTACACAGTGGGAGCCAGTGAAGGTCGATGAGGACCGGGCCGATGTGGTCATATCTGCGTAGACCCTTGATGAGGCGTGGGGCTGCATGTAGGACACTTCTCAGGGGCATAAGGGAGGACGATGGGAAGCCTTCGAAGAGTGCATTGTCCCATCCAGGAGGCCACACTCCGCCACCCATGCTCTTCCTTGGGTCCTCTGCCTTCCCTGCACTTCCTCCTTCCAGTTCCTTTTAAGTCCATGTTGTTCTGCACTTTGTTGCCTCTTTTATCTCCCACTCCTGCCAGGTTGTTGCACCCATTTCCTTCCCTATAACTCCTGCGCTATGCACCCAGTTTCTGTTGCACTCGTCTGCCTCCCTCTCCCGCACTCTTTCTGATCTCGATGCTTCCATGCCCACCCTCCCTCTTCTTACCTCCAAGTTGCCACAATCCATCAATATATTTAGAAAATCAAATAAATGGTAAGTATGTGTTGACAACTCACATGTTGGGTTCAGTGTCGCCCTTGGTCAAGTGCTGCACTTTCCCGTTTGTGTTTCCATTCATTTGGAAAATGATGAGGATCTCTCGGCCACTCCTGTGTTTGGCCCAGGATGGCCCCACATTTATTGGTTGTGTGCCCATTATGTGGGCTCAGTGTGAAGTTGTTATTTGTGTCCCCATTACTTTGGAATATGATGTGTTTCTGTATTTGTCCTCGTGTTTCCCTGCATCGCATGTAGGGCCTGATTCAGAGACATGTTGTATTGTGGCTCGATCCCATCGAATCAGGCCCTTAGTATTGAGAGTTGTATTTGTTTTAAGTTGGAACATGATGAGGTCCTGTCGGTCCATCATGTCGAAGGCCATCGGATGACCCTAGGTTATAACACTGCCCACAGCGCCCTGAGCCACCTGTCTTTGTTCCTCGTGCATGTTTGCAACATAATGACATATTGTACCACATTTGCAATGGCGCGTCACACCAAGGGCCGAATTCACAGAACGTTTACGACTAAATGTGCCTAATTCACACGTGATTTTTCGTGAATTTGGCACATTTAACGCAGTGCAAAGAATGCTTTTGCAGTGCAAAGTCATTTTGCTCCCTCTGTGAATTAGGTCCAGTGCAACGAGTAATTTTGCAGTGCAAAGTCTCTTTGCTCCTTGTTAAATTTTCTGTGAATTAGGCCCTGAGTATTTGCACTGCCGAAACATGGCACTGCATGTTTGTACTCTAACAGCAGCGTGTGCTTGCCATGTGTTTGCCAATTCGTCTCACAATCCACTCTTTGCAATAGTGCTTTACACTGCATGCCCCAACTATGAGCTGAGTAAGGCGTTTGCCCTCCCTGCACTAACAGTTCACTTCAATGTTGCTTCCCCCAGCCCTTGGATGGCACATCAAGGTGCACACAGTATCAGACACCCCAGCTCAGGAGTCTCCTCCTGCCCGATGGCACGAAGCGTCACCCACCTTCGCCGTCTGCCGGGCCATCTTGCCTGGATAATCACCTCCGATTCTTGAACACTCTCCAGCCCTCGGTAATTACTCCACAGCCCTGCGAAGCCGGGCAGATGGTGAAAGTGCAGGCCTGCCAAGCTACAGGGGAGGGTGGTGGGGTGGTGCTGCGCCGCCGTGCTGTGGGCACGCTGCCACCATTGACCCCTAAATAAGAGGAGCCTTGGCAGCAGGGTGGGAAACTGGGAATCTGGAACCTGGTGCTGGTGAAAGGTTTGTGAGATGCTGTGAGAACTGCGCCAGCACCCAGGGAAAGGGCCTGGGGCTCTCAGTGCAGAGTCGAGTGCTCTGGCAATCAACGGTGAGGAAATAGGCTGCAGTGGAAGAGCGGGAAGACTGAGGGCTGAAACATCGGCCGAAAAGTGAAGCAAATATTCATATTCAAGACAGTCATGGAATAAACCGCAAAAAAGCAAACTCATCGAAGGCAAACTTCCCAACAATGGGCCTAATTGACAGAAGAGTTTTATAATGGCAAAACCCCATTGGAAAACGCTCTGTGTCTAATCTTGCGTGTGAGGATGATCTAGAATTAATGTCAAAACTGCTATGGGTGAGCTGTGCCCAAGCCCTGACCTACGACCTGCATGTCACAGCGATCGCAGCCTATGGAGACCAGACGTCTGGGTTTTCCCGGGGCAGTCCCGGGAAATTGCCATCCGTCCCAGGGTCCCGGGAGTTTTTTTTAATTTTACAAACCCCGTCCTGGGTTTGCAAGGGTGGGTGGCTATGGCCCCATTTTTTGCCGGGACATGATTTTGAAATCCCGAAATCGGGTCCCAGGGCAACTCTTCCTGCGCGAATGGGGGAGTGAAAAGCATTTCACCCCCCCCATTTCTTGCAATGTGACGAGTGTGCCTTTGAGCACACCACCTCCCCGCACCCAGCAATAGGCCAGCGACATAGAAGTAGGACAGCCGTTTTATTTTTATTTACGTTGGTCCTGCTTCTATGCCTCTGGCCTGTTCCGTTTATGTTTCGTTTTTTTATCTGGTCACCCTGTCGCAGCCCCCTTCGACCACCCTGTGTTCCCATCTAAAGAAGCACCTGGGTCATCTCGTGATAGTGAGGGCCTCCATAACCCACGCCCGATGCTCTGGGGTGCACAGTGGGCATGCGCGTGAGCTCCTCTGCGGTTGGCTGCATGGCTGGCAGGTGCTCACCCCGGGGCGATAAAGAGCCTGCCTCCTGTCCATTCTACTTTGGCACCTGGGTACAATGAAAGAAACTCCAACGAACCCTGAACAGACCTCGAACCTTTCAACCCCCCCTTTAGATGCAAGGCCCCTCGCGCGCCCCACAATAATTATTGCACCCGAACAGGCTCCATTGGCACGCGAGGGGAAAGGAGGCGGGGTACCGAGTGCATTATATGTTTTTGTTTCATGCTCAAAATGTAGCTGTGTAATGGGCCATTATAAAGCACCGTAAGACCACCATTCGACATGCACAGTTTACACGTCAATGTACTTTGCCCGTTTTTAAATAGCTGTAACCGCCATTCGCAGCGTGTAAATAACCGTGTTCACCAGGTGACGTGTGTGTTGGCAATGCCCGTCATTCACACTATGTAAATACCGATTTACCACACGCAGTCTCTGCACGGGTGTATTTGCTCCGCAGAGATTCTAAATAAACAGCATTAAGAGGAACGCCTCTGTGTTCACCATACCATGAGAACATTGCGTCATCCACCTTATGCATGATGTGAATGTGCAAAACTGTATGAATCGGTGCATTGGCCGAACAGATAATGCACCTATCTTTATGTGCATTGCACAGTGCAATGCTGGCTGTATTCTCGCTAGACGACACGCGGATGCTCGGTTTGTCCCTTTTAATGCAACGCGACAGGTCGTCTTGTCTTCTGCTCTCCGCACGTGCATCATCATATGTTTAAGCATGGACGAAAGCAAGCAGGACGATCCACTGGAGTGCAGAGTGTTCTTTTGAAGGATCCCCTGCAGCACGTGTTTGCCCTCTGTCTACACACTCAGCGCCTGCACACAGTGTGTACGCATTTCTTAAGGGAACGGTTTTAGGCACTGCTATCGCGAGGAACCTGGTGTCACGAGGCAGTGAGTTCTTACAGTTCGGTATCCTAGTCACCGGATGCTATCAATGGCTCCGCCCGCTGCAGGAAGTCTCACTGGACGCTGCTCTCCCGTGTTCCAGTACACATTTGCACGAGTGTCTTCGGGGAGCTGGGAGGCCTTTTCACTTTATAAGACAGGGCATTCGAGTGCCAGCTTGATTGCATAGTGGGCCACCTTGCCTGTCTGAAGGGGTCTGACATGACTTGGGTCCACTGACATGGGTACACCGTCACAAACTCAAACATTCCAACGAAAGAAAAAAGAAAAACAAGCTGCACACAATTAAGGCACCAGCCAGCCCCAGTGCCAGCCAGTGCCAGGCAACCTCAGTGCCAGCCAGCCCCAGTGCAGTAACATCTCCAGCAAAGAAAATAAAACTCGGCAAAATAACGTCTCTGCAAACTGGAAGTGCTCAAGCACAGCTGGACTTGAATACTGGGCAAACGTAGACATTCCATATCAGTCCGGCCAATCACACAGGGCCTCATTACGACCCTGGCGGAGTGGGTTTACGCCAGCGTTATTCGCGGCGGACCCGTCCGCCCTACTACGAGTTTCCGTAGCGCCATGGAGCGTTTTCCGCCTGGTTTTTCCGGGCGGAGAAATCCATGGCGCTACGGGACCTTGTCGTTAATTACGCCACCGTATTTTGAGGTGGCGTAATTAACGCCTTCCCCACTCCCATTATACCCTATGGGGCAAAAATGGGAATGGGGAAGGGTAAAATGGGGGATGGGGATTTACCGCCCCGCCAAGGTCGGAATGGGGCGGAAAATCCGCCAACCCCCATGGCGCTATCGGCAGCTTTCCGCCGTGCTCCATGGTGCATTTTGCACCGCGATTTCCGCCAGGGTCGTAATGAGGGCCACAGTGTTTGTAAAACAGGGCCTCAGTACTCAACATGCTTTGCCGCCCGTTCTCTAAATGATAATGCATGTTGTGTGTGATGTTATCCAAATTAGATGCAATAATATCTATCACCTGTCCCCAACCATCCAAATACCACATGCCCAAAACAAAGTGAACAGACACGCACATGCCTCATACCGCAGAACCAAAGGGGATATGCACCCTCGTATGTGGAGCAGAGATGCACACTTGGCAGAACCCTCTTACGTGGAGCAGAGATGCACACTTGGCAGAACCCTCATACGTGGAGCAGAGATGCACACTTGGCAGAACCCTCATACGTGGAGCAGAGATGCACACTTGGCAGAACCCTCGTATGTGGAGCAGAGATGCACACTTGTCAGAACCCTCGTATGTGGAGCAGAGATGCACACTTGGCAGAACCCTCTTATGTGGAGCAGAGATGCACACTTGGCAGAACCCTCTTATGTGGGGCAGAGGTGCACACTTGGCAGAACCCTCTTATGTGGGGCAGAGATGCACACTTGGCAGAACCCTCAGACGTGGAGCAGAGATGCACACTTGGAAGAACCCTCTTATGTGGGGCAGAGATGCACACTTGGCAGAACCCTCTTATGTGGGGCAGAGATGCACACTTGGCAGAACCCTCTTATGTGGGGCAGAGATGCACACTTGGCAGAACCCTCATACGTGGAGCAGAGATGCACACTTGGAAGAACCCTCGTATGTGGACAGAGATTATGTGGAGCAGAGATGCACACTTGGCAGAACCCTCTTATGTGGAGCAGAGATGCACACTTGGCAGAACCCTCTTATGTGGGGCAGAGATGCACACTTGGCAGAACCCTCTTATGTGGGGCAGAGATGCACACTTGGCAGAACCCTCGTATGTGGACAGAGATGCACACTTGGCAGAACCCTCTTACGTGGAGCAGAGATGCACACTTGGCAGAACCCTCTTATGTGGGGCAGAGATGCACACTTGGCAGAACCCTCGTATGTGGACAGAGATGCACACTTGGCAGAACCCTCATACATGGAGCAGAGATGCACACTTGGCAGAACCCTCGTATGTGGAGCAGAGATGCACACTTGTCAGAACCCTCGTATGTGGAGCAGAGATGCACACTTGTCAGAACCCTCGTATGTGGAGTAGAGATTCACACTTGGCAGAACCCTCGTATGTGGAGCAGAGATGCACACTTGTCAGAACCCTCGTATGTGGAGCAGAGATGCACACTTGGCAGAACCCTCTTATGTGGGGCAGAGATGCACACTTGGCAGTACCCTCTTATGTGGGGCAGAGATGCACACTTGGCAGAACCCTCATACGTGGAGCAGAGATGCACACTTGGAAGAACCCTCTTATGTGGGGCAGAGATGCACACTTGGCAGAACCCTCTTATGTGGGGCAGAGATGTACACTTGGCAGAACCCTCTTATGTGGGGCAAAGATGCACACTTGGCAGAACCCTCTTATGTAGGTCAGAGATGCACACTTGGCAGAACCCTCATACGTGGAGCAGAGATGCACACTTGGAAGAACCATCGTATGTGGACAGAGATTATGTGGAGCAGAGATGCACACTTGGCAGAACCCTCTTATGTGGGGCAGAGATGCACACTTGGCAGAACCCTCATACGTGGAGCAGAGATGCACACTTGACAGAACCCTCGTATGTGGAGCAGAGATGCACACTTGGCAGAACCCTCGTATGTGGAGCAGAGATGCACACTTGGCAGAACCCTCTTATGTGGGGCAGAGATGCACACTTGGAAGAACCCTCATACGTGGAGCAGAGATGCACACTTGGCAGAACCATCTTATGTGGAGCAGAGATGCACACTTGGCAGAACCATCTTATGTGGAGCAGAGCTACACACTTGTCGGAACCCTCTTACATGGGGCAGAGATGCACACTTGGCAGAACCCTCATACGTGGAGCAGAGATGCACACTTGGCAGAACCCTCTTACATGGAGCAGAGATGCACACTTGGCAGAACCCTCATACATGGAGCAGAGATGCACACTTGGCAGAACCCTCTTACATGGAGCAGAGATGCACACTTGGCAGAACCCTCATACATGGAGCAGAGATGCACACTTGGCAGAACCCTCTTACGTGGAGCAGAGATGCACACTTGGCAGAACCCTCTTACGTGGAGCAGAGATGCACACTTGTCAGAACCCTCTTACGTTGAGCAGAGATGCGCACTTGTCAGAACCCTCGGACGTGGAGCAGAGATACACACTTGTCAGAACCCTCGTACGTGGAGCAGAGATACACACTTGTCAGAACCCTCGTATGTGAAGCAGAGATGCACACTTGTCAGAACCCTAGTGTGTGAAGCAGAGATACACACTTGTCAGAACCCTTGTGCGTGGAGCAGAGATGCACACTTGGCAGAACCCTCTTATGTGGGGCAGAGATGCACACTTGGCAGAACCCTCATAAGTGGAGCAGAGATGCACACTTGGCAGAACCCTCGTATGTGGAGCAGAGATGCACACTTGGCAGAACCCTCGTATGTGGAGCAGAGATGCACACTTGGCAGAACCCTCTTATGTGGGGCAGAGATGCACACTTGGAAGAACCCTCATACGTGGAGCAGAGATGCACACTTGGCAGAACCATCTTATGTGGAGCAGAGATGCACACTTGTCAGAACCCTAGTGTGTGTAGCAGAGATACACACTTGTCAGAACCCTTGTGTGTGGAGCAGAGATGCACACTTGTCAAAACCCTCGCACATGGAGCACAGATGTGCACTTGTCAGAATCCTCTGATGTGGAACAGAGATGCACACTTGGCAGAACCATCTTATGTGGAGCAGAGATACACACTTGGCAGAACCATCTTATGTGGAGCAGAGCTACACACTTGTCGGAACCCTCTTACATGGGGCAGAGATGCACACTTGGCAGAACCCTCATACGTGGAGCAGAGATGCACACTTGGCAGAACCCTCTTACATGGAGCAGAGATGCACACTTGGCAGAACCCTCATACATGGAGCAGAGATGCACACTTGGCAGAACCCTCTTACATGGAGCAGAGATGCACACTTGGCAGAACCCTCATACATGGAGCAGAGATGCACACTTGGCAGAACCCTCTTACGTGGAGCAGAGATGCACACTTGGCAGAACCCTCTTACGTGGAGCAGAGATGCACACTTGTCAGAACCCTCTTACGTGAAGCAGTGATACACACTTGTCAGAACCCTTGTACGTGGAGCAGAGATACACACTTGTCAGAACCCTCATATGTGAAGCAGAGATGCACACTTGTCAGAACCCTAGTGTGTGTAGCAGAGATACACACTTGTCAGAACCCTTGTGCGTGGAGCAGAGATGCACACTTGGCAGAACCCTCTTATGTGGGGCAGAGATGCACACTTGGCAGAACCCTCATACGTGGAGCAGAGATGCACACTTGGCAGAACCCTCGTATGTGGAGCAGAGATGCACACTTGGCAGAACCCTTGTATGTGGAGCAGAGATGCACACTTGGCAGAACCCTCTTATGTGGGGCAGAGATGCACACTTGGAAGAACCCTCATACGTGGAGCAGAGATGCACACTTGGCAGAACCATCTTATGTGGAGCAGAGATGCACACTTGTCAGAACCCTAGTGTGTGTAGCAGAGATACACACTTGTCAGAACCCTTGTGTGTGGAGCAGAGATGCACACTTGTCAGAACCCTCACACATGGAGCACAGATGTGCACTTGTCAGAATCCTCTGATGTGGAACAGAGATGCACACTTGGCAGAACCCTCTTATGTGGAGCAGAGATGCACACTTGCCAGAACCCTCATACGTGGAGAAGAGATGCACACTTGTCAGAATCCTCGTATGTGGAGCAGAGATGCACACTTGGCAGAACCCTCTTATGTGGGGCAGAGATATTCGAAGTGTCCAAAAGGTGTTCTAAAGGCTGTTTTCCATTCGTCTCCTTCCTTGATACGAATCAGATGATAGGCACCCCTAAGATCCAGTTTCGTGAAGATTACAGCACCTCTCACCGCTTCCAGGATAGCCGAGATCAAGGGGAAGGGGTAGCGGTCCTTGAGGGTGCATTGATTTAATCCATGGTAATCGAGGCAAGGTCTAAGTTCCTTGGTGTCCTTCTTGGGAAAAAAGAACAGCGAGGCTCCAGCTGGGGATTTCAATGGTCTTATGGTGCCATTTTCAAGGTTGGTATCAAAGTATTCTCGGAGGGCCTTTTTTTCAGGTTCGGATAGGATAAACATCCTCACAAAGGGAATCACTGCTGAAGGCTCTGTGTCTATGGCGCAGTCTTCAGGTCTGTGAGGGGGTCGAGGCTGAACTATGGCAGTTGAAAACACATCAGCACAACTTTGATAGGCCTTTGGGACCTGAACGATATTGGAAACCATGAGTGCCTCTTGTTGATCTGCTGGATTACTTTCAGACGATATTGAGGAGGGATCCGGGGATAAACAATGAGACAGACAATACTCTGAAACAAGAAACAAGGATCCTGCTGTCCAATTGATGTATGGATTGTGTTTCTGCAACCAGGGCATCCCTAGTACCATGGGCTAGTGGGCTGATTTGATAATATCAAACTTGATCAATTCCTGGTGATGGTTCATTGAAAGTTGCATTTCCTTGGTCTGCAAGGATATGGGTCCTGAACTGAGGGGTCTTCCATCAATCGCCTCCACAGGTGGCATTACACCCTGTGCTTCATATGGAATGTGGTGCTTAAAGACCCAATCTTGATCAATGAATACTTCCATAGCCCCACAATCCACCAAGGCAAGGATGGGGTAGGTATCCTTCTTGGATAACGATAAGAAGGCCTGTAGAACCACTAGGTTGTTCTGCACAGGAGAGTTCAAGGATGGAATAGATGTGGAACAAACATCTCTCTCCCGACACCTCGCTCCAGCTAGGATCGGGAGCTGGCGTTTCCCGAACGCCATGGAGGGGCTAGAGGACATTCTCTAACCATGTGTTTATCCTATGCACAATACATGCACAAGCCTGTGTGGATTCTTCTCATCCTTTCTTGTGGGGAAATGGGTCCACGGAAGGCTCCTATTTGCATGGGTTCCGGGTCAGTGTCAGGGGTTGGAACAGGATCAGTTTTTACTGAAGTCTCAAGATAACTTTTCTGGAAGGGCATCTTGGTCTTTTTTCTCTCTGCCTTTCTTTCCTGGATATGAAAGTCTATCTGCATGGCTAAATCCATAAGAGCCTGGAATGAGCTAGGACGAGCCACTCTGGTAATTCATCTTTTATATCCTCATTTAGGCCCCTACGGAAGAGAGTGAAACTTGCTTCTGAGGACCAATCTGCTTCCTTGGCCAATTGTTTGAATCTTGTGACATACGTTAACATGTCCTGGGGCCCTTGCCGAAAGTCAACTAGGCGTTCCTGGGCACTATAAACCTGTTCTGGGCCTGTATGAATCCGTCATAATCATCTAGGAGGGCATCTCCAGAATTGACTAAGGGAGTAGCCCAAGTCAATGCATTTCCTGCGAGGTGCGAGATTATAAAGCCCACCTTTGCCCTGGAAGTTGAAAAATAATAGGGTTTAAAGGTAAAATGCACCAAACAGGGGTCCAGGAATCCACAAAGGGATTTAGCAGACCCATCATACTTGTCTACGACACCACCCAGTAACACACTCTATTTTGTAGCAGAATCGCAAGACAAAACAAGTTGCTTTAATGCGGCATTCTCCGCTTTTAAGTTCTGCACCTCGGTTGTTAGTTCTTGCATGCCATGCATGAGATCCTGGACGGCCTTTTCCATATCGGTTTCAATATCGGTTGTTCGGCGTCTCAAACTGTCGTGAATCTCCCCCCGTCTCACCTGAGATCGCTTCTTGCAGGGATCCACAGGAAGATTTTTCTTGCGGGCGGATCCGGTTTTGTACAGGCCGGCACGAGTCTCTTCCAACTCCAGCGTGCTTCAGCGTTCCAGGATACTCGCGGGTTCAGGACGTCCAGGAAGGAAGAAGCGGTCGCAAGGATACGTGGATTCGAGGAACAGGGTGGAAAGAGAGGGTGGAAGGAGTGGGAATAAGGGTCCAGGAACTTGGATAACAGAAGGGTTCACCAAGCTGCGAAGTACACGTCTAGTCATTACCTGTTGATAGCGTTGAGACGTGCGGGACCACGGGGGCGTGGCATATTTATGGAACGTACTATGTGTTAAGACGGATTTCTGAACTCTGTCCTGGTGGCGCAGAAGTTCAGAAGGCCAACCTAATTACTTGGAACAGGGTAACCTCTGGACAAGCCAGACCAATCAAGGTAGCGATCGCGGTGGTCAAGACTAGGTCTCAAGAGGGGTGAGGGTGACTGAAAGCCAGCAATGAGCACACAAAGCAAGATCACTTACAAACTACTCCAAACAGTTGTTATATTAAAAATATATACACATTTATTTCAAGGCCTTTAAAACAATGACCGTAGCGAGAAAATCACAATATAACAATAGTAATCCAACACATACCATATCAACACAATATATATACAAATACAACAAGTCTCAAGCGTTATATGCACGAAATGTGTAGTCCACCTAAAAGGGAGGGAAAACAGGCAGTGCGCAATAATGCTAAGACCCAGTTCGCCTTCAGAGGCACCTAACTAGATGGAAGTCCGAGCCCTGCGAAGAGTGGAGCCTCGTGCTCAAAAGTACCTGCACCCGCTGGTGCCAACGGGCAAAAGGAGAAGCTCTTCGAGGGAAATCAGGCAGTTCAGTTTAGTGCACAAAAGAAGAAGAGCAAGTTCCGTGACTCAAGCGCAGCCTCCACAGTGGGCAGAAGCAGAGCGCGAGTACGGAAAAGGGTGCTGTTTGACACAGCGGGGAAAAGCAATGGGCTCCTGCAGGAGGGCGACCAGATCCTAGCTATGCTACTCACCGGTCCCCGATGCAAGCAGACCCAGGCTTCTCCGTGTCAGTTTCAGCAGCTGGCAGGTTCAGAAGAGCAGGGAACGCCTCGTCGTCGTGTTGAGTAAAAAGACGTCCCAATCGAAGAAACCCGCACAGTTTGTTACCACAGCAGGGCAACGGAGCGGCCGTGTGTATCTGAGCCAAATGTACACTACTCACTTCAGACCTGGGAACGCCAAGTGTACGAAGCGTGTGAGAGTGACAAGAACTCGAAATACTACACAACCTGGCGGCGGTTACAGAGCAAGACTCCCGTGTAAGCTGGTCAACCAGCTGGATGGCCAGAGACGCTTCCGAATGCTTACTGGCAGGAGATGGTGAAGATGCCGAGAATAGCTGTTCCCGCTATTACAAGGGACGAAGTACCAGTACAGGCCTTCTGGTTCGATCAAAGGTGAAAAGGGTTTCACAAGGCGACAGCAGTGCAGAGGAGAAGTCCTTCAGCGGGTCACCAGTGATTCCTCGGTCCAGCCTCTTGGTTGCAGGATACTTGGCTCCTCTATTCCTTCGTTCGTGAGAACTCAGGAGATCGACCTGGTAGTGGTTTTTCCAGCCCCCTCTTATCCACGGTTCCCTTCGCGCCAAAATGGAGGGGACCCAATGGGAGATCCGCTCATCAACACTCACACCATTCGTGGACCAATCACAGACCACGGTGGTCCCAGGCATTCACACCACCCTAGACTCTCTGGCACCCAGGATGTGTATTGGGACCAGACATCCCAGCCCACATCCTGGAGGCACACACAAGACATGTAGAAGCCCGCGAAAGCATCCGTGTTTCGCGGGAAAGTACATGCCCAAATAAGGAAGGCCCCGGGTCGGCTCGACCTGGGGAAGGTGAAGGGAGCAAGACGGTCAGCGGACAGGACAAAGGAGCCTCGTGGTCTGGCCATTTTGGGAGCCAGGCCACCATTTTGGGTTAAGCGCGAGAAACGCGCTTAGAACGTCAAAAGGAGCTCAAAACACAAGAAACGATCGCTGCCACCATTCCCGTCCCTGAATCACTTGCACCGATCAGATACAATCCTAAACGAGTATCTAGGGCCTGTCGAAGGCTAGAGACCCAAGAGAGCTGTAACTTATCTTACAGTGCCCTCTTGTGTCATGTTGCACGAAAGCCGCAACATGATAAAAGAAACTACGGGAAACAGCGTTCCCCGGTACTGACTGTCTTAAGGGCATGTCAGTTTCCCCGTAAGAAAGGAGCGAAAGCCCAGAGGAGTGCGGCAGAAGGCTGCACTTCTCTGGCAAAGTCGAGAACAAGGTGAAAAACAACAGCAAAAAGTTTAGGGGTTGCCACATGGAAGGAAAATTACCTACAATTCCGAAATCTTTCCTAACACTCGCCCCTCCCAGACTATGGACAGGGGGAACTAATCCACCCCTGGATGAGTCTCTTGTTCAGGTCGGTTAAACATTCTGGACAACCCATCAGCATTGCTATGTTGGACACCTGGCCTATGCTCAATAGTGAAGTCGAAGCCTTGTAGACTTATGGACCACCTAAGCAACTTTGGATTCTCCCCCTTCATGTTCATTAGCCACTTTAAGGGCTTATGGTCAGTTTGCACAGTGAAGTGGGTCCCATAGAGGTAGGGCCTCAGCTTCCTTATGGCCCACACAACAGAGAAACATTCTTTCTCTACCGTGGACCATCTGAGCTCTCTGTCCTTAAGCTGGCGGCTAATAAAACCAATAGGGTGTTCCTTACCCTTCTCATCTACTTGTGATAGTACAGCTCCTATCCCAGTGTCAGAGGCGTCTGTCTGCACGATAAAAGGTCTTTGATAATCAGGGGCCCTGAGGACAGGGGCCTGGCACAAGGAGTCTTTTAAGCCATTGAAGGCCTTCTCACACTCGTCGGTCCAAGTTACCTTCTTGGGTTTCTTCGGAGTTGTGAGGGCAGTCAGAGGGGCAGCTATGGTGCCATAGTCTACCACAAAATTGTGGTAATACCCCGTGAGTCCTAAGAAGGCTCTCACTTGGGTTTGCGTAGTGGGGGTAGGCCAGTCTTGTACTGCTTGTACTTTACTGGGAAGAGGCCGTATCCTCCCTCCACCTACTTCATGTCCAAGGTAAACCACTGAGCCTTGTCCAATCTGGCATTTACTAGCCTTTATGGTCAGGTGTGCTTTCCGAAGAGCCTGGAGCACAATCCCGAGGTGTTTCACATGGTCTTCCCAGGTGGCACTGAAAACTGCTATATCGTCCAGATATGCAAGACAGAATTCGTCCAACCCATTCAACACATGATTCACAAGCCTCTGAAAAGTGGCAGGTGCATTCTTCAACCCGAACGGCATTACCCGGAATTGGTAAAGGCCGTCTGGAGTAGAAAATGCTGTCTTCTCCTTGGCATGTTCTGCTAAAGCTATTTGCCAATAGCCAGCAGTGAGGTCAAACGTGCTGAGGTACTTGGAGGCACCCAAAGTATCCACCAGCTCATCTGTTCGAGGCAAGGGGTGTGCATCTGTCTCGGTGACAGCATTCAGAGCCCTGTAATCCACGCAGAACCTCAATTCAGAAGTGCCTGCCTTTGGAACCAAAACCACAGGGCTGGACCAAGGACTACTAGAGGGTTCAATCACCCCAAGGTCTAACATCTTGTTGACCTCGGTCTTAATATAAGACCGTACTTTGTCTGACATCCTGTATCCCCTACTTTTGGTAGGTACACTGTCTCCTGTGTCAATGTTATGTTTGCACCAAGGTGTCAAACCAGGCGACTGTGAAAACAGGGGGGAAAACTGCCTGAGCAAACTTTTCCCCTGAGCCTGCTGATCAGAAGTCAGGTGAGGGGCCACTCGGACACCCTCAAAGGAGCTATCTGAAGGACCGCTTTGGAACAGGTCGGGGAGAGGTTCAGACTCCTCTTCCTCAACATCTGAAGCCAGTAGCAGTGCTGCGATTTCGACTCTTGAGACGAAAGCCTTCAGCCTATTCACGTGAAACACTTTTGGAGCCTCTCCAGGCCTTCCAAGGTCCACTAAATAGTTAACCTCACCCGGGGGCTCCACCACTGTGTAAGGGCCTGACCATTTGTCCTGTAAAGCTCGAGGCCTTATGGGATTCATGATCAGGACTTGTTGACCAGGTGTAAAGTTGATGAGGGAAGCTTTCTGGTCATACCAATGTTTCACCAGCGCTTGTCCTGCCTTCAATTTATCACTAGCCAAGCCCATCAGAAGTACCATCCGTTTTCTGAGCCCTAGCACATAATCAACTACGTTGGTAGTAACAGGGGGAGTGGGCATCTCCCATCCCTCTTTGACGATGGCTAAGGGTCCCCATACGGGATGACCGAACAGAAGTTCGAAGGGGCTGAAGCCAACACCCTCCTGTGGTACCTCTCGGTAGGCAAACAGTAAGCATGGTAAAAGAAGATCCCATTTTCTTCTCTGAGGTTCCTCCAGAGCCCCAATCATGCTTTTTAACGTTCTGTTGAAACGTTCCACCAGACCATTGGTCTGGGGGTGGTATGCAGAAGAGAACTTGTAGGTGACCCCACATTCTTTCCACATAGCCTGCATATACTTTGACATAAAGTTGCTGCCACGATCCGACACAACTTCTTTAGGGAAGCCAACCCTAGTAAATATGCCAAGTAAAGCTTTTGCAACTGACTTGGCAGTTACAGTTTTCAATGGGATGGCCTCAGGATATCTGGTTGCATGGTCGACCAGCACCAGGATAAACCTATTGCCCGAGGATGTTTGCGGGTCAAGGGGACCAACGATGTCGATCCCTACCCTTTCAAATGGTACCCCCACAACTGGGAGCGGTACCAACGGAGCTTGGATTGTCGCGCCAACCTTACCAGACAACTGGCAGGAGGCACAACTCCTGCAGTGACTTTCTACTTGCACCCCCATCTTGGGCCAGTAGAAGTGCATGGATAGCCTTTGCTTGGTCCTCTTCATACCAAGGTGACCAGCAAGGGGAACTTCATGCGCCAACTGCAGGAGGAAGGGCCTAACAGCAAGGGGAACCACCAACCTCCTATGGTCTCCTTCTGTAGACTCTGTGGGCTCACTATACAGGAGTCCACCTTCCCAATAAATCCTATGCGTCCCAGGAGGTTCACCCTCAAGCTGGGAGCAGGCCTGTCTCCTTAGGCCTTCCAGAGATGGGCACTCATGTTGGCCTTTACTGAATTCGTCCCTATCAGGACCTCCTTCAACTAACAAGTCTTTTAGTTCAGGATGATCGTTGGGGTCAAATACTTCAGGCATCGCCACCTCCTCGTCAGGCCCGGGCGATTGACCAACTTCCTCCACCGCAGTGGTAGGCGAACTCGGGGGAATATTCTCTTTCCCTCGTCTTGACTTGTCGACTCCTTTCGCCTTGGGTTTCCCCTTCGGCTGGGGCAGCGTATTGGTCTTGGCCAATGCTGCCCGTGCTTGAGACCGTGTGTAGGGTCTTTCGGCAGTGTCTCCTACGAGCCCTAAAGCTCTGAGATCATTACCTAACAAGACCTTTCCCGGGACGTTTCTCTGAATGCTCACTGGAATCCTGACTGCTGTACCATTTAAAGTAAGATTTACAGGTATTACTGGGAACATACGGAGTGGGCCGTCAGCCAACTTAGTGGGCAAAAGAGTAGCTCTGGCAACTTCCTCTGAGTCTACCAAGGTAGAATCCACTACAGTGCGACTGCACCCACTATCCCTAAGAGCTGGAGTATCTACTCCATTGATCAGCACACTGTCTTTAAAGTAGTGCTTGGTATTATCCGGAATCCTAGCATAAGCCTCTGCGACTTTAGGCTCCCAGGAACCCAGGGAAACTAAAACTACCTCAGCCTCTATCCCGCTGGGAAATGAGTCTGAGGAGAAGGATGCTCCTGTAATCTCTTCTTCCTCGTAGGAGGAGAAGGCCAGATTAGCGGAGTGGACCCCCAAAGGTCTAACCTTACACCGGGGATCCCCCTTCACGTGGTCAGTTGCTCCACAAGCAAAACAAGATCCATTGGGTCTGTTTACATAGGGAGGCTTATCGTAACCAGAGTTCTGTTTCGGAGGCTGACCTCCACTACCCTGTGAGTTCTCTTGTGTCCTACCCTTGTTTTTCTTTTTGTGGCCCTTATGGGAAGAAGATTTAGCAGATTCCCCACCCTCCATATCTTTGGACTTTTTCCCTTCCTCCTGCTTACCAGGATGAGTTTTGTCCTTATGGGACACTCGATGTGACACCCATAAGTCTGCTGCAATGGCCAGCTTCTTAGGATCTATCTCCTTCGAATCGGCCAAATGCTGCTTAAGCTCCGGGGAAGAAGAAGCAAAAATATGTTCCAGCATGACAAGATTTATCATGCCTTCGAAGGTAGAAACCTTATAACCTTCGACCCAGCCAGTTAAGTTTTTCAAGGACTCAGTGACATAAGATACCCAAGTACCACCTTCCTTTTTCTTATACTCTCTGAAACGTTTCAAATATTGGGCCGGAGACTTCCCAAACTTTAAAATGAGAGTTTGCTTTAACATTGCGAAATCAGCTCGCTCAGCCTTCGACATTTCCATAATGGCACTACAGCCAGAATGGGGCAGTCTGCTGAGTAACCAGGCAATCTTATCAGCATTGTCAACTTGTTGAACTTCGCATGCATACTCAAACACATTCAGCCAGTCCATAATGTCATTCCTTTCTTCATACACACTGAGCATATCTTTCGGAAACCGTGGATGAGAGGAAGCCCCAGACCCATGTCCAGGACCCTTGGACTCATTTGCAACCTGAAGCTTGGCCAGTTCCAACTGGTGATCCCTGTCTTTTTGTTTTTCTGCCTGTTTGATTTTTAGTTTGGCTATGCTGAATTCAAGCTCCTGCTGCCTAAACCGCAGCTCTTGCTTCTTGAATTCAAGCATAGCCTCCCCATTAGCACTGGCAGAGGAAACATTAGACATCTCGTCCTCCCTGTCCTCGTGGTCGCGATGGATCAGTGCAGCGGCAGAACCGTCGGTTCTACCAGTGAGAGCAGCCCCACCTCCTTCCGCACTGTCCTCAGAAGTTATAGCGTCAAGCTGCGCTTCTTGCCACGCCACGATTCTTTGGATCATTTCCAATTTCGTGCCTTGAGAGGAAACACCTCTCTCCGCACACATCTTTTTCAATGTTTCTGATTTGGAAGCATTTAAAGTTAACAAGGTATTTGTTTCCATACTGTTAGATAGGACTATGGCCTTTTTAAAGTTATACTACAACAATTCACTACGTGTCCTGGTTGGAATAACCTGAAATGCCTTCGTTCGTGCGCAACACTGGATACCTTCAGTCGTATCCCACCGCTGTACACCAATTTCTTAAGACGGATTTCTGAACTCTGTCCTAGTGGCACAGAAGTTCAGAAGGCCAACCTAATTACTTGGAACAGGGTAACCTCTGGACGAGCCAGACCAATCAAGGTAGCGATCGCGGCGGTCAAGACTAGGTCTCAAGAGGGGTGAGGGTGACTGAAAGCCCGCAATGAGCACACAAAGCAAGATCACTTACAAACTACTCCAAACAGTTTATATTAAAAATATATACACATTTATTTCAAGGCCTTTAAAACAATGACCGTAGCGAGAAAATCACAATATAACGATAGTAAACCAACACATACCATATCAACACAATATATATACAAATACAACAAGTCTCAAGCGTTATATGCACAAAATGTGTAGTCCACCTAAAAGGGAGGGAAAACAGGCAGTGCGCAATAATGCTTAGACCCAGTTCGCCTTCAGAGGCACCTAACTAGATGGAAGTCCGAGCCCTGCGAAGAGTGGAGCCTTGTGCTCAAAAGTACCTGCACGCGCTGGTGCCAACGGGCAAAAGGAGAAGCTCTTTGAGGGAAATCAGGCAGTTCAGTTTAGTGCACAAAAGAAGAAGAACAAGTTCCGTGACTCAAGCGCAGCCTCCACAGTGGGCAGAAGCAGAGCGCGAGTACAGAAAAGGGTGCTGTTTGACACAGCGGGGAAAAGCAATGGGCTCCTGCAGGAGGGCGACCAGATCCTAGCTATGCTACTCACCGGTCCCCGATGCAAGCAGACCCAGGCTTCTCCGCGTCAGTTTCAGCAGCTGGCAGGTTCAGAAGAGCAGGGAACGCCTCGTCGTCGTGTTGAGTAAAAAGACGTCCCAATCGAAGAAACCCACACAGTTTGTTACCACAGCAGGGCAACAGAGCGGCCGTGTGTATCTGAGCCAAATGTACACTACTCACTTCGGACCTGGGAACGCCAAGTGTACGAAGCGTGTGAGAGTGACAAGGACTCGAAATACTACACAACCTGGCGGCGGTTACAAAGCAAGACTCCCGTCTAAGCTGGTCAGTCAGCTGGATGGCCCAGAGACGCTTCCGAAGGCTTGCTGGCAGGAGATAGTGAAGATGCAGAGAATAGCTGTTCCCGCTATTCCAAGGGACGAAGTACCAGTACAGGCCTCTGGTTCGATCAAAGGTGGAAAGGGTTTCACAAGGCGACAGCAGTGCAGAGGAGAAGTCCTTCAGCGGGTCACCAGCGATTTCTCGGTCCAGCGTCTTGGTTGCAGGATACTTGGCTCCTCTATTCCTTCGTTCGTGAGAACTCAGGAGATCGACCTGGTAGTGGTGTTTCCAGCCCCCTCTTATCCACGGTTCCCTTCGCGCCAAAACGGAGGGGACCCAATGGGAGATCCGCTCATCAACACTCACACCATTCGTGGACCAATCACGGACCACAGTGGTCCCAGGCATTCACACCACCCTAGACTCTCTGGCACCCAGGATGTGTATTGGGACCAGACATCCCAGCCCACTCCTGGAGGCACACACAAGACATGTAGAAGCCCGCGAAAGCATCCGTGTTTCGCGGGAAAGTACATGCCCAAATAAGGAAGGCCCCGGGTCGGCTCGACCTGGGGAAGGTGAAGGGAGCAAGACGGTCAGCGGACAGGACAAAGGAGCCTCGTGGTCTGGCCATTTTGGGAGCCAGGCCACCATTTTGGGTTAAGCGTGAGAAACGCGCTTAGAACGTCAAAAGGAGCTCAAAACACAAGAAACGATCGCTGCCACCATTCCCGTCCCTGAATCACTTGCACCGATCGGATACAATCCTAAACGAGTATCTAGGGCCTGTAGAAGGCTAGAGACCCAAGAGAGCTGTAACTTATTTTACAGTGCCCTCTTGTGTCATGTTGCACGAAAGCCGCAACATGATAAAAGAAACTACGGGAAACAGCGTTCCCCGGTACTGACTGTCTTAAGGGCATGTCAGTTTCCCCGTAAGAAAGGAGCGAAAGCCCAGAGGAGTGCGGCAGAAGGCTGCGCTTCTTTGGCAAAGTCGAGAGCAAGGTGAAAAACAACAGCAAAAAGTTTAGGGGTTGGCACATGGAAGGAAAATTACCTACAATTCCGAAATCTTTCCTAACACTATGTCCGCCGTGAAGGCTGGTGCGAGGCGTGTCACGTGATACGGCCATGTTGGGAGAAACAATGAATGCCAGCCCCGCCGCAATAAGGACCTGGAAGTCCAGAAGGGGCACGTTCTGTGCGTCATGACACACTTGGCAGAACCCTCATATGTGGAGCAGAGATGCACACTTGTCAGAACCCTTGTTTGTGTAGCAGAGATACACACTTGTCAGAACCCTCGTATGTGGAGCAGAGATACACACTTGTCAGAAACCTCTTACGTGGAACAGAGATGCACACTTGGCAGAACCCTCTTATGTGGAGCAGAGATGCACACTTGGCAGAGCCCTCGTATGTGGAGCAGAGATACACACTTGTCAGAACACTCTTACGTGGAAAAGAGATGTGCACTTGTCAGAACCCTCTTACGTGGAACAGAGATGCACACTTGGCAGAACCCTCTTATGTGGAACAGAGATGCACACTTGGCAGAACCCTCGTACGTGGAGCAGAGATGCACACTTGTCAGAACCCTCGTACGTGGGACAGAGATGCACACTTGTCAGAACACTCGTATGTGGAACAGAGATGTGCACTTGTCAGAACCCTCGTGTGTGGAGCAGAGATGTGCACTTGGCAGAAACCTTGCATGTGGAACAGAGATGCACATTTGGCAGAACCTTCTTATGTGGAGCAGAGTGTACATTTGACAGACATTTTTTTTTCTCCCTTGAATCTTTCGGAAAAAAAACACATTTTGGGATCCTCACTATAACTTTGCCCCTATGCACGAAAACTCACTGAACTTTGCAGAGTCAGTCTGAAGGGGCCATATATTTATGCAAAGTTTAGTGAGGGTTTGTCAAGAGGAGGCAACGTTATAAACCACCCAAGAAGTCCTCTTCCTATGGGTTGAGCAACTTAACCATAAATACAGGGCTGCTACCGCAGACCCTATGATATATTACAGGGTCTGCAGTAGCGACCCTGTAGTTATGCTGAAGTTGCTCAGCCCATTGGAGGAGCAGATTTTGGGTGTCTTATAACTTTGGTGCTGTTTGACAAAGCCTCACAAAACTTTGCAATACAATTATACAGACACCTCTGTATTATGTTGAAAGGTTTTGTGTGATTTCATCAAGGTGGGGCAAAGTTATAGGGGGGCTCCCAAAACGTTTGAAATCTGGATAGACATGAATGGTAGCTTCTGGATATAGCCCTAATCACTGGACGGATTTGCAACAAATGTTTGCAAGGAGCAGCAGCCTGGTTTCAAAAATGTGCTTTTGCAAACCTGGTGTTAATCTGGCCAGTAGATTGTTTTTAAATGCCCAAAATGTAGTTTTTAAAAAAGAGTGATATCTCCATCCTGTCCACAGGCTAACTTCCGGATTTGGTGTCCGAGGACGTCCCTGAGCCAATTAGGGAGCCGCTTAACGTTTACTGATATTGTACTCGCCTGATGATTGGTCAATTAAAAACATGAGGTGCGTCAAAACATTTCAAGCAACCGCCATATTCGATTCATGAACTGTGCTTGTAGTCTGCAGACACTGCACCAAATACATACTCAAGAACACAAAATTTCACTTGTCAAACAAATGAAACAATCTCTGGGGAAGTGAGGGGTGATGAGGATATGTCCAGAAAAAGCAAAACATCAGGAGTTTCTTCTTCTCTGATGTCTGCAACCATCACAGATGTTCATGGACATTTGCTGTGATGTTCACACACTTGACAAATGTTCAAGGACATCCATGCTCATTTCTACATTACAGAGTCGTTGAAATGCAGTTTTTCGATGACTTATAACTTTGGTGCCATTCAATGAAACTGCATGAAATGTTGCAATGAAAATGTAGACCCAACTTTAAATCATTTGCAAAGTTTGGTTTTGTTTCACCAAGCGGGTCAAAGTAAGAGAGGGTGGTCGCAAATTGTTTGGACGTCTTATAAATGTGGTGCCGTTTGAATAGTCTGTATACACATTTGCAAAAAGATTATAGACTGCATTTTGAATGTTGTTGCAAAGTTTGGTGGGATTTCGCCATTAGGGGGCAAAATTAGAGGGGCATCCCAACCATTCTAGATGTCTTACAACTTTGTTGCCATTTGACGAATCTGCCAAAAGTTTGCAAAAAGTTTAGAGACCCAACATTGAATGTTTGTGGAAAGTTTTAAGATATTTTGTCAAGTGGGGGCTAAACTATAGGGGATCCCACATTTTTTAAAATTGAATTAAACTTGAATGAGAAAAAAACATTCTTCTTGCACCTACAGCCTGAAGTGTGGGATGGATTTGCAGCAAACCTGTGTGTGGAGCATTGGCAAAGACCCAAAAGCATGCTTTTGTAACTATTTCCTGTGTTTGATTTTTTGAAAAGTGTAAAAATGTAGGTACACAGAATAGTGATATAACTTTGGTGACTGAGGTATAGCCTGTGGCCATGGATTCCCCAGACAACCTGAACACTTGCCGTGGCCAATAGGGACTGGCAATTGGAAGAAAGTGGACTTGGCCACCAGGGACAAGCAATGTGGTAACATTTTCAAAATCAGGATAGGTTTGAATGGGAAAAATAATCTGCTCACGGCAACAGCCCAAAGTGCTGGATGGGTTTGCATCAAATCAGCAAGGACCAAAACTCATGCTTTTGCTAATCTGTCATGTGTTTTATTTCCAATGTATCAACATGTATGCACAAAAAATAGTGATGTAAATTTGGTGCCTGTCACTCAGCAAGGAAACATGTTTACTCTTATTTGTTTATTGGGTCATGTGGCATGGCCAACGTCCATGTCCCTTGGATTGTGGAGACTGACCGTGGCTGCAATACATGAGCACTGGCCATTGGTCACATTATGAGGGTACAGTGGATGCGCAACCAGAATGCAGGCTAGGTGCAGTAGATCATGGGGGTGGTTTGATGGGGCTGGGGTCATGTTCGATCCTTATGCCCTAGGCAGTTCAACCATGACTTGCATTCCCAGCATGCACTGCTGATTACGACATCAGCATGCATTGCAATACATATGTTTGTTAAACAGGGTTCATAGTCCCTGCATATATGTTAAAAGAGGAATTAATTACTAATAACTTATACACAGTGCTATTACATCATGAAACATGTTCACTCGTAAAAAACATTGACATTTAGTGAAACAACTTTGTTAAATGGACGTTATGGTTAAGTTGCACTAATAAATGCCTATGAAATTCATTTAAACAAACGTTAAAGCGATGTTATGGTTGCAAGGTAAAATCAAAAAAACAAAGAAATTCCCCAGTATGGTAAGATATGAAATCATAACTCACGCGCGACAACGCCATGCACTGCTAAGACTAACACCCAGGACATCAAAGATGACAACACATATGACATAATGTCTGCTGGAAAGTCCCTACAAGGGGTTCTGTTTAGAATGTTGCTATCAACATAAGACATGTGATCAGGAGGCCTCTCATGACCTACTCCATGTATCACAAAATGAACTTATTGAAAGAGAAACGTCTTACCAAAGTTCTGCCATGGATACAGCAATCTGATCATATACAAAGATAGGCAATGGCTGCAACCAGGGTCGCACTGGGGCAGAACATTGTCCAGGGCAAGAGTGAACCAGTGGCCCACAGTTGCAAACAGAAATGGATTCCTTTTGTGACAGACTATTTGAGTAGACCCAGAGGGGAGATTGTTGGTCGAATGTTTTGCAAATACTGTATTTTAAAGGATATGTGTTCAGAAACACTGTTGCCGCATAGTGAAGTAATAATCAAAGTGGCACACTTTGGCCCAAAAACTGGCCCATTTTGACCAACAATCTGGCCCATGCTAGTGTGTTGGGCATGCAATTTGGGCATTGCCCTATTGCCTTACAGGCCAGTCTGAGCCTGGCTGCATCATGGACCATCGAAGTGGAGTATTTTTAATCAGGCATGTTTGGTCAGCAGAATCATAAGTCCAACCCTATCAGAATGGTCTATAATGTTTAACTTGTAATTAAAAGCTAACAATGCAAGAATTACTGCACACATGTGTTTCTACAGAAACATATAAGGATAGTATCAATGCATACAAACCTGTGGCACATACCGTCAAACTCTAGTTAAGAGGGGGAAAATCATAATGACCAGAAAATCACACTAAGATTAAAGTTCATTATCATGCATAAAACATGAATTGTATGTCTAAGGCCTGCTTATTTTTCTATGTATATGTACCATGAGCTCAGGTCAAGCTTTAAGGAAAGCACCTAAAAACCATAGCACTAGGTTAATGTCGACTTATACAGCACCTTCAGAGAATGAGTATCGTGTTCTCAATACAGTATCACCAGATCAAGTCCTCTGCTTAAAATTCTCACCATTACTGAATGAAAACATACACCACCCCAGATATGTGATGTCATAGCAGTGCATGGAGGCGGCACGAGGTATGGTTTCATAGCTTACCATAACTGGCACATTTCTGTGGTTTTTCAATTTTACCTTGCAACCATAACATCCCTTTAACAAAGTTTGTTTCAATACATTTCTTTGGTTTTTATTAGTGCAACTCAAAGAAAAACATGCCTTTAACGCTGTTTTCCCATGAATACATATATATATTTGTCTGTTCTTTCACTATCAAGAGTGAGCAGCCATACATGTGAAGCATTTACTGTTCTTTCACTTTGTAGTGATACATTATTTGCAGATCACAAAGCAGCAAAGCAGTATAAAGGTTCTGGGCAACCAAGTAATACATTACAGCTTTGTGGGGAAGTGATGGCACTGTATTCAGATAGCACTTTTCATGTTTACTATCTGCACCACTTTACAGAGTACTATTCTTGTTCAGTAGGAGAGCTCTAGAGGAATATTGTTCTGGGGATATGTTAATAAAGCGAGCCATGAGATTCCATCCGAGCTTCTCAGCTCTACCGCTTGTACTACTGCACTTGTGAGACAATCAGAGCAGCCAGTATGCCAGGTTGAGATTACTGTCATGGACACTCTCAGATGTTCCATAAACACTTGCCATAGTAAATCTGTTATCTGAAAACATAGAGGAAACGTCATCCTCTATGGCGAGAGGCGAGCTGATGCTGTTCATTTGTGGTCCTTTTCTTTTTTTCATCAGCATAATCATAACTTCATTGTATTTGGCAAGGCTTTGCTATGTGCAAAAATGAATCTCATTTAAATGATGTATAATAAAATAATTTACATCACCTAGTAAGCTGAAACATTCTAGGTAAAAGAGGTAAAAAGTAAAGAAATAAATAAACAAGCAAAACAGTATAAATCCAGACTTATATAAGTCACAAGACCGGTCACAACTTGGCTTCAGACCGATGAGAAGAACAGAATCAGCGCTCATATCAATATGGGACGACCTAAAAATAAAGTCAGACAGCAACGCCCAATTGGCCCTCATACTATTGGACATATATGCAGCTTGGAACAAAATTAGCCACGCAACACTAATAAAAAGACTTTTGGAATGTGGCATACAGGAATCCACACTAAGGTCACTTACCTTATCCCTCACAAATTGAACCGAAAGAAACTACTTAACTACTTAGCACCATTCATCTCACGTACCAAAAATATCTCCTGCGGAGTTCCACATGGATCCAGCCCTCCCCCGCTCTTCAGCATCTACATTTCCCCCTGATGAAAATGATGCAAACCAAGGACTGACTGCCTGCAACTAAGCATATGACACACAACTGATTGTGAAGATGGCTACGACCCGGGAACAAAATAACTGCCTCAACAACTTCCTCACAAACATCTACAACATGATGACACCGGAAAACCTCAAACTGAACCTGGCAAAAACGGAAATCATGCCCTAACCCAGAGAAATCAACAGACCCAACCCACAAATGGACTGGCTGGCTCACTTGAAACAGAACCAGAAAATTCCCACATAGTGAATAACCTAGGAATACTCATGGACAAATGACACCCCTGGAACACCGCATGTCAACGAAATCACCAAAAAATGCTTCTTCCTCCAAAGACTACTCAGAGGACAACTCCAAAAGCTCTCCTTTCCGCAGAGAACCCTCACAATAATTTCTCTGATACTTACAAGAATTTACTATGCAAACAGCCTCTACCGAGGAATATCGGAAAGAGTTACCAAGAAACTAAAAAGTGTGCAAAACTCTGCAACCGGGATTCTACTCAGATTAAACAGAAGAGACCACATCAGTCCAGCTCTTAAAAGCCAACACTGGCTACCAGTAAAATGCACTCTGCATTGTCCACCAAGCCTTGGACAGACAAGGAGCTGAATTCCTCCAAGCCAAGATCAGCTGTTACCAGCCAAGAAGGGAACTAAGATCAAGCGACAATCTTCAAATAGAGACAAAACTATATGAGAAAAGGAAATTCGGCAGAACAGCGTTCTCACATCTGATTGCAAACCTCTGGAACACCATGCCCAAACAAATTAGAACCACAGGAGACCACATCACTTTCAGGAAACAACTCAAAACCAAGTTTTTCAACAGACCATGACAGCAACAAAGGGACAATGGCAGCAATAACATTGCGGACCGAAAATAAATACACTAAGTGACATGGTCTGTGGATACAAAAATTAGAAAGGCTTTGCACATGTTGTAGCAAGATGAATCCTGTAGAGCCCCAGAGTAGGAAAGGGGTATTAGGTGCGACTAGGCAGTGTTGCAAAGTTTGTTTTCTTGTTAATCAGATGTCAAATTCCAAGAAGAAGGGAAGGGCAGGGGGTGGTAAAGGCCTGGCACGACAGATACACGATAGTCATGAACAGCACAAGTGAATTCCTGAAGAGTGCCCCTGAGATGCAGAGAAGGGCGTAATGACTGTGCAGTTTTAGGCTTATCAGCTCACCCCAGGAGTGTGTTTACGAGGAACTCTTCTGCACGAAGGAGGGATGGGGGGGGGATTACATGACTAACTGCTATGCTTATGTAAACTCCTTCTTTGTGCACGTGCTAGAGATTGGAACCAATGATATTTTAAAATGTATATAAACCATACAGACCTAATACTTATCAGCTCACTCCTGCACAGTCTTTTGAATGTGCAGGAAGTCATGCCCATTCGCGAATGCTGAAATTGAATAAATAGATGACTTGACCAACCGTCTGAGTCTTTTTGGAGTGGGGCCTCCTTTGATGGAAGTGGGGAGAGCGAAAGTGTACCCCCATGTCACAGATAACAGGGGCAAAACCTTAGAGGACCAGAAGACTGCACCTCCCCCACCTCCCTCCTGCCCCCCAACCATTCCCAGCAACCAGAGTGAGCTATGAAAAGAAGGTTGCCCAACCAACAGACCGATTTAGAGATAACACCACAGACAATTATGCACATAGGAAACCCAGACAGGTAAACCATTAAAACCAAAGCATCACCCAACCTGCCCGCCACAACCAGGGCCACCATAACCTGCTCACCCATAACTAGGGCCGCCCGGCCGAGCACCTCCCCTCTATCCTTATAATTCCTGTGTGCACCCTTTCAGCAACCGACCAGACATAAGGTCCACACCCAACGGCCAAGGCATCTGTAGAAAAGCAGACGTATACGTCATTGATTGAACCCACTCGCTCCCCTCTGATATACTGGATGAAGAACAAGAAGTCAGTGTGCATGATACCAGGTATCATAACAATACTGCATTGAGTGTATGAGAGACGTTATGCACTTAGACAACCGTATGAAATGTACTCTGGAACAGAGTTTGTAGCAGGAGATTTGCAGGCACCACTGAACATCCAAGAGCTGTAAAGAAAATTGGCAGGTGCAAAGTCATATCATAAGGAGAAGACACAATGAGCCACTGAAAAGATGTAAGAATACTTAAAGAATGAACATGTAACTGAAGAAGCAAGTAAACATGTTTATGAGTGAGAAGAAACCATATAAAATACGAAGATAAGTAACCAGGTGAGTAGTAAATGTATATATGCAGAAACGCAAGGTAGATGAGCCACATAGAAGCTTGCTGCAGTAGAAAATATAACACAGGTACAGCGGCCATGTTGAAAAGATGGACGTCGGCTCTGAATAATAGTACTCAAGAAGCTTGAAGGAGGGAGAACAGGGCAGAAGTCAGGCAGACTCTGGAAATACAACATTATGTATGAACAAATAATAAGCTGTTGGCCAGAGATCAAGGATGCCACAGCAAGAAGCAACTGCATGTTACAAGGGGAGTCAGTAAGGATAATCCATGTACGCAGGACATATTTCTCTTAGATTAAGTAAATGAGTGAACAATTATGAATGCCAAATATTGAACAATGAAAGATGCAGACAGTATATGGGAGACAGAGAACCAAGAGTACAGAGGTTTAAGAGGGTAATGGCACTCAACATAATTGAATCAAATAGCATTAAATAGAAAGGCGAGATTAACAAAATCAGGGTCTCTTCACACATGGTAAAAGACCAGAAAACATGGCCTAGTCAAAAGCTCCAGATGAAGATAATAATGTACCTTAACTCTCCTTAAAGTTCCAGAGAAGAGAACATCCAGTAAGGTCAAGTGCAAAGAAGAGGCCTTGGCTAAAGGCTTGCCTAATGAGAGATGGTAGGGCAAGAGAGAAGTAGTTTGATGTTGTTCTCTGCGCCTGGGTTTCGTTTTTGCTTACGTGCTGGTTACCAGCCGAATGTCCCAGCTTGGGGAGAATGCCAACCAATCGTAAGGGCCTGTGCAATGATGAGCATACATTGGTGTAGGGGCCAATCCGCTGCTGCTATGCTCCATTAATCTGTATTATACATAGCTAGAGGAAAGTTCAAGGCGTACCAGCAGAGGGGCATCCAAAGATGTTAACACTTATACAAATTATAAGTAGATATGTTCTCGTAACAAATCCCTCAGACCGACAGGTTTTATTATTTGCCACCCAGGATGACGTCATAGCTGATGCATATCAAGGTATAAAGCTTTTGCGTAACCAAAATGTAATCGAGAGTGAGTGAGCTAAGATTTGTTGTTCACCAAGTTTCCCTACTTTATTGAACTGATAATAAAGTAGTATTTTGCCATTTTCTTTGAATCTGTCGGGTTATTTGGGTCTGAGATAATTTATTATGGTAATTCCATTCTGTGCATAAGAATGCCGAAAGGTGTTACTGCACACCACGACTAACCTGGACAAGTAACCAGGAAGTCACTAGCTACAACCATTCACCTGACACGATAGCCTGCAGGGAAGTTAGCCACCATAACTTGTATGGAAGTCAGCCCACTAACTGAGAGAGGAGATGAGATGTGCCGATGAACCACAATTGAGAACGCTGGTCGATACCATTAAGCGGCAACCAAAGTCTCACACCAGTGCCTTCACCAAACTGACAACTTACTAACCCATTTCCCCTTCCTCCTCCAACATAACTAACACCACTACATTTGACTAGGGGCTTGCCACACTTCACATAAACACACCAAGAATCAATCTAATGTTCGCACCCTACCATCTGTCTGAGATTCTGGAAGCAAACCTAGAGAGAACTCCCGGCACATAGTCCATAAATCCATCTGCTACACAATTACGCACCAACACAATAGATAGTTCATACAGACACAGCCAACGCAACTCTGGACCCCTTATGGATACAACTAACCCAAGCACACACTCACAATCCACCCTAACATCAAATGACACACACACCAACACAACACTACCACACATCCAAGGCACTGAGTTCTACCCATACAGTTACAACCCACAGGGCCACCAAACCAACTCCCGCAGGAAAGACAACACTCACAGATGCCAGTTCCTCCTGGTTCTGAACCTATCATCTCATCCTATCCCCACTAGCACATACAGCCTCCCTCTCTTGCAAAGCCACGCGAGTGCCTGGAGACTGCCCTTGAGTGTTATCGATGTACGGTATATATCAATAAAACAACAAAAAATGTATAGCACCTAGAATCTCATCCATCCGCTCAATGGCTAGAGTTACACATCTAATCATTGGTAGTCACCAACAGAGTGAGAAAAACACTATTGTTTTGATGTGTCTACGATGGCTGCGTACTTCCACAAAAAAGATTCATGGCCATCAGGCCAAGCAATGTCTTATGGCTGCAAAAGCACAAACCCTGGCATACATTGTTGATGGCAGATTCTATCAGAGACAGAATTAGCCACCTGCTGTGCCAAGCATCATAATGTGCTTCAGTCTTCTTGCCCAGGTGATCTCAGCTAAGGGTAGGATTACCCTGTCTGCCTTTGCCCCAGCCACGGATAGCATTGAACAGTAGACAACCTGAAATGGAAATGTGCCCAACCTGTAAACCTCTCACACACCCCTATGTAATCCTCTGCTCCCGGTGTCAGGGGTGCCGTCCCACCCGCGGAGGCGATTCACAGCTTTAAGAACGTTGGTGTGTCCCACCTCAGACACAGGAAGGCTGGAAGGAAAGCATGTTTAGCTCTACCTGGCTCTAGACATGGTGCAAACAGGCACAGCTCAGCTGCATACATAGCTGGAGTGCCTCCCTCAGATCTCACGCAGCCAGTGGGGCATCAATCACTGGGTGTGGGGGGTGGGGGGGTATTGAATCTCAGGTTCCCTTTGGAGCTCTGGGGCAAACTGAGTGAGCTTCTGTCTATTTTATCGAGTCGCTGTTTCAACTCAAAGAACCCGACCACCGTATAGTCAACATTTTGTCCACCGGAAACAGGCTCATCTCTTCAATTTTGCATCCTGTTCACATTAGTCCACTCATCATGGTGCGGGCTTCACACCCGAGACACTCCTTATCACTTAGGATGGGTCATTTTCACCATAACAGGAAAAAGAATAACATTTTGTTTTTTCTGTAGGGTTTCATTGTAGAGCCAGGCGTGATTTCGAGTCCAACCAGGAGAGGGTAATTGCCCACTCAACAGAGGCTACTTGTCCATAAAGGAGGGGCTACTTTCCCACTCCATTAACAATGCTTTTCCTCCCTGGAATGTCTTCTTGTCCGCAGAGCAGAGACTGATTGTCCAATCCCTGGGGATGCTTGTCCATTCATGAACTGTGCTGTTCAGTCTGAAAAGTCTGCTTGTCCTCTAACCTGGCAGTGTTCATGAAACCCAGTGAACACTGCTTACACTTCCCTTGTGAGGAATTCGACCATCCACACTGTGGCTGTGCGATCACCAAGGCTTTGAAAATATGTTATATGAAATAGAATGATGGTAGATCAACCTCTGGGAAATGTGTGGGGCTAATCCACACACAATTTCCTATGCTCACCACACAACATATACACATACATGTGTACTCTGGGTGGACACAGCCTACACGCACAGTCCTCCCTGTCATATTGAGTTGGGATCTGACAGGTGGAGTACATGATGCATCTCATGAAGGGAGAGGGCCAAACCTTCCTCCTGCCATGGCCAACCTAATTATATATCAAAGGCTCCATGGATTTGCCCTGTCACTTTGTGTACCCTCAGCAGAAGGTGGCTACAATTAGCATAATTAATATACTAACAGAGTATACTCCAAACAGGCCCACATGGGGCATGACTGCTAGAGGTTAACAAAAGACAGGAAAACCCCCAACAATCATTGATATGCACTGTGTTAACCTGAAGCTAGCTCCCACCTTTCAGTATCAAGGGCAGTGACCTGTCCTGTCTGGGACTATGTGTTTACAGTAGGCAACCCCCACAGGGGTACCCCATTCAAAAGGTATGAGTGTGTGGTTTGGTGGCGTCCATTTGTCTGGTCTCGCCACAGCTTCAAGGGAAAGCTGCCACTTACATCAAGAACCACAGATAGCTCAATTAACCAGAAAGACCCTTTGATCCATAAAAAACAGGAACATGTGGGACTTAGTATTACATGTTTGCACCCCTTTACCTTTTCTGTTGCAAAGCACTCTGGTTATGACCTAATGCATACAGGAGATTGTTGGTGGGGAGTCTGGGGACCAGTATTAGTTCATTAAGGTAAGCTTAGCCTACACAAATCACTAGGGCCCATTAGGCTTTAAAAGAGGGTCAAGTCCTCTTTTGGCTGATCATCTGAGTAACAAGAACAACAAATTTGGACCCTGGCTTAAGGTGCAGTCTGCCTCACAGATCCCGCCGGTGAAGGAAGGGCATGATTTCAAAAGAGGGCAACAGGTTCCCTCTCCTAAACATCTCCAAGGGAACAGAGGAAGATACTGAATCCAAAGCACCCTCCCACAGCTCCAGGACTGGTACCCAGACAGCACACAGCATGCCCTGCTAGGCTCTGCAAGCAAGCTTCCTAGGTGGGAAGTACCACAGAGTCTCTGAACCAAACCAAGTTCAAGGCTGTTGCCTTCAACACTCTGCTCAGCTTTGGGCTGTCCACCTTAAAGGATGACACAAACACAGTGAAGAAGCTACGAGGAGTGCATTGACAAGCATCAACCAGCGTCCACCTTACAGGGCATTTTCGAGCCTGAGCCCATCGAGCTGCAACCGACTGCACCGCTGACTGTTGTCACACCACAGTCGCTAACGTTGTTCTAGACTCCTCGACCAGTGCTTCAGATCCGCCAACCAGCACTGAGAATATGATTCCTGACTCAAAGCTGCCATTTATGTCAGCCAGTAGCCGTCCGTCCAGCCGCTCTTGCCGAACTGCTGTTGCCTGATACCCGCAGCTGTCTCCCATCTTGAACTCTGTCGCAGGAGTTACAAAGCACCCTGAAATCAACTCGACCGTGTCGAGCACCAAGAACATCTACAAGCACAAGGAACATTGTGGTTTTGTCCCCCGGGTTCTTCTCTGAAGGCCCCTTGTGATATTTTATCACCCATTGTTCCCTTTGTGTTGAAACCAAGTATCCTTAAACTAGTGCAATTAATTGCCTTACCGACTACCCTCCTGTCAGTATCCAGAGTGCATCCCTTTCCTTCATGAAACTGTCTCTCTTCTGTGTTCCTTTACAGGGAGGCTTGTATTTTCTAGTGTGCTAGAACTGTCTGTTTTGATAATAATAATAAAGAAGATATTTGTGGTACAACCTTGACTGGACAGTCCCCTTTATCATTGGGTAATAATTGTATTTTCGCTGTGTTGCAACTAACCAATGATCCACGACCTTGCAGAGATAAGCCTGATGTTCCGTCCACGTTACCAAAATAGGACAAGGAGGTTTATAATTTTCTTGTGTTTCCAATCTGTTTGGATCCCTTCTGGTGTACTAGAGGTGTGGGACTAATTGATGGTTCAGAAACCGCTGATGGGGAGAGGGGTTTTGACTAATCAACTTCTGGGGCAACAGTGGTCCACCGCATAAGTTGATTCATCACACCCCTTCTCCCCATAGGGACCTCTTGCCCAACCAGGATGGAAATCTTGACCACTCAAATGGGACCCTCGGTCCATCCTGGATGAGTTACTAATTCTCACAATAAAAGCTGCTTACCCACCCAGAAAATATTCCCCCACATAGGAGAGGCTTCTGGTCACCAAACCTTCCTAAACTCTGGGATTAGCCAGGAGGCTCTGGGTTCTAATGCTCTTCTCCAGATCTCTGAGAAACAGCGTGAAACCTCCAGGATTCCAAAGTAACAATGGCTGGTATCCACATGCATGGCTGCCAGATGGCTCCACTCGTGGGTTGGACCTGCAATTCAGAGAGAAGTAAAAGGCCAGCATCAAAGGTGACTTTTAAACCTGAGAAGCCGGTTCCCTCCTTGGTTGATGACGTTCCTCTGCCCTTGTTATGGCTGAAGACCTCACTTTGCATTTGTTTCTAACATTAACACCGCAAGAGTTTGCATCAGTCCAACATGACAGAGCACTCAGGACATTAACACATCAAAATCTCCCAATTTAAAAAAGAAATGGTTGGAGGCATGGAATATGTTACTGCTGAACATTTGTTATTACAGTCTCCTTTATCAAGTACCCCATTTATGAGTAGATTGCATTTGACTGACTATTAAAAGACCTGCAATTCTGCATTGTGTTGTGTGGCAGAAACGACCATGATCGGAAGCTTCAATTTCATAGTCTCAAAATGGTGGGAGAGGGGTTCTAACAAACAAGGTGTTTTAAGTATTAACAGGAAAGGTGTCAAGTTTGCATTAAAACATTTAGGGCCTGGTTCAAAGAAAAAGCGCAAAGTCCCTGCAAAGCAATCTAAAACTCATAAAACTCGTTTGCGCCTACCTGCAATCAAAAGCATGTTCTGCGTATTCATGGAATTTTAACCGCAGAGTAACCCTGGGTGCAAGTAGCACCCGGAACGCACAAGGCACGCCCGTATGCAGAGCAAATCCAGCGGCATATAACAACCTTTGTGCCTGCCTTAGCTGCACCATCAAGCACCCGCAGAACTGGGGGTGTCCCTGCCTCACCCCGCAAACAAGGAAGCACCCCGGCAACACTGCATACAAACCCCCACAACCCCAAACTACACCCCGATAATCTGCACACCATTTCGCGTAACTCAAGGCAGCAGCTGGTAAACCTGGGTGCGAACCCCCATAATTCAAGGCTGCATCCCACTAATTTGCATATTAACACCCCTTAATCAAAGTGGCACCTCAACTACGTGCCGTCCCCCATAACTGCTATGCAACCATTACCTTTGTAAGTTGGTTCCTTTGTTCACAGTGCTCAGCGCCTCCTATCATGTGGCCATGAGCCCATGAGGTTTGCATGTAACTTTTCCTGACGTGAGGTCGCGGGTTGGGTCCCATGAATATGGTTAGGTTTTGCGCTTGACTGGGTGTGGGATTTCACTGCATCGCCTGTCCCTCAACATGCGCACTTTATTCCGCATTTTACCGGCAGAATGGAGAACATGCATGTACCACGCCTTATTTATTTCTTTGCGTAAGCCCGTCCCACACTTTAAATGGGGCCTCATTACACGGTAGGCAGTAGCAATTGTGCTATTAGCGCCATGGCTACCCCCTTACCGCATTCTGGGTCCGTGTTCCCGGAATAAAGACTTACCGGGTCATTCCGACCTTGGAGGACCCGGTAAGTCCCCATTCCGGGAACCATTTCCAATTCGCATATGAGCCCCATAAGGCTCAATGGGAATGAGGAAGTAGCTAATAACGGTACCGCAATTTGCGGTACCGTTATTAGCTCTGAAGTCCCTTAATGGGTCACATCCTTAACGCCAGGTCAGACCTGGCATTGAGGAAGGGACCCGCTAAGGGACCTCGTAATAGGGCAGTACCGGTGCCGGTAATCCCTTACCACCTATGGTGTAATGAGGCCCATTGAGTGTCGCACAAATGCTCGACTGCACGCATAGATGTGAATGACCCATGCAGAGACCCAGAACTACATGCAAAGTCCAATCCATGAATCGCTGAAAGGAGTTTTGTGCGCTAAAAATTGCGCAAAGTTACTTTTCAGCGTGCAAAAAAATCTATTAATCAGGCCCTTTACGTTAAACTTCAAAGGCTTCAGCTGATGTCCTCATTCCTGTCAAGCTTTCAAAGTCTTAAATAGGGAAGTGTTTGAGCAAGAGGAGCCTAGGGTAAGACATCACAGTCACATTATGCATGTGTTGACCCCAATGCAATATCGCCTCCCCCCACTTTTTCATTTTACTGAGCCCCCGCCACTTGTTTGATGGTTGCCTTGTAAGACATTACATAATACACTTATTTTGTATTATTTTTATATGAAGACATGAAGACAGCGTGAAATGTTTTTTTTTTTTTTCTTTTAGGCATGCATGGATATGTGGGGTGTTTTGTTGTTAAATTATGCAATCAGCCCTTTTGGCAATGTCTACAGTGCATCTACTTGCTCATAGTCTATGGGACCAGATCAACAAAAAAAGGGACATGCCATAGATATAGAAGTAGGACTAAAGTTTCACAAACAAAACTGTAATCCCACTTCTATGTCGCTGGCCTGTTGCAAGGGGTTGGTGGGGGGGGCGTGTTTCACAAGCACACTCCTCTCATTGGAGGAGAGGGCCATGGAGGGGAAAGGGGTAGGAAATGGGGGCATGAAAAGCATTCACGTCCCCATTCATGCACAGGAAGAGTCTCGCTGGGCTCGCTTTCCGGAATTCAAAATCGTAGCCACCCACCCTTCAAATCTTCGGGGAAAGAGGGCCATTTCACAGGACTGTCCTGGGAAAACCGGGATGTCTGGTCACCCTTTCATAGTCTAGCTGCTGTTTATCTGGCCATGGGAAAGAGCGGTAAACGATGGGAGCTTAGTGGCGAGATGAGGCGAGCAATACCACATTATCCTCAAACATACGGGCCTGGTATCAACCAGACGACACCTGACGTTTCCCTGAACACGTGGACGGGGTAGGTGGGTGGAGTCTTGAATGACTCTGGGCGTGGTACCGCGTGGCACCGAGTGGCACACATCTCAGAGCACTAGGCAGGTATGGGAGTGGCTGCTGGGCCCCCAGGAGGGGGTGCGCGCCCACCTAGGAGAAGACCTGCTGGCCCACCGAGGTGGAGTGCTTCCGATTGCTGAATGATCATGAAAAGGGGGGAGTTTTCCAGCGAGCTTCTGTGAACGGCGAGGCATAAACGTGCCATTTCACAGCCTCTGCCTCCATTAATGACCTGTTTCCGGGTCACAGGCTGCTCTTCCGCTCCCGTGCCTTCACAGCAGGTGGACGCGGCCGAGCTGCTGCGAACACTCATAACATTTTCTTTTCCACTTGGCCGTGCCTCCAATTTGCCGTGAAATGCTCTCTTCATTGTGAATATTAAGTGCCGTAAGCATTTGCCGCAGGATTAGTTCCATAACGCTACAAGGACTTTACCGGCCACCCCTTAACACTGATGCCTCTGGCCCGGCCTGTTTTAAGCTCCACGATTTTTACCGGCAATTTTTACAGGCCGTTTTTACCGTTTCTTACTGATGTTTAGCTGTGAAATGTGGGGTGACACAACCCGTAGTCCCACATTATCCCCAAAGATCTCCCACTTCTAACTTCTCGTTATTACCTCTCACAAACAACCCATCCCTTTTTCTGCTTTGTTTGTTCGGTGATTGTCATTGCGATGGGTAGTCGACACTGACAGACATGTGTGGTGAATGTTCGCACACACACACCTACATACAAGATAGAAACACATGTTTAAAGCAGCACGGTTTGTGCAAGGGTGGAGAGTGTTTGCCCCTGTGAAGTCTATTATTTCACAGAGGCGAGTTTGCAGGCTCGGACTGGCCTATTGGGCACTAGGCTCATGCCCAAACCAAAAACGCAAAATGCTTGTGTGGGCCAGATTTGGGGTCAAAGTGGGCCACTTTTTTGGCCAATGTGGGCCACTTCGATGAGTTACTTTGATATGCGGCTAATAGTTTTGACGAGTGTTGCTGAATAAATATTCTTTAAAATGTACAATTTGCATCACATTGTATCAAAAAACGAACTGTGGGCCACTTATTCGCTGGTGCCCGAGACAATTTTATGCACCAGTCCGATCATGTAGAAAATTCAAACTATTTAGAAACCACAGTGCTGTCTGGGTATTCCCTGAAGGGAGGGAATACTGCCGGCCAACTCTGCAGACACTGCACCTCTAGAATAAAGAGCAGCCATTTTGAAATCAACCGCACTGCCGACACAATGTTGGCCATATACACACTGCCACTTAAGTGCACAAGAGGAGTAACTCACACTGCCATTCAAGTGTTGAGTAGTTGCCCTTAAACATAAAGCCACCAGCACCATCAGTGATGTAGTGGCTGGCAGAGTAGGCACTGGGATTGTAACCACACTGCTGCAGAGGTGCTGATGGGAGCTTTCACAGGGTGAGGGTGATGTGATGGTGGACACTCCATGCCCGTTAACGCGTTAGGGTGTTTCTACCTTTTACAGGCTTGGGTCTGATGGTCTGCATTGGTTCCTTTAGTAGGTGAGACTCAGGACCTTCAAAGAGCACCGCTAATGTATCTGTTCATTGATGTGGTGTCATTATGCGTAATCCGCACACAGTTGCTTCCTAGAGCCCCAGGTGGGTAAAGGGAAACAGTACACACGATTGCATTAGCCGATGAGGGAGAAGAACACGTCCTGGGCACCTCTAATTTATGGAAAAGCTTCAACACGTGGAGCAGACATGGAGCGACTTCTTGGCCCTTTCCTTCATTTGCTGGGTAAAGGAGAGCTGCCACCGAAGGTGATGCCTGCATGTCTGCAGCTGTTAAACGGGCTGGAGCGACACCCATGGAAAAGAGCACATGGAATGCATGAAACGAGGAAGATGGCATTTGTTTTTTAACTGTAGCGGCATACAAAGGTGTCCATCATCAAATAATTTATGCTGGACAAACCCACTGGTATAGAAGGTCCATCCTGAGTTTGATTACCAACATGGAACGCAATCTTGTTTCATCTGCATAAGGCAGGAAAGACACAGCATAAGAGGCAACCAAATCTGACAGTGGTATAAGTTAACCCTTAAAGAGCCATGGTGTGAGTTTAGAGCCTTGGGCATCACTGGGGTTAAAAAAAGAGGCTTTGAAGAGGATGGAGCCTAACCTCATGTGAAGCACTCTGTCTTGGCGGAGTGATGCAATCCAACAGAAGTAATGACCCCCAATGTCAAACAAATCCCTCACGTGCTTAATATGTTTGGTGTGATGTATGGTATCAATCACCGACAATCAATCAAGCAGAAGGTGGATTGCTGGAGTGTTATTTCCCAAGGAGCACAGGAGTTTGCCCTAAGGAAGATCAGAGCAGGTCAAATTCCTCTGAAAGGCCCGAAACTAGATTAATGGTCGTACAACACATTTGCCTGACTGCAGCCCAGCAACCATTGGGTAACAATTTTCCTCAACAATCCCTCCTAAGAAGGGAGTGTGATTAAAAAGTCTGTAGTTGGCTAGAACAGCGGGATCATGTGACGGTTTCTTAAAGAGGGGGTGCTGTGGGGTTCCCTTTGAGGCTTGGGGAAGGAGCTCAAGCCGAGGAAACAGGTAACCAAATCTTCCAAGCTGTGTCCCCATGATTCAACAATCTTTGGTCGTGGATGTTTGGATGAGAGGCAGGGGTGCAGCTGTTTAGAAGAAGACTTAATTTCTGGGCTGCTTTGATTATTTCAGAGGGGGTGATGATATCGCAAGTGATGAACGAGGAGTCAGGAATAGAGGCTAGCTGCTGCGGACCAGCAGAGCAGGACTGGAGAGTTATACTCACCTGAATATCTTTCACTTTACCCTGGGCGTAATGATTGCGCCAAATCAACTTCCGGGGAACCAGTGGTCCAGGGATGAATATCGTTTTTTTAAACCATCAACCATCAATCAGCCCCACAAGCTTGGAGGCTGGTCAGCAACTCAGGTTTATTAACCTTAATGCTGTAAAGAAGTCCCCTCTCTTGACATAAGATGCGCAGGACATCCGTTGTCATGCCTTTTACAGTGTCTATGTAAAGCCCCATGACTATTAATAATACTGAGCAGTGACTACACGTTGCATGCAACAGTACTTTTATCGTTGGGTGACTAAGCATTGCGGAAGGCTCCAACTGATCCGACTACTTGCCACCAATGTGACAAATTGACTTCCGGACCACCAGTGGTCCAGGGATGTATATCAGTTTCTCAAACATCAATCAGCCCCACACGTCTAATACACCAGAAGGGATCTGAATAGATTGGAAACAAAAGTCAATTATAAACCTCCTTGTCCAATTTTGGTAATGTGGATGGAACAGCAGGCTTATCTCTGCAAGGTCGTGGATCGTTGGTTAGTTGCAAAACAGCGAAATTATAATGATTACCCACTGATTAAAGGGACTGTCCAATCAAGGTTGTATAAAATATCTATTTTTTGATTATTACAACAGACAGTTCTAGCACACTACAAAATACAACCCACCCTGTAAAAGAACACAGAGGACAGACAGTTTCACAAAGAAAAGAGATGTAGTCTGGATACTGACATGAGGGTAGTCAGTTAATCACTCAGTCTTAACTGTCCAAGGTTATTTGGTTTCGGCAGCAAGGGAGCAAGGGGTCGCAAGTGTCACTATGGGCCTTCAGAAAAGGACCAGGAGGACAGAACCACAATGTACCTGGTGCTTGACATGATCTTGATGCTCGACAACATTGAGTCAGTTCCAGGACGCTTTGCAGCTCCTGAGACAGAGTTGAAGATGGGAGACCACTGTGGTGAGGAGGGGGCAGGCAGTTCAGCAAGCGAGGCTGGATGGATGGCTTATGGCTGGCCTACACTGCGGCTCAGGGTCAAGAATCATTCTCTCTGTGCTGGTTGGCAGATTTTGAACACTGGTTGAGACTCTCAGACGGCTTTAGTGACTGCAGTGTGACAACATTCAGTGGTGCAGCCGGTCGTGGATCGATGGCTCAACTGCCTTAAAAATGTTGGTCACTGGTTGATGATTGTGTGCCACGCCTCCTAGATTCTTCACAGGGCTTGTGGCGTCCTTTCAAGGCAGATGATCAAGAGCTGAGGAGGGTGTTTGTAGTCAATGGCCTTGTCCTTTGTTCAGATACTCTCTGGCACTTCCCACCTAGGAAGCTTGCTGGCAGTACCTGGCAGGGCATGCTGTGTGATAACTGGGTGTTGGTTCTGGTGCTGCTGGACAGTTCCCCTGAGTCTGGCATCTCCCTCTGTTACCATGGCGATGTTTAGGGGAGCGATCTTGCTTCCTTCTTGGAAATCCTGGCCTTCCTTCACTGGCGGAAGCTGTAAGATATACTGTACCTTCAGATATGCTAAGTGAGGGGCTCAGCCTTCTTTAAAAGCCAAATGGGCCCCAGTAATTGGTGCAGTCTAAGCCTATGTTATGGAACCCATCCGGGGGGTCCCCACCAACAATCTTCTGTTATGCATGAGGTCAGGACCAGAGTGCTTGCAACAGGAAAGGTAAGAAATTACAACATCTACACATTCCTGTCTGTTGTAGATCAAAGTGTCTCTCTGGCTAAGTGAGCCCACTGTGACTCTTGATCACAGCATAGGTCTACCTTGAGGTTTGTGGTGAGAACAGACTTCTGTCTCCCTCAAATCGCATACTTCCTCCCTCTGAAAGGGAGTTTTCCTACTGCAAACAGTTGTCCCAGACATGACATTCACTGGCCTTCGTACAGTGTGTTGGGAGCTTGCTTTAAGGTGGCACATTGCATATCAAAGAGGTTTTCGTTTTCTGGCCCATTGTTAAGTTCTGTGACCAGGCCTATTTGCAGGTCTGCTTCAATTAACTCTCATCAGTGTTCACTGTCCCCACACAGAACTTAGACAATAGAACATGACACATCCATGGAGCCTTTGACATTTAATTAGGCTGGCATGGGATGAGGAAGGTGTGGCCCTTCTCCTTTGGATGTTTTCATGCAGCCCTCGCTGTCACCTGTCAAAGATATATGACAGGGAGGACTGCGCTTGTACGCTATGCCCCCCAGAGTACACTGGACTGTGTTATTGTTGTGCGTTGAGCATTAGAACATGTGTGGGGATTAGCCCCACCCATTTTCAGAGATTGATATTCCATCATTCCATTTCCTAAAAAAATCATCAAAAAAAGCCCAGGCGAGTGCACATTCCCTGCGCAAATGGTCGAATCCCTCACAGTATGGCTGCAGCACAGAGCTGGATGTGCTATGGAGGATGCAAGAGCATAACTACAGTGTGAAGCTGGATGTAATATGGAGAATGCGAGAGCACGGCTGCAGCATGGAGCTGGATGTGACATGGACCATGCTAGAACACTGATGCACTGTGGAGCTGGATGTAACTTGGGGGATGCGAGAGCATGTCTGAAGTGTGGAGATGGGTGTAGCATTGAGGTTGTGAGAACACAGCTGCAGCTTTGAGCTGGATTCAACATCGAGGATTTGAGAGCACGGCTGTATTATGGAGCTGGATGTAATGTGGAGGATGTGAGAGCATGGTTACAGTGTGAAGCTGGATGTGGCTTGGAGGATGCGATAACATGGCTGCAACATGTAGCTGTATGTGACATGGAGGATGCAAGAGCATGTCTACAGCATGGAACTGGATGTGACATGGAGCATGCAAGAGCACAGCTGCAGTGTGGAGCTGGGTGAAACATGGAGGATGTGAGAGCACATCTGCAGAATGGGTCTGGATGTGTTATGGAGGATGCCAGAGCACAGTTGCAGCATGGAGCTGGATGTGATGCGGAGGATGCCTGAGCATGGCTGCAGCATGGAGCTGGATGTGACATGGAGGATGGGAGAGCACAGCTGCAGCATGGAGGTGCATGTGACATGGATGATGCGCAAGCACAGCTGCAATGTGGAGCTGGATGTAACATGGAGTGGAGGATGTAAGAGCAGGGCTGCAGCGTGGGGCTGTATATAGCATAGAGGATGTGAGAGCACTGTTGCAGCATGGACCTGGGTGTGATATGGAAGATGAAAGAGCACAGCTGCATCATGGAGCTTGATGTGACATGGATGATGCAACAGCATGGCTGCAGCATGGAGGTGGATGTGACATGGAGGATACACGAGCACGGTTGCAGCACAGAGCTGGATGTGACATGGAGGATGTGAGAGCATGGCTGCAGTTTGGAGCTGGATGTTACTTCTGAAACTGCCTTTGGCTTTAGGCAGTGTTAAAGAGAGGTTGTTCCTGAGACATACCCCCAGGCAGCCAGCAATCCTTAGAAACATACACCATGCAAGAAAGAGAGGTAAAGATGGCCGGCCGGTAACATCTGTTTAATCAACTGTTTCACAAGCTGAACACATAAACTCTCACTGGTTCTTTGCATCCAATATACATTTGCAGACAAAAAACATCACACATCAATTCTGTCAAATAAAACGAACAATATGATACGAAAAATGTCTTATAGGTAAAATACATTGGGGTCATGCCGAGGTAGGCGGTAACCATGCCACTATTAGCGGCATGGCTACCCCGCTTCCCGGGAGTGGGTTCCTTGAATGAGGAATTATCGGGCCATTCTGACCTTGGAGGGCCTGGTAATTCCTCACTCAAGGAACCCATTCAAGCCCCGATAGGGCTCAATGGGAATGGGGAGGGTGGAACAACGGGCCCGTTGTTAGCACCCTGGTCTGCTTGCGGAACCCGCTAAGGGCACCTGGTAAAACCAGGCATCCTTATCGGGTTCGCACGAGCAGACTCGTAATGGGATGGTAAGGGGTTGACGGCTCCGGCACCTTTACTGGTGCCGTTAACCCCTTACTGCCCAACTCGTAATGACCCCCATTGCCTTTTTTTCATTGGACATAAACATTTCCTGAAGCATGATCTTTCCTTCGCAATGACTCAGGCTATTCCTTATTTCAGTGAACATGAAACACATATTGCAACTTTAAGAACTGGTTTAGAAGCAGTTTGAACAGCTTGCAAAGGTATGGAATAACTGTCTGGTTTCGCATTGGCTAATTTGTTTACCATATCTTTTTCTGACTTTATGCCAGTTTCATTTGTGAGCAGCAACATTGAAAATTATATATTCTGCTATTTGATGCTGCCAAGTGGTGCACCTGACTTGGCCAGATGCCCAGCCTGTAACCTTGGTTTGGGCTGCTGACTACTCTTTCAAAAGGTCTCCCAACTCTGTTTAAGCTCTCCTGTCTCTGTATGTTTTGTGCTTTCAGCACTTTTGAATTTGTTGCTGTAATATGTCTTATGTCAGGGAGCTATTTTCTGCATGTATTTGAATATTACATTTTCTAATGTCTAGTGTCTATTGAGTGTGGGTAATAGCCTTCATACCTTAATATAGTTTGGCCTAATGTCTGTGTAACTTTGTAATTAATACATGTTTGCCTTATCTTTTAAACAGCTACATGTGTCATAGGTGAGATGACATCACTTACATCTGTCATCCATTTCTCACACTGTGGTTATCCTCACTGTTCCTGTTTAGGGTATGGATAATACAAATGTTTGAGTGCATAACCTCTGTTCCTCTAACTCCAATGCTCTGCTTGTCAAATGCTTCTCCAAGGTGAGAGTGGGGGCTTGTCTCTCTCTTTGGCTGGTGCCTCTCTTTGGAACTGCCTCCCTGTCCCTCTCAGACTTGAGCTGGACCGGCTTAAGTTTGAGAAACTCCTCAAAACTCTGTTTTTCTGCACCTCTTTCCCTTCCCAGCTAATAACCCCACTGCCACTGAGACTGGCAGCCTGGACCTTCATGAATCTTACAAGTTACACAGCCCCTGCCCAGTCAACACCATACAAATGGTATGGTGCTTCCAGCCCCCACCTGCTTTTATTCTTGTTTCTGTTTCATAGTGAATTGCACATTTGTTTCCTTTCAGGCTACAGGTTTTACCCACTGCCGCAGTGCATGACTGTGTGCCTATTCCACTTGCATGCATTTTAAATTTAATACAAATATTTTATTTTATTATTTTAATTTTAATTAATAATTTCCTTGTAAGACCAGGCCTTCTGACAGAGCGTGACTGGCCTCAGGGCACTCCTATGCTCGTCTCTGGGCTTGCTGGATATTTCCTTTCTGACTGCATGCACAGATTCATTGCTGTCTGTTGTCACTCTCCATCAATGAAGCCAGGCTAAGGTAATATATGTGTCTTATAACAGAAAGTATGTGCTGACAGTGCTAAGGTCTAGGCGCCTCTCGTGCCAAAGTTGCACCAAAATCAGGCCCGTCCATGCCCGTCTGGATCAAGGATGGGCGGGGAAGGGTTACCAGGAAGGCCATTTTGCAGCTTGCGCTGTCAGGAACTAGATTCCCCAATAACTTTACTACAGGCGACTCTGTGGCTGATATGTGGAACAAGCTGTGTAATATGGCACTGAATCTCTTACTCGTGAGCACCTTCTCTCTCATAGCACATTCAGTGTCCATATATAAGATCTACTGGAGGTCCGCTCTCCAGATTTGCTTAGTCTCACTGAGACTTGGCTATCAGAAGCCTCCCCTCTAACTTGTATTGCCACTCTTTCCCTGGATTATAAGGTCACCATCTCAGATATGGAGGCTCTCCACCCTGGGTAAGGGGTTGTAATTATCTTTCAATCTTCATTAGCAGTAACACATATGACACGGACTCACTCCTTAAAAATGGAAGCACACCTAGTGCACTTTCAAGTTTCACCCTCTAACTCTAGGCACAACCTACTTGTCTCCCGCCCTCCTGGCATCATTTTATGGAGCCATTTGTTGACCTGATTGCAGGCCTTCAAAGTGAATTCCCAAATGTATTAGTGCTCAGTGATTTTAACATTAGATTTAACCTTCCACAGGCTCCTTCTCATGCCCAGTTTTTGGAATCCCTGGTCGATTTAGGGCTGGGTCAGCTAGTAACGGAACCCGCCCATTGCTATGGTGGTATCTTATACCATATATTGGGCCTCATTCCGAGTATGGCGGTAAGGGATAGCGGCCACCGCTAACGAGAGCGGTGGCGGTAATCCCTTACCGCCATACTCCGAATTCCCTTTGCGCCATGGAGGTTTTAACACCTGCTTTTAGCAGGTGTTAAAAACCATGGCGCTAAGGGACCTTGATGTTAATTACGCCACCGTAATTTACGGTGGCGTAATTAACGCCTTCCCCACTCCCATTATGCCCTATGGGGCAAGAATGGGAATGGGGAAGGGTAAATGGGGATTGGGGAATTACCGCCCCGCCAACCTTGGAATGGGGCGGTAATTCCGCCATCCACCAAGGCGCTGCCGGTCCGGGTACGGCGTCAACCAAGGCGTTAATAGCGCCATTGGTTAGCGCCGTACTCGGAATGAGGCCCATTGTCATTTGATGCTAGTGGCCACATTCATTCAATCGGCCCAGTTATTTGATCTAATCATCATCGTATTTCTCTTTTGATTCCGGTTAGTGCATTTCTTACTAAGCTAAGTCTTGCCCTGCTGCCACCCTCTGTTGCTACTGGCATTGCATCTGATCATAATGTAATGAATTCCACTGTCAATAATAACTGTAGGTCAGCTTACAGGCACCCTTCTGTGCCATGGTTCTCTGTGGATCTAAATGCTGCCCATCTGGGGGTTGGGAATGCAGAGCATAAGTTGTGCCATTCTTATGGCATACCTGAAAAACCTATTTTTCAGAAGCTGGGATATCCTATCCTATAGCTCTTAAATCGGCCAAGCAGTTATTCTTTACAGGTAGAGTACTCTAAGCTTTCAATCAGTATAAAGAGCTGTTTTCCGTGGTCAAATCCTTCTCAACTACAGCACAAATAGTTCCTAAGGTGGCACCCTCCCAAATGCTGTGTGACTTACTGGCTAACTTCTTCATTACCAAAGTTACAGGTATTCAGGATGATATACAGCCAAACGTCATGACTGGCAGCACTATCTTCCCTGGTGAAGCTAGTAAGGTGACTCAGTACACCTAGTCCTGCTTCTCAGTATTTTCCAATGAAGATCACACCATCCTTCTTGCTCGGCTAGCAACGGCAGGCCTCTCAGGAACTGTCCTGAACTGGTTTTCCTCCTTTCTATCGAATCGTGGTCAGTAACTCTCTTTACAACCCTTTTTCTTTAATTATCACTCACTGTCCTGGGGTGTTCCTCAAGACTCTGGTGAGGAGTGGTTAGCTTCCTTAACTGCGCACAAAAACACAATTTTAAACACAAGGTTAAGCTTGTTTTTTTAATTTATATCAAGACAGCCTGACACGTGTTTCGGGCTGCAATGCTCTTCTCCTGAGGCTGCAATGTTGGTTAATTCAATATGCATGTTTTAACAGTAATGCAAAAGAAAATCCATTATAAATTAACCATCTAGACCAACAACATATGGGGCATAAGGGTAGTTTGTTCGAAGCAGCATATAGCCCAACAAAAATACAGTTAGACATTATAAATTGTACAGAATAAAATAAAATACAAGCCCGCAGCATAGCACCCAATCACAATTACGTAATAGGATATTAGGATGAATAACCATTGTAGAAGGTTGAGAAGGTTAATACGGGTGCCAATCATGTGGAAAAAGGAGGGAAGGAAACAATAGTCGGCAATGAGAATTACATTGCAATCCAAGGACTGGTCACACATGTATCCATGCAGTTCGTTTAAAACTGCTAAATGAAAATACTCAGAAAATTACCTTTGGATTCTTTAATCTTGATCAATAGCACTGAAAGGAATTAGTATTAGGAGACACTTGTTAGGGTTTTAACAAAATGTCCACCAAAAATAGTTAATGGATTGACTGAAGGTTCTTACCAATATAGTTGTATGATTACTGCTGACTTATATTCAAATTAGGCTCCACTGTAGGTGGAAAAGTTTTATGTTACACTCAATTCCGACTCCATTAAGCAATACGTACTTTATCCAAAAAGATAATTATTCAATTTACATACCTATATGAACGCAATTGCAAAGTTAATCTGACTGTAGTCAATGCATGATTATATATAGGGGTGTCCATAACATCGGCGGCGGCGGCGGACGGGAGAAGAGAGGAAAGGAGACACAAAGTGAAAGTCCTAATTAGCAATTATAATTGAACCTCACATCGGCGATATTGTCACGTGCGCTGCCCCCTGGGCTTGTCAGGTCTTTAGGGGTTTGCACGAAAGACCAATGCTTACAGGCGTCTCCGCCCAGACTGAAGAAACAGGAGCCTCGTGCGTGAGTGCTAGGTTCCTATTTACATTGAGAGTGCACCGCAAGCTCAATCCTGAAGCAATGTGCATTTTTCTCAAGTGGGCAGCCATATTGAGTGTGTTAGCAGCAAGCCCAACACATTGAGAGACTAGATATCTAATTATGGAAATTGCAAAATAACTATTACCAATAATGTTGCCAGCATGAGCTGGCTTGTTCAAAAGTATGACTTATCTGTAAGTAGCCGATTAATATTAATACATTGCGAAAGATAACCCCGAGACTGTTAGTACTCTGAGCTTTTAGATCAATTTGAGAGCTGTTAGATGGCGAAATTATATGCTTGCCAATGCATAGAAGTGGGTATTTGGAGTCCTGATTGGAGATGGTGGACAGATTCTCTTGTATCCTAATCTTAAGAGGCCTAATAGTACTACCAATGTAGTGCTGTCCACATGTACACATGATACAGTACACACAATATTTTGTGTTACAATTAATAAAATAATTCAATTTATAAGTACCAAGTTTACCAAAATCAATTTGAGAGGTCTCTAATGCATGAGTGTACATAGAGCATTTTCCACACTTGTGCAAACCATGGTTGCTTCTCTGGCTAAGCAACGTTTTAGTTGGTTGTTGGTTGGACATGAATGAAGGGGATAATATGTTTTTAAGATTGCCTGCTTTACTGTAAATAAAGTTAGGTGAGGATTCCAACCAAGGTGTTATCTCATGATCTAGCTGGAGTAAGTGCCAATGGCGTCGAACAATACTGTAAAGGTTCGAGCTATCTGCATTGTACCATGTAATACATTTTAGTTTTTTACTGTGAGATTAATTCGATCTGATTTTGGGAGTGAGCCCTCTTCATGCTTTTCACAATTTGTTCTGCTTTGTTCACCGTGCAAGAATCATAACCTCTTGCTAGGAATTTCTGGCACAACAATGTACATTCATCTATAAAGTCTCTGTCATTCGAACAGTTTCTACGGGTTCTGATAAATTCCCCTTTTGGAATATTCGAAATAACCGACGTTTTGTGGCAACTAGAGGCATGTAAAATTGCGTTGACTGAGGTTGCCTTGCGGAACGTTTTGGTTACAATAGTGTTTTCAGACAGACTAATTACAAGGTCTAGACAATTGATGCTGGAGCTACTATATTCATATGTAAATTGTATGCCCCAGTCATTGTTATTCAAGAAACTTACAAATTCATTAAGGCAAACCATTGTACCTGTCCAAACCATAATCACATCATCTATATATTGTTTCCATACATAGATATATTGAACAAAAGGGTTATTCACAAATGCAAATTACATGACACTGGAACAGTGCCTCCCCACCCCCCACCGGGCTCTTTTTTTTCAGTTTTAGTTATATATCAAAAACTCATCATCGCTGGCGTCATCCTATGTGGCAAACTACAAAAACCTACTTGGGAAAGTGATTGGTTAAAAGGGAACATCTAGGTATATGTTCTATACTTGTCTGAGAAAGTTATTGGGTCTCTAACATCAGGTGGGGCAACTAAGCCCTCCTATCATACGGATCACTATGACCGTCAGAAAATACATGAGATCCCATTGGTTACAGAAACTATAGGGCTCTCTATTACATGATCCTCTATCATTGGTTGGCACCCTTGTACCCCACTGTACTTTTCCACATACGCCAGTTGCTCACAGTCTGGCCTCCAGGTGCTGGTGGGCTGGTCTTGACCATAGCTTCCCACCAATTAGCCTACTCATCTATCATCACCCTCGCAGTATACTCGTCAATTAAGGCTTTGAACTTGGCCTTGGAAATGTTCTTTGCTCTGTAGAATACGAGGGAGTATAGCATACTCTGTCTCCCGGAGTTGGTGTAGCATGTCATGATTATCTATGTTCACCCATCCACGTGACTGAAGACCATGTTTTAGAGTTCTGCCGCATTTAAAATACTATTATTTAATGAACCTCTGACGTCTTCAATGTTCTTGTGCCTCTCCTCTAAACAGGAGTTTGTTATTTTCACACGTTTGTAACTACTGTCTGATCTTTCAGTCCCACAGTGGCCTTGACTTTTTGGGTCTGATCCAGCCTCGCCTTTCATTGATTCACCACAGTAATTCAATTGCTTTTCAGCTGCGACACACTGGAATAGCCTTTCTTTTTCTGGTCCAGCTCTGCTAAAGTGTGTTGTGGAATTGTCCATAGTTTATTCGTATATATATATATATATATATATATATATATATATATATATATATATATATATATATATATTTGGCACATGCCACAATGTATTCACTATGTAGTTAGCCTTAAGAATACTTTGTCTGCTTGTGTTTCTTGCATCTAATGACTTAATGTCTTCATTGTTTCTGTAGCATACGCATCTTCATCTCAAGCCCAAAATACTGCTTATCTTTGATACTTTCTTGAGGCGTATAGAATATCTATGTTCTCTTGTCTCTGTATTTCTTCTTGGTGCATCAGCCTTGCTTTGCGTGATGTCACTAATCTTCTCTTTTGCTCACTTTTCCCATTTCTTCTGGGATTTTATTCAAATGGCCAACATATTGTTGTGTATGCAGGTATAGTTTTCTCAATGGGAACCTTGCTTCCAGGATTCTCCTTGGTATTGGTATCATGAGAGCGGGGCTTGAGGTGGGGGTACTTGGCTCCTTGTCTACAAACCCCACCTCCAAACTTAGGACTACCACCATCAGCAGCAAAGTAAGAACCCGACCTGCAACCGTAGGACTACCACCCTTAGCTGCAAACAAAGAACCCCAACTCCAACCTTAGGACTACCAATACTACCCTTAGCATCAATCAAACAACCCCACCTCCAACCTTAATACTACCACCCTTAGCAGCTCCTTATCCGCCGTCTCTGTCTACGGAGGATGAGCATGGATTAAATAGTCTGCTTTTCAAGTAAGTACCCACTCTACAATCATGTTTTAGCCCACCCTGCCTCCCTAGAGAAGGACCCGCTCTGTGGGGCATCAGCAGTGAAGTGAGACTGTGATCCTCTGTACATAGAGAGCAAATACCCCACATCATTATTGGCCTGAATAACTTTGGGTAAAGCCCCAAAAATGTCTGCCAAACGTGTGGGAGCCGCTCGATTGAGGATGGAGGTGGCTTGAATAGTCTGTTCTGTTTGAAAGCCCCCACCCAAGAAGCACTGACATCATATGTAAGCTAACAGTGCTCAGGGGGGCACATCTTTGCCTGGTTAATGACACCCAAAAAGGCAGACTGAGGCTCCTCTGGTTGATGTTGTACTCTTGTTCAGCGGAGAATTGCATAACATAATTGGTGCAGCAGTGCCCATGTGGGCATGCCCAGACTGATATGCAAATGGTTATTACCCTTCTAGTAAGGCATAATGAGATGAACAGTTCTGGCTCAAGATGCGTTCAGGGGGTGCATCCCCACAAGGGTGTAGCCCCTCCCCTCCGGCACAGCAAATAAAGGGCACCTTGCCTCCAGCTCAGTGTTATGTAAACTTAACTTAAGTTGATATGACACTGAGCTGAAGGTTACTTAAGTATCGGTCTGGCCCAGCGCCTATTAAAGAATCATGCCACGCCAGGCGTGGCATGTAAACACACTTTACAAGAACAGAAGGAGGCCCCGTTTAGCTGAACAAGAGAACTGAGTGCCCTGCTGTCTGCATTTCTGGTGCGGTGGGTTCAGCTGAGCGCCACCGGTATTTGCTTTTGCAGGGCCTGATGGGCTGCAATTTGCAGAGATGAGGGTCTGTGGTTAGAGTGAGGGAAATAAATAAATCAGTGTACCCACAGCCCGTACACTATGACGGACCCAGGGGAAGGGAGTGCACAAATCCCACACAGGGCGCTGGCAGACCTGGGACCAGCACTGGGGCTGAAACATGATTGCAGACCCTTCAGACTTGACACCTTCCACAGAAAAGGCTCTTTAAAATTGTTTGTCTTCAGTAGAGAGGCTCCCACAATTTGAAGCACATTTCAATGTGGTCCTCTGGCAAAGGGCCTCTTCCTTGAAGTGCCCGTGGCGTGCCCATCAGAGCTGGCATCACCTATTGTCTCAGGAAGCATAAGGCAGGGGTCTATCATGCCGTGATGACCACCCCCTACCCCCGTCGCCCCATCACCCACTACAACATAATATGACTTTGCAGTGTGATGGGAGTGTATCTGTGGCAGTAGTTAGTGTATGAGAAAAAGGGGGTGATCAGTGCATTCTGTCCCGAAGCTTGAGTCTGTGAGAAAGGTCCATAGTGCCCAAGACATCAGACCTTCTAGTGCTCAGTTAAATCAGGCACTTGTGTCAAGTACACGGAAGGAGAAGATTACATGTCTACAAATACAGGCTTTCAACAACTATAATCCCACACAAGTGTTTCTGGCCCAGGAATTGACTGCAGCTGAATCGCACGCTGGTGTGGGCAGTGGACCCACCTCGCAACAGCATGTGTCTAATTGACTGAATGTAATCATTCTGCACTCTGGCGCCATTACGATTTATCCATGGTGCCGAATTCTGCACCTGCTGAGCGATCCAGGCACCCATTAGACACCATCTCCCAACCTACAGCCTCAAGCCCCCCCTTTTATCCAACTGAGGGACTAAGCAAGCCTCTCATCTGTCAGTCGTGTGCAATGATTGTATTTTGTATGCATTTGTTATTTGTATAGCGCCTTACGCCAAATAATTGCTGTGCTCTCAGCCTGCTGGGATTCAGCACCATGGACAGAGCGTACAATGCTCTGGGATTCACTGTCTTCTCAGCCTGCTGGGATTTCAGCACCATGGACAGAGCTTGCAATGCGCTGGGGCTCACTGTGCTCTCAGCCTGCAGGGATTTTTCACTGTCCTCTCAGCCTGCTGGGATTCAGGACCATGGACAGAGCGTGCAATGCTCTGGGATTCACTGTCCTCTCAGCCTGCTGGGATTTTTCACTGTCCTCTCAGCCTGCTGGGATTTCATCACCATGGACAGAGCTTGCAATGCGCTGCGATTCACTGTTCTCTCAGCCTGCTGGGATTTCAGCACCATGGACAGAGCTTGCAATGCGCTGGGGCTCACTGTCCTCTCAGCCTGCTGGGATTTCAGCACCATGGACAGAGCTTGCAATGCGGTGGGGCTCACTGTCCTCTCAGCATACTGAGATTCAGCACCGTGGACAGAGCGTGCAATGCGCTGGAGTTTCAGTAGTGGAAGCCAAGCTTATAGTTGTTTGCACCGGGCCAATCAGGAGATGCCTGCGATCATCTCGATGTGCACCCACTCCTTTATAGGTACACCTCTAGGATGCCCATGGGCAACTCCTGATTTGCTCACAGCAATTATTTCAGAATAATGTCTTCAAAGGTGAACATCCACATGTCTGCATGCCTTAAGTGTAACCAGAAGAAATTACATGACACTGGAACAGTGCCTCCCCACCCCCCACCGGGCTCTTTTCTTTTCTAATATATTGCACAACCCACAGTGTATCCAGTGCATTCACTTCTGAAATGCACCCACTGTCCTGTAAAATAGAAAAGGGATGCTATCGAATATATTTCAGACTCTGCTCCTTCGCCACTTGCTCTCAACCAAGCGCATCCAGCGTGGCGATGCCGACTGCCACTGGAAAGCATCATGTATTTAGCAAAGGTGACTCAAGTAAGGATGATGTCATCATCTAAAACAAAGGTCCCAACATATAGGAATGTCTCTGCTTTTGCACGTGCACCGGTCCTTGGGTCCCAGATCCCCAAATGAAGGTGGCAGAGAAAGTTGTGAATGTCATGGTGCAGAAAGAATAGACCACAGAAGATGGGTGTTTTGCAATTTTTTCTGTGAACCAATTGTTTCTGTATGCTAAGAAATCTGAGATAACAAAATGTGCCAGCGACCAAGAATTGTGATAATTATAGTATAGTCAGACAGCAAGAGGCAAAACAAAGGAGGTGATGGCTGAATGTTTAGAATTAATCATAACCTCTGGCATTGCTCTGGCCAACCCTCCCGACCATCGTTCGTCCACCGCATGCCAATCAGGCTCGGCCCGACCACCAAAGGGGCAGTCCAACCTAAACTGCTAAGTCAAATCTCTTCTGCACAAGACCATAAGCATCCCCATGTATATATATATATATATATATTCAGTAAAAAAAACTTTGTTAAAGGGACGTTATGGTTAAGTTGCGCTACTAAAAACCAATGAAATTCAGTGAAAAAACTTTGTTAAAGGGACGTTATGGTTCAAAGTAAAACCGAAAAACCCCTGAAATTCGGCAGTTATGGTAAGATAAGCAACCATAACTCGCGCCGCCACCGTGCACTGCTAACACTAACACCCAAGACATCAAAGATGACATCACAAATGTCATTGATGATATCACTGATGACATCACGTGGCTGGCTCTCCCTTTTTTTACTTTCCTGACATATCTAGGCCACATGATTTTCTTCAGTAACAGTCAGGAACTAAAAATTGTAAATCACTATATTCGTAGACTTATCCTTCAAGTATGTTCTTAGAATAATTCCCTTATGGTCCAGTCATATCATATGAAACATATACATAGGAGAAGTCACAACCTTGAAAGACAGCAATCCTTTTTGTGCATTAAAATGATCAGTAGATTTATCAGCACTTTCTGATACTTTTGATGTTTTTTTATTACTGTACTTTCCCTGTATATGCTCATATTTTTATATGTTGTACTCACACTATTTTCCTTAGGGTCCAGTCACATCATGTGATATATATAGATAGGGTAAGTAACAGCTTTGAAACAGAGCAATCATTTCTCTGCATGAAGGTAATCAGCTAGGTTATGAACACTTTCTGCTACTATTGCTGTTTCTTTTTCCTACTTCAATTCCCTTGTATATATTCATATTTGTATGTGGTGTTGTCTCTTTGTGATTTGTGTATAATAATGCAATTATGTAGTAAGTGGGTTTTATTACCTACTTATCACAAGTTTCACTGTACGCAAAACTCTAATATGAAAACAGTTATCATTTCAATATTGAACATGGCAAGCTTATGAATATTGCACCTCCATCATGTATGCTGCACACAATGGGCAAAGGGCGGCTCCTACGGTTGCGGCTCCCTGTGTGTCTGCAGGTTTCCACAGGGGATGCCAGGCGCCTGCACTTCTTCTCCACCTCTCCCGGCCCACCCCATCTATTCCTGGTCACTTCTTCGCAGGTGGCCTCTGTACCTAATACGCTCTCACTGTTCTGAATTGTGGTAACCAGGGTTCTTCTCCCCCCGCAGGATTCTCAAACTTAGGTGGCTTCTGTACCTAATACGCTCTCACTGTTCTGAATTGTGGTAACCAGGGTTTTTCTCCCCCCGCAGGATTCTCAAACTTATGTGGCCTCTGTACCTAATACGCTCTCACTGCTCTGAATTGTGGTAACCAGGGTATTTCTCCCCCCGCAGGATTCTCAAACTTAGGTGGCCTCTGTACCTAATACGCTCTCACTGTTCTGAATTGTGGTAACCAGGGTTTTTCTCCCCCTGCAGGATTCTCAAACTTAGGTGGCCTCTGTACCTAATTCGCACTCACTGTTCTGTAATCTGGTAAACTAGGGCTTGCCGCTCTCTTACTGCCTGCATGCTCTCGTATTGTCTGTCTTCCTCCCCCACTCCCTCCTACTCCATGGTGCTCTCTATCTCACCTATCTTCTCTAACTGCTTCTCTATTGACTACCCTGCTCTCCTCACTAAATCTGGTAGGAAAAAGTTTAAAAAGGACATCCTGTTTTCCAACCCAGGCCTCCCTATCGCTGACACCTACACTAGTGCCTGCTCCAAGGAAACTCTCACTGACATCCTCTTTTTCGTGCCTTCGCCTGACCTATGGACCCTTCATATGGTCTCTGTGCTCTCTCCTTTCTCCTCTTCTCCCATTAATGGTGGCACCCGTTGGGATGTCCTCTTGGCCTCCTTCCACTCCTCTAAGGCCATCATTAATGTCTACGCTAATGGGACCGTCTTGGTCCAAGGCATTCAGGCCAACCTTCACCTCTTTGATAGACGCTTCCCATGCCTCATCAACTTCCTTTCCTCTCCTGCTGTCCCCCTCCTCTGTCCTCGGCTACCTTGCCTCTACCCTCCCTCCCTGCCCCCTCTCTTGCTCCTTCTTCTACACCTCCACAGGGCATACCTCAGATCTGTACCCCTCCCAGGAAGTCCCTCAAGGATGGCAACCTTCTCCAAATTGCCACTCTTAACTCTCGCTCTGCAATCAAGCATTCTTCTGATATCTGTCACCTTCTTGAGGAACTGGACCTTGACGTCCTCGGTCTCACTGAGACATGGTTCACGGCCAGCTCTGTCACCAGCTTTGACACACTCCTACCTGACAGCTACAAGATCCTCTCCGTGCCCAAGCCCAACCGTGCAGGGGGGGTGTAGCCCTTATCTTCCCTGAGTGGATTCCTGCCACTGTCACTCCTACGCAGAACTACTCCTCTTTTGAATGTCTTGTCTGCCGTCTCTCTCTCTCTCCTAGCCATTCCCTTACTGTGGCTACTATCTATCGGCCACCTGGTCAAATCTCATCCTTCCTCTCTGAGTGGGCTGACCTCTTCTCCTCACTCCTGTCCTCAACCACTCAACTCCTCTTTCTTGGTGACTTCAACATCCACTTGGATGTCTCCTGTCCCCCCACGGGACTCTTTCGTGACCTCTGCGACTCTCTCTCACTCTCTATTCTCCCATCTGGGCCTACTCATTCTGCAGGGCACACTCTTGATGCTCTGATCTCTTCTGACCTTCCCCTCTCCGTCCCTCTCTCCACTCCTCTCTCCTGGAGTGATCACTTTCTCCTATCCTCCCACCTCACCCTCCCTACCCCACTGGCAAAGCCACCCTCATCACTGCCACCCACCTTCTCGGTCATCCGACCCATGAAGCGCGTGTCAGTTGAGGTTGAGGCTTTCGCTGCCACCTTCGCGCCCCCCTCCCCCTTCGGCTGACTCCCACCCTGACACTGCCCTCTCCATGCTCCACTCTGCTATATCTGATACTCTTGATATCCTTGCCCCTGTCATGAGAATCTGCCTGAAGCCCAAAGCCAAATGTAACTCCTGGTATGACTCAGAGCTCGTCACCCTTAAACGCAAGTGCAGGGTGGCAGAGAGGAAATGGTGTGCTTCATGTTCATCCTCTGACAAACTGGCCTGCCGCCTGCTCCAAAGGCAACACCGTCTCTCCGTTCTCTCCAAGAAGAGAGCCCTTATCCAAGCCCACATCTCTGCGGCATCTAACAACTCGGCCGACCTCTTTAAAATCTGCAAGGAGCTTGCCAACCCTGCTGCAGTCTCTACCTCTCCTGTCCCCTCCCAGGCCCTCTGCACTGCACTTGCCTCTCACTTCATCTCTAAAACTCAGGACATCCTGTCCTCACTCTCCTCCTATCACCTCCCTCCCTCTCTTCCTGGGTCTTCCTCTGGCCCTTCTACAGCCACCCCTCCTCCCTCCTTCTCTGCCTTTCCCCTTTTTTCTGCTGACGAGGTTTCCAGACAAGTCCGATCTATGTAAGTCTCGTCTAAACAGGTTCACCCCTGTTCTTCCAAAACTATCAAGGACCACATTGACTCCGTGGCTCCTGCCCTGGCTGACTTTTGCAACCACTCCTTCACCGTTGGAGACTTCCCATCCCCCCTTACGCACTCGCTTGTGCACCCTCTACTTAAGAAACCCTCTTCTGACCCCTCCTGCCCGGCTAACTATCACCCAATCTCCATCACTCCCTTCCTGGGAAAGCTCCTGGAGAAACTGGCAATCTCCCAGCTTAACCTCCATGCTGAATCTGTTGGCAGTCTTCATGACCATCAATCTGGCTTCAGTGCTGCCAGAAGCACGGAAACTGCTCTCCTGAACATTCGTGAGGACCTACTCTTGAACCTTGACTCCAACACTCCGTGTGTTCTCATTCTGCTCAATCTCTCTTCTGCCTTTGACACTGTCAACCATGCCATCCTGCTCAACCGTCTCCGTGATAACCTGGGTATCACTGGTCAGGCTCTGGCGTGGCTGACCTCTTTCCTCTTATTTTTCTCCACCTGTGGTGTCCCCCAGGGATCAAATCTCTCCCCCTGGCTGTTCAACCAGTACCTGGCACTCCTTGCCCACCGCATCGCCGCTCTCTGCCCCAACTTTCAGTGCTTTGCGGACGATACCCAGCTCATTTTCAGGCTACCCTCAGCCTCCTCCTCTCTTTCCCTCATCCCTGACTGTCTGTCTGCTATCCAGGAATGGTGTGCCGCCAATGACCTCTGCCTTAATGCCAGTAAGACTGAGATTCTACTCATCGGCACACCCACTCCCTCCTTCCCTGCAGTTCTCTGGCCGGCCTCTCTTGGCCCTCTTCCTGCTCCTACCTGCACGGCAAAAAACCTTGGGGTTATCTTCGACTCCACACTCTCCTTCTCTCCTCATATATCTGACGTCTCTAAGAAGTCACACTACCAGCTGCACCTCCTCAGAGGTATTCTTCCCTTCCTCTCCTTCTCCCAGAAGCTCACTGTCTCACGAGCCCTGGTTCTCTCAAAGCTGGACTACTGTAACAGCCTCTATCTTAATCTGACTGCCTCCACTCTCCGCCCTCTGCAACTCATCCAGAACAGAACTGCAAGACTTGTCCTTGGCCTCAAGCCCAGGGTCCGTATCTCTCCAGGACTGAAGTCTCTACACTGGCTCCCAGTGGCTGCGAGGATAAAGTTCAAAACCCTCTGCATTGTCCACAAGGCCTTCTGGGGCCTGGGGCCTAAATACCTTCAACTCTCTCTTCCTAAATATCTTCCGTCCCGAGCCCTTCGCTCATCCGTCTCCAACTCCCTCAGGGTCAGCCGCTTCTCGAAGCAACGAGCTGGGGGTAGATCTCTCTCTGCGGCAGGGGCCTCCCTCTGGAACAGCCTTCCTGCGTCCCTGAAACTTGAGGAGAACCATCTACGGTTCTGGAAGCACCTCACAACCTTCCTCTTTGCTTCTGCTTTCTCTCTCCCTCTCCCCTGCTAATTCTTCGCTGAATCTGCACCGAATCTGCAACTGGGCCACTCTCGCCGACCTCAGTCCTGGGCCCAGCCACTCTCCACTTGCACTGCCTCCCTGGCAACCCCTGCACTGCGGGACTGTCTCTGTATCCCTACAGCCCCCGTTCCCAGCACTTGTCTGCACTTACCTTGCACTTGCCACCAGCTGGCCCTATTTATCTTATTCTACTTACCTTGTACTGCACTTCCCCCCTCCCCTCCCCTTGCACTTTCTCCCTTCCCCCCCTACCCCTGCACTTGCACAATCTGAATGACACCTGGCCTAGTAGGATCGCTGTCTGTCTTCCCCTGTTCCCCCCTCCCTGCCTCGTTGCGCCTTGAAACACTTGACACCCTTGTCTATAGGCGCGTTACAAATGCCATATCATATCATATCAATGCCTATTTTTCTACATGAGTACCTTAGTATACTGGATTGAAGTTAATAATAGAATGCTATTTATATCAATGCATAGCTTAATGCACTGATTAGCACTTGATATTTATTCCAATAATCTTTGACACTTTTTGTTATTAACATTACACTAAGAATCCCCTGTACAGACTTTTCATGAAAGGTAAATGCACATGTGGTGTCATCAGTGATGTCATCAATGACATTTGTGATGTCATCTTTGATGTCCTGGGTGTTAGTGTTAGCAGTGCACGGTGGCGGCGCGAGTTGTGGTTGCTTATCTTACCATAACTGCCGAATTTCAGGGGTTTTTCGGCTTTACTTTGAACCATAACATCCCTTTAACAAAGTTTTTTCACTGAATTTCATAGGTTTTTAGTAGCGCAACTTAACCATAACGTCCCTTTAGCAAAGTTTTTTCTACTGAATTTCATAGGTTTTTAGTAGCGCAACTTAACAATAACGTCCCTTTAACAAAGGTTTTTCACTGAATTTCATAGGTTTTTAGTAGCACAACTTAACCATAATATCCCTGACTTCATATACATGTAACATAGAACATACTAACCCCCTCGTAGTGATTTTCATGTCCGCGGACTACCGCCATGTCCGCGGACACATCGAAAATCTGAGCGTGGTGACTATAAATTTAAATAGCGTGCCCCATTTCCCCTTCTAAGTTAGCTTTGAAAAGAGCCGTTTTTTTTTTATTTTACAGATGCTTGACAGACACCTGTTATTTTGTATTTTTTTTCTTGTTTTTTTTTCTTACTTTACTCCTAAAATCTTTACATAACCTTCTCCAAAGCAACCCTTACATTCCAAAATAGAAAGGCATTTCCCGTAAAAGATAAAGAAATGCCATCTTCTTTAAAATTAAAAGCATTACTGGCATCAATATTCTCATTGTTACAGAAGAACATACCAGCTCTAAGCATGAAGGCACACATGCCTCAGTTGATGACACACCTAGCAATGTTTTGCTGAGGACAAAGAACTGAACTATTGTCCCATATTGTCCTAGGTAGTAATCCAGAAAAAATTACTTTCGCATTTGGAAGGATCTTCATTACGGCTTGAACCAAGCGTTCCAAATCAGCCAACAAAGTAGGGGCACTGACGTTGCCCAAATGGAAAGCACCATAGTGCAAAACTACCACATGCGGACTGTTCATCGTGGCCATATCCTCACAAACTTGTACAATTCCCTGTACATTGCAATCAGGCACAGTGCTCCACACCACCTCCACTCCTTTCACATCAAAGTTCTTTGCAACATGCCTGCATTCAGCGTACTGCTGTAAACCATGTACAAACATATCTCCGAGCACCAACACCCTGACTTTCTCCACTTCTGCCATCTTCACCACACACAATCTCTTTCAACACAAATCCACAACCTCGACATCTGATTGGCTGATCCGTACAGTCTTCTTTCCATGTTGGATTTCCTGGAAGAACCTGGATGTAGCACGCCCTGTCCACGAACAGCCGCGCTGTCCGCGGACGGCATCCACTTTACTCTCTGTGCCATTCCCTCATTGCATACAGCTAAGCAATCACACAATACGAATAAAGTCCTCAGAACACCCCCATTTTGTGAATTTTCGAACATTTCAGGACAATTATCATTTCATTATTCAACATATTAAGATTACAAATATTATACTTTCATCTTGTACTCTGCACACAATGCTATGTTTCTCCATTAGTAGCTCAGTATACTAGATAGAATCCCATAATACAATGCTATTTATATCAATGCATCGTTCAAAGCACTAATAACGGTATGATATTTATTGCAATATCCTTGACACTTTTTTCGCAACATTATAATAAAAATCCCTAGTACACAAATTCCATGAAAAGTACATACACATGTGATGTCATCAGTGATTTCATCAATGACATTTGCGATGTCATCTTTGATTTCCTGGGTGTTAGTCTTAGCAGTGCACTGTGGTGGCGTGAGTTATTTTTCAAAGCTTACCATAACTTGCGATTTTCAGGGGTCTTTCGGCTGTACTTAGAACCATAACGTCCCTTAAACAAACTTTTTTTAATATCACGCAAACAATATACAAACATGGCGTGCAAAAACCAACTTCTCACAGATGGCTTTACACAGAATGTTGCAAAGTAAGAATTTATGCTCGTTCACAGTGGAGGTCAGCTTCTTCCATTTTTTTCCTCTGGCCCCGGAGAGGCTCACGAAGCGGACTATAAGGTTGTATTGTGTTTTGACCTTGATAGACAGAGATTGTGATGAAAGATTTCTCTTGAAGGAGTGTTGCTAAAACGTAAGAGAAGATAAGGATGAAATTTATGAAACAAAATCACTTTTATATATTATATCACTATGTGAAAGATCGTTGGCACATGCGGAGTCGTATTTTGGGACTGCACCACTCGTAGACAATGGAAATTGCAATTGTACTGTAAGTAACCCTTTAGGTTATTTTATACCAAATATAATTACAATAGCGTAGCATTAAAGACCGCTCAAGTTGAACTTGTTCGTTGAAAGTGGCATAATGTTTTCTACCGCGCACTATCACCGCCAAATTGATCCCCTGTTGTTTAGAGGGCTCTGAAAAAGGCAGACTACACAGGGTGGGTTAATATAAATAATTTAACCGGTCTATAGGCGGTCAAGCACTCTACTCGCTGTGCCACTTCACTGTAGCCTGTCAAGTAGCACAGCGAGTACAACGCTCGCTTTGACATCCGTGCACAGCTTGCTAACGCAAGTTCGAATCCCGGCAAGGCCAAACTCAGCCTTTCATCCTTCCGTGGTCGATAAATGAGCACCATATACCGTGGTTAATAATAAGCACCGCTTAGATACCTCACGGTTCTTAGCGCTATATGAATGGGAAAATATTATTATTTTATTATTAACATACTCCGTTGCACTATCTTCGATAGCAAATAGTTTCACGCCCTAATAAATAAAATGATGAATTTTAATGAAGATCGGCTGGTGAGACAAATTTATGTTTTTTAAAACAGGTATGTGGCCTCATTTTGCCTATGTCACGATTTACAGACTCCAGCGGATGGGGTCTTCAACTGCCAGTTGCAGGTCCAAATATGCAACTTCATGACGCTCACCATTTTATGGGACAATCGCCAAGGACCAATATGCCCTTATGCAGTACTAGCGGCTACAAACAACATACCAACCAATAGGGTGGTCTAATGGCTCGTTTTTGGAGCAACCTTCCGATTATCAGAGCGACCATTTACTGCTTTTATCATAAACCAACAGCCTATCTACCGCAAAGGAACAACGCGTGGCTCCAAATAAACTTTTGCTGATCGACAGCAGAGACAATAGCAAATCGCTGAATATTCACTAAACATTTCATGTGAAATAAATGTACTTTACCAAATGTACAATCCTGCTGTTTACTTTTAAACCGCAGTTTCATATTCCGAATTGTGGCGAACTGAGTTGTAAGCTGATCTAACACCCTCTGTACCGCAAAGGAACATCGCGTGCCTCAACATGAACTTTTGCGGATCGACAACAAAGACAAATGCAAATTGCTGAATATTCTCTAAACATTTGATGTCAAATAAATGTACTTTACAAAATTTACAGTCTTGCTGTTTGCTTTTAAATCACTGTTTCATATTCCGAATTGTGGCGCACTGTGTTGTGACATAATATGTGTTGTCTTCCGGGTTCTGTGTAAAGTCACTTAGGACTGGAGAGGACTGGGCGCGTTTGATGACGCACCCTGTAACGTCACGGAGAGAGGCGGGGAATATGAATGCTTTGATAATATCAGGCTTAGGGGTGGGAGATATGATTTAGTGTCGCAAAAGCAAGTCAGCCAGGTCAATAGCGCCAGTCATAGGATTATCACATAATGTCGGCGCACACCAGCCGGATTTATCGTTTCTTTAGTGGACAAAAAGTTGGTTGACGCCCATAGGAAATTGTACTGTTAGCGGACAAAAGGAGTGGTCTTAAAACACTTTCACCCTGACAACGAACAATACAAACAACGTTCTCAGAACACCCCCATTTTGTGTAATTGCAACCATTTCGGGACACCGCGAGTGTTCTTAGAACACATTCAACTAGACAGATTATAATATGGACAGCGTCCTGAGGACACACGAACACTTAAGTACACCGCCAGTGTTCATAGCTCATTTTTACCTTCCTTGCAAACAAAAATGACACATACTCCGTCCTCTAAACACCCCACCATTTAGTTTATTTACAAAATGTCAGAACAGCCGTGTTCTCCGCGGACAAATTGAACGCAACAAAAACGTCTAGCACATAAAAAAACAAAACATTGAACCTATCTCATACTCCCCCACCCTCCCCAAACACTCTTACACACCAACACAGGGCACTAAATACAATTTTTTATCCACATTTCACTGCGCTGTACGTGGTCGGCGGCGAATACAAGATGGCGGGCGCCACAGAAAATCTGACGCGCTCCACGCCTCTCGCCATCCAATCAGCGAACATGTCACATGTCCGCAGACATGATGCAAGGCCATGGGCCAATCGGGGTGCTGTCCGCGGAGCGGACAGGGAAGTCCGTCCGCAACGCGAAGCGAACACAGATATCACACATTTTTTTGCCTTACATTTTGGTCATTTTAAAAAAAAACTACTGAACGGATTTACACCAAATTTGCAAAAGCACGCTTTCGGGACCAGGCTGCCGCTCCTGCTGCAAATTTGGTGTAAATCCGTCCAGCGGTTCGGGCTGTAGCCGTGCGCAAAGTTTTTTCCCATTCAGTCTATGGGAAAAAAAAGTTTTGGGACCCCCCCTATAACTTTTCCCCCCCTGTACGAATCCTCACCAAACTTTGCAAAGAAATTCAGAGTGGGCCATATACTATTTCTGCAAAGTTTGGTGAGGATTCGTCCAAGGGGAGCGAAGTTATAAGCCACCCAAGAAGGGCACTTGTGGCTTATAACTTCACTCCCTCTGGACGAATCCTCACCAAACTTTGCAAAAAAAGTATATGGCCCATTCTGAATTTTTTGCAAAGTTTGGAAAGGTTTGGTCCAGGGGGGGCAAAGTTATAGGGGGGGTCCCAAAACTTTTGTTTTTTCCTATAGACATAATGGGAAAAACCTTTGCGCACGGCTACAGCCCGAACCGCTGGACGGATTTACACCAAATTTGCGACAGGAGCGGCGGCTTGGTCCAGAAAGCGTGCTTTTGCAAATTTGGTGTAAATCCGTCCAGTAGTTTTTTAAAAAATGACCAAAATGTAAGGCAAAATAATTAGTGATATCTGTGTTCGCTTCGCGGACGGACTTCTTTGTTCACTCCGCGGACAGCACCCCGATTGGCCCATGGGCTTGCGTCATGTCCGCGGACATGCGACGTGTTCGCTGATTGGGCGGTGTGGTGCGTGATGCGCGTCAGATTTTCTGTCGCGCCCGCCATCTTGCATTCGCTGCCGACCTCGGACAGCACGGTAAAACCTGAATTAAAAATTGTATTTAGTGGCGTGTGTTGGTGTGTAAGAGTGTTTGGGGAGGGTGGGGGAGTATGAGATAAGTTCAATGTTGTATTTTTTTTTTATGTGCTAGACGCTTTTGTTGTGTTCGATTTTTCTGCGGACAACACGGCTGTTCTGGAATGTTCGTAAAAGAACAGAATGGATTCGGTGTCAAGTTGAAAGTGTTCTAAGAACACTTGTGGGGTCTTGGAATGTTAGCAGGGGGTGTCCTGGAGACTTTGTGTGTATTGTTCGTTGGCAAGCTGAAAGTGTTCTAAGAACACTCGCAGTGTTTACGTACACAAAGAAAATGAAAGGGTGTCTTGAGGACGCTGTTGTATTGTCCTCTGGCAAGTTGAATGTGTTCTAGGACCTTCCTTGTGTCCGAGGACATTAAAATGGTTACAATGCTTGAATCTATGGGTGTGATATGCTGCGGTGGTTGTGGCCAGGGTATAGAATGTTGGGTACATGGCCATTTGGCCATGTACCCAACACTCTATGGCCTGGCCACAACCACCGCTGCATATCGCAGTCATATGCCATGCACCCAAGAGTCTATGCCCTGGCTAGAAGTATCGTAGCATATCACAGTCATATGTCATGCACCCAAGAGTCTATGCCCTGGCCACAAGTATAGCAACATATCACACTCATAGTGTCTAAGAACACTCGTGGGGTGTTGGAATGTTTTCAGGGATTGTCCTGGAGACGTTGTCTGTATTGTTCGTTGGCAAACTGAAAGTGGTCTAAGAACAGTCGCGGTGTCCTGAAATGTTCGTACACAAAGAAAATGGGGGTGTCCTGAGGACGCTGTCCGTATTGTCCTCTGGCAAGTTGAATGTGTTCTAGGACCTTACTTGTGTCCGCGGACATTAAAATGGTTGCAATGCTTGAATCTATGGGTGTGACATAGTCATATGCCATGCACCCAAGAGTCGATGCCCTGGCCAGAAGCTCTGCAGCATATCACAGTCATATGCCATGCACCCAAGAGTGTATGCCCTTGCCAGAAGCACCGCAGCATATCACACTCATAGTGGCTTATAACTTTGGGTCAAAAACAAATTTATAAGGAACAATGTTATAAGCCAGTATGGGTGTGATATGCTGCAATGGTTGTATTTATGATGTTATACTTACTATTTGGTTTAGTAACGGGAGTCCATGTTTTTCTTGTTCATTTCTGTGATAAAAGAAAATAGCATGTTAGTATTAGTATTTTATAAAGAGTTATTACATTGTACAATCAACATTTTTCATTTTTTCTTTTTTTTACCCTCATATTTAGTCGATGACAAACAAGAGTACTGTGCAATTTGCTCAGTTTCTGTGCTTGTTGCTAAAATCATTGGGTCTGTGGGAGAAAAAAAATCCATGTTGGATTTAAAAAAAAACTTTTTCTGTTATGCTACAGTTTATTTGTTTGTTTGTTTTCAGTGTTTACTTGTTGTTTCTGGCTAATGCTTTATAAATTGGATTGTTCCAGTTTTTGGGAGCAGTAAGATATTAGGTATTTGTTTGGATATTGTACAGTTTTGGAGCAGTTAGATACCAGTAGGCATATCTAACTGTTTATTTTGTTATACAATTTCGTGGTATTGATTTATCTGTTTGAATATTTCACAATTTTGGGACAGTTAGATACCAATTGGTGTATTCTAACTGTCTATTTTTTGACTTATTTAAGTAGTCCTAATTTATCTGTTTAGTTGTTGTAGCATCTTTGGGCAGTTAGATAGCTTTTGGAATATTGTGACAGTTTATATTTTTTTACTACAAGTGTACCTAAGGTTTAAGTACAGTTTAGTTATCAAATTTTGGTTTTAAGAACATTAAATAAGCGTTTGTAAGATTTGCTGGTAATCTCTGCTTTAGAGTAATGGTACTATCATTACATTCAAACCATCCACATTTCTTTTTTATATATGCAGTGAAGTGTCCTGAGTTGGTTGTGGCTCCTGCGTGGTAGATGATACCTATTGTTGTGAAGGTTTTCCTACCAAGTGATATTTGACCATGTGTGAATCCAGTCAGCTTGCAGTTGTTTTTGGTACCATCTGCATTGTAACGTAGAAGCATTAGTATTACGTATTTACTATGTGTTTGTATTACTAACGTGGAGCGATTATCTGAATTGCAGGTGGAACATAATCTACCGTGGTTTGCATTTTGTACAAGTTGCTGAAATGGAACGGATTCACACATAGGTATTGATATATACACAAAGCGCTCATTGGGGATTTGTTCTTGTGTCACATTGTTGCAGAGAGTCCATGTATGTTTCCACATGTATGAAATCTGGAAGATTTCATTTATAGGTATGTTTTTGTTTTCCAATACTTGTAGTAAGTAAATTAGAAATTCTTGTGGATCTTCCTGTGAGTTTATAGTGAATTTCACCATTCCAGCACAGTAGTCCAATTGGTGTCTTATTCCATAAACACTATACGTGTTGTCAGGATTGTTTGCTGCATTTCTGTGAAGTACTAACATTTGCAAACACAATGGGTCTGCACTGTGTAAGTAAATGTTCTCAACAATTGGTGGTAATTGAAATAGAATATTAATTGCTACATTTGCGTAGCAACTTACACCAACTATATTTGAGAGTTTAAATGGACCATGTAGTTCTGTATCTGACTTTTTTTTTTGGAGTTTGTCTTCCTTCTTTGAAGAAGTACCTGGTTTACTTTCCCTAATTGATTCTTGTTTGATTGTGGTACTTGATGAAGTTTTAGTGTCTTTTACTCTTTTTGGAGGATTTGCAGTGACATCCTGTTGCATTTCTGTTTGATTTAGTTTTCTTTTAAAACATTTTCCTTTTTGTGGAATAGGATATGTTTCTAGATGGGGGGTGTATAGTGAACAAAGTCTATTGTATTCTAAAATGCAAGGAATATCAGCGTTTATTTTAGTTGCATCAAAGTTGATTAGAAATAGCCGGTCAAGTGTACGTAAGCGTGATAGTGCTACGTAGCTCATGCCTTCTTTAAAGACTATGTTACAAATGTCTTTCATTGCTTTGTCTAAGGTAAGACCTTGTGATTTATGAATGGTACTGCGTATGCAAGAGTTAGAGAAAATTGTTCTCTGCGTACATAGATGTCTTTGGAGAGAAGGAATCGAGCTGTTGAGTGTCTTATTCTTTTAACTTCTGAAAGTTTGTCAAAGAGAATATTGACAAACTGAATTTTGTTGTCACGTGGGTATGTTTGAAAGCCAACAACTGTACCCAGTGCTCCATTAACTAGTCCTTGGTCTACGTCAAGGTTACGTTTCAGCATTACTCTGCAGTTTAAGGATAATTTTAATATCTTTTCCAAGCCTGCTGTGTTTGAGATTGATTTTTCTAAACTGTTTAGTCTTGCTGTGGCTTGGTCACACATGGGTAGTGTTATTCCATGTACATCTAGTTTGTCTGTGGCGCTAATTTCCATTATTGGTTGCATTTCTTTACTTAACATGATTTCATTGAATTTGAAACAGCTTGCAAGAGTTGGCATTAAGGCTATACAATTGACATTGTTGTGGGCTAATTGTTCCATAACATCTGTAGCACATGTATTATCACCATAAAGTGCATGAATGTGCCGGGTTTTCAATATTGCTTCTGCTTCTCTAGAAAGTATACAAACTCTGATACTTTTTAAGATGTTGGCATAAGTGAGATTTGCAGATTGGCGCATGTTTTGTGTTAATTCTCTATATTGGAAATGTTGCCAAAGGTTGACATTTCCAATGCTGCCAACAGTTTTACGACAGAGTTTGTGTCCTAATGTTTTAAAAATAGGCTCATCTTTTACAGGTGTCAATTGAAAAAGATCTCTGAAAACAATAATGTTTTTCCTGCAAAGAGCTCTTCATAGTTTGTTTTGAGTACTTCCTGTAATCTGAGGTGAATCAAAGCCAACATTAGGTTGGACACCATGCTCACTTCATCTATTAGTAACATTTTCATTTGTTTTAATACTCTGCGTAGTTCCATTGCAGATTCTGCAGAAAGTTTGTAATAATCTAATTTGTTTTGGTGTTCTACTGGCAGGAGTAGTAATCGGTGTAAAGTGACACCACCTATTTTGCAGGCAGCTAAACCTGTGGGTGAAGTGACAATAGCTGACAGTTTGTTGTTTGTGAATTATTGAAGGAAATTACGGATGATTTTGATTAGGAATGTTTTGCCAGAACCAGCTTCACCACTGACATACAATAGTATAGGTTTGTAATGTTGACAGGTGCATTCTTTGTTTTCATGTTGTACACCATGTGCAATTTCTTTTGTTACTTCTTGAAAAATGCTACGTTGCTCATTGTTTAGCTTTGATTCTAGTATAGTTAAGTCTTCTTTATCTTCATACTGACACATGGTGTTTTCTACTTCTATCATAGCTAATTCTGCCTCATTTGTTATTAGTGGGTCTCCCAGTGGTTCTTGGCTTCCTGTGACAGATGGTTGACTACTGTCAGGAGTGTCCTTATCTAGTTGGGCCTGGAGTTCTTCTTCGTGTTGCTGTTCATTGTGCAACATTGTTTTGTACTGTGCAAAGTTTACATCAGTTATACTGCTTTCATTTGCTTTGAAGCGTCTTCATATGAGTCATAGTTATCTAGTATTTCTTCTTCTTTTCTCCATGGTTTAAAGAGTTGTAGCAGGGACATGTAATATACTTCTTTATGTTGAGGAGTCTTTAATGACAATTTGATATGATTAATTAAATTTGGTTTGGTGAGTTTTACTAAGCTGCCTTCACAGTTTGTCACTTTGTATTTACAGTTTTGTTCATCAGGTTTTATATTATTTTTGTATGTGTAGTTTTGGGCTATGTGGTATAGACACATGGTTTCCAAAGTGGCACTCCTGTTTGGGTAGTATGTGTCCAATAAATTGTTTTTTAAAATGTCTTGGCTGTTGGGATCATGTTTGGCTATTGTTTCTATATCTTCGTATGATTTTAGAACTCTTTTTCTAGATTTAGCTGGACCAAGGCTTAGCCATACTACATTTGCAGATTTACCATTCAATGCAGTACCAGTTAATCGATCAGCTGCTTCATAGGATCCACATTCTCTATGGGACAGCATTTTTATGCCCAAGCTGTATAATTTCTGAGACACTGTTTTATCTGATGACAGGTCATTCCAGAGGTCTTGGAGCTCTGTCTTTTCTGATTTGGTTAAGTATGCTGTGACATATCGTGCAACTGTAGTAGAAGTGTCTGCAATGTACTGCACGTCTATGTTTGCATTCCATAAGTAGGCAATGATTGCATTGTAATCATTGATATATTTTTCTTCTTCTTTTCTTTTTATGCAATATGTATTTTTAGGTGACTTTAACACTTTAACACTATGTCTAACTGAAGACATAAGGTTGTTCGCTTGACCTGTATTTGTGACTGTTTTAGGGAAACCAAATCGGCATTTGGTGTCGTATTTCCCTTTGTTTTTGTATTTGCGATGACAATATTTGCCACATTTGTGTCCTTGGAATTGTAAAATGTTTGCGTGAAGATCACTATTTGTGGATTCTGATGGAATTTCACAAGTGACATATTTTTCAATAAACTGTAAAACAGTGGCATTACTGTCTTGACCAAATTTAGGAGCATCTTTAATTCATAAAAGCATGTGGATATGTGGTTCTCCTCTGGCTTGGTATTCTTTTCTCCAAAAGAAGTGTTCACTTCTCCCAGGGGAGGAACAGTTTTGTTACAAATAAAATATAGCATAGCAATGAAGCGATGGTGAAAATATCGTGAAACATTAACAGGATCCTTTGAACAAAGTTCTCCAGGTGTTAGTATATCTATGTTTGTTTTGTTTTCGTTTGATATGCGTAGGAAAGCATGTAAATCTTCCCATGCATATTCTGCGCAACTTAATGTAAGAAACCAAGTGGGTGGGCCAAGGTTTCTGATCATACAACGTACATCTGCATGACGTCGAAACCAGTACTCTTTAGTACCACGCATATTTGCTAATAGATTTGTAAAATTTGCTTGTAAAACCTCATCTTTTTGTTGAACCTTTTGTAATAATTGTGTAGCTGTCATATTTTGAAAGTGTGATCCTGATTTTAATATGTGTGCAACTCAATAACATAAAGTTGCTAGTCTACTTTCAAAGAGTAGGTGGAATATGTATTCCACATTTTGTTGAAATCTGGGATCTTCAGAATACATTCGTAATGAGCGATATTCTGATGCTGATATTTGAATAGGTCTATCATCGTATCTTCCTCCTTTGCCAGTTGGAAAGAGTAGAGGAAAAGCACGTGCTTCTATACTTTTTCCCATATGCTGATTGGTGATCCTTTTGTTTGACGCATTTGGTACATTTCCAGTGCATCTTCTATGGTGTCATTAGAGTGCAATGGATGAATTGTATAATGGTCTTAAGTGTTTGATATTGTAGCTGGATCTAGAAGCTCAAATTGACCAGCTTCTTGTATCTGTTCAATTATTTCACTTGTATCTTGCAAGTTTTCTTCAATATTAACCTCCATGTAATATTCATTGTTCTCTTTAAGATATTGTAGGGCTTCTCTAACTTTATGTAAATCTACCAGTTGTTGCAAAGTTTTTTTGTCTTTTGTAGGTACTCCATTTACCAAGATAATTAAAGATTGCTGCATTGTACGTTGCACTCCGAGAGTGTGCACATTTTCTTTTAGATCTAATGGTAAATACACTACTTTTCCACAAATACCTTTCACTAATTCAGAGGGAGGTAATTTTGCAGTTTTTGGTTGAAGGCGCATTATTGCTTGAAATGGGTGCACTGTTTGAATTATGATGCTCTCATATCAATTAAGTTGTTGAAGGGGTTTTGGTAGTGGATACAATTCCAAGTAATTTGTGATAGCACGTGAAGGAGTTTGGTTCTTGTCAAGTTTTGTAGTGCAGTAAGTGCAAAGTATTATGGGGTCAGTTATTTCATATTTGTTTTCTGCTATAAGGTAGAGAGCTAATTCAAACCATTTAGAATCTTCATTGTCTTCTATTTTGTATGATAGGTCTATAGTTTTTGTGCTACTTTTATATAAAGTTCTGCGGCAACATACACACACGTGGTTTGGTACTTCAGCTGAAGTACTTTCAAATGTTAGTATTTCTTTTTTGTATGTCTGTAGTGAAAGATTGTCATGTGCAGAATTGTTACGAAGTTGGTTGACAGCTAATTCATCTTGTAAGTGGGTTTCACTTCCAAAATATTTTGTCTGGATATAGTCGATTTCTTCTAGGAGGTCTTTTGCTGTACCATATAGAAGAATGTTATTTAAATTGGCTAGTACTAAAGCAGGAATTTTAGCATAGTACAGTTTATAAACTAGTTTTCTTATTCTTGCATGATGTGTTGATATCCTTTTGATATCATGGAAGGGTGTTTTGCAAGTAGGTCCTGTAATGCAGGCCAAGGAATGTCCTTGTAGTCCTGTGTACTTGCGTATTGGACAAGCATCCATATTTTGCAGTAGTTTAATTTTGATTTTGTCTTTGCTTTTCACATATTGATTGAGGAATTGGCGTAAAGACTTGAACATTTTTTTGGGAATGTTACACATTGACGTGCATGGCCATTTGTACACTAGATGTTCTGATTCAGTTGAATGGAGGGGTAAATCTACGTTTTCAGGGCATATTTTTGTAAGGAGTTCTTCTTGTTCCATTATGGTATTAATAACTTTTTCATAACCTCGACCACTGCTATGTATGGCAATTGTATTTGTTTGCTTTTGTTTGTAGGCTTCTTCATTAAAGTATGGTTCTGTGGTTGTAGTGTGACTCCATTCACCTCCACAGATATTTAAGAAGTGATTTCTGTTGACATTTCGTTTATTGAGAATTCTTTTTTGTAATTTAGTTATTTGTTTTGTTAGTGGTTTCATTCTGTTTGACACTAAAATAAATAAATTTGTTTTGAGGAGAAGTGCACTGTCTATCAACGCTTCTACGATTACTTTCCTACGATAGGTTTGAAGTCTTGAACCTGGTTTCTCTCCTGTTTTCATAAGATTTTGAAGGACTTTGTGATGGAACATTTTGGCAAAAATACTTTTCTTGGTATGCTTACTTTGTACTATATCAAGATTTATAGAAGAAGTTTTATTTGTAGTGATAGTTGATTTTCTGTTAATTGTTTTTTGGGTTGTTTTACTTTTTAATAGAGGAGCGCAAGTTTTTGTACTAGAAACTTCTTCTGTTTCACTACATGACTGTATTAGCTGTTGTGTTTCAACTTTTTTTTTACAAATTCTGCTATAGCTGGATGTTTATGTTGGAGACTTTTCTTTTCATTTGCTCTACTTCTGCGTCCCTTTCTACGGAGTTGCTTTTTGGTAGGCATTCTTTAGGGTCTGCTGAAAAAAATACAGAAGGTATGGGTTGGGGTGTTCTGCAATGCATGTGTGGTGTGTGCATGAGTGTCTGAGTGAGATGATAAAGATGTATGTAATGGTGTGTGATTGTGCATTGGGAAGTACAACTAGTAGGGATGGCTATTCTTGAATTAATCTGTTACTAAACTCGGGTTCAGATGACAGAAAAAAGTAAGCCAGTGGTGTGGAGAAGTATAAATAGTATATCTAAAGCTATACAATTAAAACAGTTGTTTCTTCTACAACATCTAAATTCTAGCGGCTGAGTTGGATAATTTGTGTGTTGAAAAATAGGAATGTGTGGGCCATTCTGCCAGTAAATCACTGTTTAAGACGGGGGAATTTTTGGTCAGAATGGTGCAAAATCTCTATTTTTAGGCACAGAAATAGCATGAATTAAGCTTACAGTGTGAGTAATAATTCAAATATTATGGTAACATTCTACTTACTTGTTTTCTAAAACGAGCAGTTTGCTTCTTAGTTGTTCTTTGTACTTCAAATTTGGCTGCTTCTTTTCAGGAGAATGGTCTTCACTGCAATTGTAAAAGAAGGAAATTAGTAATTTGGTTTGTATATAGCACTCTTATTAATTTAGACATAGATTTTTTAAATTGAAATGCTCAGCGCCTTCCTTAAAACCATTAAAACTATTTTATGACTAACTGTAGGAAAGAAAATATCTTCACTATGGCTTGTTAAATTCATAATGTACCACTGTATACCACTATTCCTGCAACTAAGGTTTTCCACGTAATAGTGAGTCCATGTCATAGCCTGCTTGTCCTATATAAATGTAAGTAATTATATACACTAAAAAAAGTAAAACCAAATATGTGTTTGTACAAATATTATTCTTTGAGATGTTATCATAGAGTGTGCATGTAATTTTGTTTGATTATATGTAGTCTATATATTTTATTTGAAAAAGATTAGTTTAACATTATTTGCGTGTGTGTGTGTGTACGAAGAAATTAAATGGTATGAAGGTTTGTAAGTCACAGTTAATTTTAGGATAATGAAAAAATGATTGTAGATTCATTTTACAGATTATACAAGGTAAAAGTCGGTTAGAAAATGTGTTCATGTACTGCATAGAAAATATGCATACCTGTAGTTTGTGTTCATGCATATGGATATGGACGAAGCTGCAAGTAGAAATCTTGGAGATTTGTCTAGTATTTCTCGTAGATCGTGGTTGCCAATGGTATGAGCCTTGTAGTCCGAGAGATTCACCGTACATTTGCAGTGCTGATCTATGATGATGCAGTTACATGTAGAGGTCGTGGATTTGATTGGTGGATGGTCATGTGATTTCTTAGCTACATCCAATGAGGGAATGGCACAGAGAGTGAAGTGGAAATGGTAGAAGGGCTGTCCATGTTACGATACGTTCGCGGACATGGCAGTAGTTCCAGGACACCGCGTATTACATCCGGGGAATTTGGGGTGGGGAGGCATGCACATGAGATTGAATGTAGCAAGGGATTGGTCAGTAAAGTTTAGTGAGTGTGTTGTGCTAGGAGAGGTTTTCTCTGATATTCTTTTTGGTGAGAGAAGAACAGATAGCTATGGCTGAGTGTTTCAAAAAACAGATTGTGTGGATTTTGGGAGACTCGTGGATACATTGGTTGAAGGTGCATGCAGAAAGCTGTGGGGTATCTATAGATCTTGGATTCCCACATGTTCAAGTGCACTGGCATGGAGTGCGTGGAATGAAGTGGTTGGACTTGCTACCTCTCTGTGCAACTTTGAAGATAGAGGAACATCCAGACATAATTGTAATTCATTGTGGAGGGAACAGTTTAGGACATGTGTCTGGAATTTCTTTGCAATTTGCAATGAAAGAAGGTCTTCAGAAGATCATGGATATGTTTCCAAACTCCAAAGTAATTTTTTCACGGATTGCGCAGAGACAAATGTGGCTTCGTTCTTTCTCATGTGGTCCACAAATGGAGAAAGCAAGGCGTAATGTCAATAAGGCTGTTTGTGCTTTCCTAAGAGATTTTGACATGTTCTCTTTTCACAATGAAAATATTATGTTTCGTAGTACATACATTTTTCGCAGAGATGGATTGCATCTTACTTATGCTGGCAATCAGATTTTTCTGAGAAATGTACAAAATGCATTGCGACCTTTTTTTTAGAAATGCAGCATCTATTTTGAAGTAGGTGTTAAGTATTTATAATGTTTGACATACAAACACCTCCCAAAGGCTCTTTTCAGAGCCAGCACTTCCTCCCAGAGAAAAAAGCAATGGTTACAATAGGGCAGCACCCCCATTTTTTTATTTTCGCGCACTGTCTGCGGACTTTCAAGAAATAGAAAGGGCCCTGCATTCAACCTTGCGAAGAGCGTAGTCCCAGTGTGGAATGAGTTCAGGTGTCGCTTCATGGTTGTAGTCCCAAAGCTATACGAACCATGCCTCCCACGACTGAGTACCATTTCGCACTCGTTGCAGGTGACACGGTTCGCACAAGCCTTAGGACCATTCCCATGAACGGTAACTGACCACCACACCCAAGAATCACGCCGTGGGCGGCTAGTAGGGATTTCCTCTACCTCATTCTCGTCATCCTCTTCTTCCTCCTCTGTATCCTCACTCCTGTTCCCCTCTTCAGGCCCTTTGGGAAATAGTGGTGGTGGAGGGGGCGGGGGTGGTGCTGAGGCAGATGTAGCACCATGTGGTAATAGTCGAGCCATGGATGTCATAGGCTTGGAGATGGAAATCTCAAAATCTGCAAAGTATGCAGCAAAATGCAGTGTGCTCTGTGGAATAGTCAGAAACACAATGAGAATGCCCTCTAGGGCGTGGTCTTATATAGGGGTGCTTGTGCGCAGGTCGCGGACATGTGCGCCGTCCGCAAGACAGATCGAACATCAAAAAAGGTTCAAAAAGTCACAAAAACTATGTGCAAAGTTACGATTAGTATGTGGGATTTGTGGTATGGTGATTTTTTAATGAGAAATATTGTGGATTACTTGGAAATGTACTTTTAAACTGTTCGGGGACACAAACAGTGTCCGCATTTAGAGCACGAGATGAGCGTGGGCGCGGTCAGATGATTGTTTTGTGAGCATGTTTGCTAAGGTAGCGGCCATCCGCAGGACACCCAATGTACGGACATTGTTTTGCGCATGCGTGTTGATGTTCTACGGACAGTGTTCGCGTCCTGAACTAATTAAAAGTGCGTCACATGTAAAACGAACAGTTATGGACAGCCGTTTGTTCTTAGCACAGTTTCATTTATTTGTAACAATACGGACAGACATAGCGTTTCAAGCACACCTCCATTTTCGTTTATTTACGAACAATTCAGGACACCACGAGTGTTCTTAGAACAGTTTCTGCTTGCTAGCGAACACTACAAACAGGCATAGTGTTCTTAAGGACACCTCCATTTTCGTTTATTTACGAACATTTCAGAACACTCCGAGTGTTCTTAGAACATTTTCAACTTGCATGAGAACATTACGGACAGATGTAGTGTCCTCAGGACAGTTACATTTTCGTTTCTTTACGAACATTTCCGAACAACCGCGCTGTCCGTGGACACCTAAATTGATTTCATCACAAAGAACTGAAAGTAATTACAACAGAATATAAGAAAAGTAACTTTACTTCATATATATATATACAATTATGACTGGGAAGGTGGGGCAGAAACGTAAACAAAAACAGGAGAATTAGGGATTTCTAGATAACTGGGATCAGGTGAAGAAGGGAAGGAAAGCTCATCGAAATGCTTTAGTCCATAGAGAGGGTTTGGGGTTAACTGAGTGGGATGGGGTGAGGGGGGACAAGTGCAGGTTGGACGATGGTGTGCTGTTGGTGGTTTCACATGATTTTCCACAAAGTTTTTCAAATCCATAAAATTTTGCATAAGGTCGTCCATTTTTTGATTAATCTGTTGTAGAGTGATATCCTCTGATTGTTGTTGTGAGATGCTTGGAATTTTTGTATGGTCTGTAATAAAAAAAAATGTATATGTTACATTTATATAAAATAATATTTATTAATTGGTTTATATCGTAAAGTGTGTACCATTAGGTGGACTATTTTCTAACATTTCCTCTCGTGGGAAATGCTTCTCTAGCCAGTCGAGAGTACTACACATTTCTGTGAGAAAACAAAAAAGTAATATGTTTTTATTTTCTAATATAGAAAGTTTATAAATATATGAGTATAAAGAAGTGCACTTACTATGTCTGGTGACATATGTAATCAGTAGACCATATGTCTGGTCTTGCTGTTGGTTGTGGAGCGTCTGTGAGGTAATTATGGTGGAAGCCACTTTATCTTCTTTTGGTGTATTCCATTTTAAAACATATTGTATTTACATTAATGGTTAGTGTGTTACATATATGGGTTACATTTTTTAAGTATTACTACATATACTTTGTATGTGTGCTGTTTTGTGAATTTGTTAAATGTTCCTATGTTATGATATAACTATTACAAATACCCCACAGAGTTTTTAGGTGGTGGTACTGTTGTCCGAACATGTCTGCGGACCGTCAAATTCATTACAAAGGGTTCAGTATGTTCCATATTATGTGTACATAAAGTCAAAGTTATTATTGTTAAGTTGCGCTACTAAAAAACTATGAAATTCAGTGAAAAAACTTTGTTAAAGGGACGTTATGGTTAAGTTGCGCTATTAAAAACCTATGAAATTCAGTGAAAAAACTTTGTCAAAGAGACGTTATGGTTCCAAGTAAAACCGAAAAACCATTGAAATTTGCCAGTTACGGTAAGCTAAGCAACCATAACTCGCGCCACCACTGTAACACCCAGGACATCAAAGATGACATCACAAATGTCATTGATGACATCACTGATGACATCACATGTCTGGCTCGCTCTTTTTTCTTTTGCTGACATGTCTAGGCCACATGGTTTTCTTCAGTAACAGTCAGAAACTAAACATTTTATTTTATTTGTAGACATATCCTTCTAGTAGGTTCTTGCAGGAATTCCCTTAGAGTAAAGTCACATCATATGAAACATATACATACGGGAAGACGCAAGCTTGAAAGACAGCAATCCTTTTTGTGCATAAAGATAATCAATAGACTTATGAGCACTTTCTGATAGTTCTGTTGTTTTTTTTTTATGGCTGTACTTTCCCTGTATATGGTCATATTTGTATACATTGTACTCACACTACTTTCCTTAGGGTCCAATCACATCAAGTGATACATATACATAGGGTAAATAGCAGCTTTGAAACAGAGCAATCATTTATTTGCATGAAAATAATCAGTTAGGTTATGAATTGTTTCTGCTACTACTTGTGCTTTTTTGCTAACTTCACTTTCCCTGTATATACCCATATTGGTATGTGTTCTTGTGTCTTTGTGTGTTGTCTATAGTAATTCAATTATGTAATACATGGGTTTTATTAGCTACTTATTACATATTTCACAGTACACAAAAATCTATTAAGAAAACAATTATCATTTCATTATTCAACATATTAACATTACAAATATTATACCTTCATCTTGTACGCTGCACACAATGCTATGTTTCTGTATGAGTAGCTTAGTATACTAGATAGAACCCCATAATAGAATGCTATTTATATCAATGCATCGTTCAATGCACTTATTAGGGTATGATATTTATTGCAATGATCCTTGACACTTGTTTCGCAACATTATAATAAGAATCCCTTGTACACATATTTCATGAAAAGTACATACACATGTGATGTCATCACTGATGTCATCAATGACATTTGTGATGTCATCTTTGATGTCCTGGGTGTTAGTCTTAGCAGTGCACGGTGGTGGCGCGAGTTATGGTTGCTTAGCTTACCATAACTGGCGAATTTCAAGGGTTTTTCGGTTTTACTTGGAACCATAACGTCCCTTTGACAACGTTTTTTCACTTAATTTCATAGGTTTTTAGTAGCGCACTTAACCATAACGTCCCTTTAACAAAGTTTTTTCACTGAAAAAAAAACAAATATATATATATATATAAATATATATATATACACAATTTTGTAATTGTTCTTTTATAATGTACTTAATACCACAGATTGGTTTCTAAGCACCGGATCGGGATTCAAACCTGTGTTGCGCTGTGTTGTCTTTTTTCCAAGCCAAATGCGATGCCCCTGACCTATCCCCCCTCACCAATATTGGAGTGAGGAGTAGCTTGGGTTTTCAGGCCCAGCAGGCTTGCGACTATTGTCTGGGCATACCCGTCCCACTTGGGGTGACAAAGCAAAAACAAAGAGGTGATCGCTGGAAGTTTTTGAATGAATCTTAACCTCTGGCATTGCTCTGGGCAATCCTCCAGACCATTGTGCTTCGCCTGCCAAGCCATTACAGATGGTGAAAGACCATATGCAAAACAGACTTGGACCCATCCCAAAGGGGGCAGTCCAGACCGAACTGCTAGACAAACAATAACACATACAACAAATAAATTAATGAATACATCAATATATAGATACATACATACAGTGCAAGGTATCTCAGTACACAGGCGTTCCCTGGTGACATGCAGAGCACTTTCCGCAAAGCTGACTCCAAACATACTACATGTGTCTGCCCACATAGTGCCAGCCTGAAGTGTATGTAGCATTACTCGGTGGCCAGGGGGCATTGGCAGGACTGGCAAGACTGTGATGGTCAATGCTAAGGGATTGGCTCTATCACACGCCTTCAGCAAAAGTGCATTGCACCTGGGACTCAGGGCACAAGTCCACTTGATTATGGATGTCTCTGAGGCGACCACGTGCAAAGTCCTGCCTCAAGAGTGCAAAGGGTTCTGGGGAAGCATTTAAGACCAGAGTGTAGTGTCTTGGTCTTTTGGCGGCTTTTGTTCTGCACACACCCGATATTGATCTGTGAGTGCACCATGTTATCCACTTGGCAGTGGCTCTTACTGCCACCACCGCAGGCTCGGGTCGCCTGTAGGCCAGAGGGCTAGTGCTTGCACGGCATGCACCCTGTAATGGAGGGTGTCCTATGAGGTTAGTGGCAGTGCATGGTTTGCCACGAGTCACTATTGTACAATGGATGTGCTGTTGCAAGTGTGCTAGCCTGGGATGTTGTGTCCTCTAAGTCTGGCAGGTGTTGTGTGTGATGGTCTACTCTGTGCTGTGGACGCGAAGAATGGATTTAGCTTTGGCACACAAAATGCTGCATTGGTAAGTGGAGGGCCACTGTTTTGCATCCGGGCATGGGGACTCATCCTTTTATCCTTCAGCGGTCGATAAGAGGAGTACCATTGAATTAGTTCAGCGCAACGGGTTGGAATGCCCATCCTATGGCAGCAAATGGTGCAGGAAATGCAATATATCCTATTGTTCCTCAGTTTGTTTGAAATATCTAAAAAAAAACATGACCCTGGTGTTGGAAGACAATAGGGCGCTGCGGTGAGGTGAGCCTGGGGGCACTTAAGAGTGTCCCCAGAAGAGCAGGGACCCCATGGAGCAGCTAAGACAATAAGGAGCAGTGAGCCCGCCCTTGGGCAGCTTTGTGATGTATGAGGTTGTTTCCTTTAATGCTGCATGTGAAAGTTTTACCTTCTAGCATCTGGGCCTACCAGATTATTATGGGATGTTACCCAGAACCCTCTACCCAGAGCCCAGTAATGCAAAGGGTTTTCATTCCTGTCTCCACACTTGAATGCACTGCTACTGTCATGTCTTCCTTTATTCGTTTGATTCCGATGCATTGTCAGGCATAAAACAATGCTATATCTTGTCTCTTGCTTACTGTGTTGTTTGATTTCTTCAATTATTTTCATATCGGTATGATGTGTTCACTCTGAGTCATGTGTTGTAATATTTGACCCGTTAGGATGTACTGTGTTTTTGGTTTAGTTGAATGTCCTATGTATGTCCTACATTGGTTTGTGGATCTTTTTGTTTGATTACATATTTTGGCAGACTGAGTCAGGGTGCAGAGTGCATCAGGCTTTGTCATGGTCGACACAGAGGACTGTGAGCTCGTGGGTGGGCGTTCGCCACTTGTGGCGAGGATGTGATCATGGTGAGAAGTGCCAATTGCCACCGAGCTCTTGGGACATTTGTACCAAGAGTCTTTAAGATTTAGGTGGGAGTTTGGGTTGAAGTCCAAAGACTTATTCCAAGGAATGTTGTTGCAGATGGAAGTATGGATATCTGCCGCAGATTGGGGGGAGAGGGAATAACACGTAGATGACTTTGCTCTGATGGAATTCTCTAAGCAGGGGTACACATTTCAAGTTACAAGATACTAGGCAGTGTACTGGGGAGACCCCCGGCCGGCCCATAGAGTCGGGGTTTGCTCCAGAGTACTTTAAGACAAGATAGCTGCACCATGAGATGGATGGGGTGCAGGTTTTCTTACTCCAACACCAATCACTAACGACAACTCAATGGTTTGGCAAAGGGGAGTCCGTTTAATGACAAGTACAAAAAAACGGGGAAACATGGAAATCAACAGTGATGCGATAGTCCGTCTTGCTTCAACTCCCAAGAACTTCATACAAACAGTAACATTTATACTCAAAACTCGTCATCATTAACGTGTAACACTCGAAAAGTTAACATGCAATTCTATTGGTAAGGAAAAGGTAACTTTACTCTAGGTACTATATCTGTAAGATGTAAGAGGATTGGATAAACACTATCAGGTGGGCGTCTAAACCCTTCCTTCTAACATTACTCTAGTAGACGTCACTATGAGTACAACGTCCCATTGGTTCTACTATCTATAGAACCCTAGATTATTTGGTCCATTGTGATTGGGTTGGCTTCAACCTCATGCATAAATCTCACTTTACTTAGCAGCACGCAGAATGGTCAGCCAGGTGCATGGTGCCCTTAGATTCACCCTACCTTCCTTCAATCCATCATTCCTTTAGTGCCTATGTGTCAATTAGTTGGCTGTGGTCGGTCTCGAAACTGTATCTTCTTGTCAGAAAAAGTTATGATATCTCTGCCTGGGCGACAGCCAAGAGTAAGTGTGAACCTGTGCTTCTTCTTGCTCGGATGGCCATGTACTGCTCACACAGTGAATTTGCCTAGTTTCCTTCAATTTGTGCATTTCATTCTTATTCGGCTTGCCACCTGCCTGCGCCTTCTTATCTCGGCCTTCCCAAGATAGGCTATTCTGTTCTTAAGTTTCAATTCCGCGAAGCTACTGTTCGCTCCTTCTATTGGTCTGACCTTGGCTCTTCCTGGCTCACGTTGCTGCTGCTGAGTTTCGATTCAGCCGTCTCTTCTCGTTTTAGCTGGAATACGAATCCTGTCCTGTTTGACCTCTAGTAACCAGAGTTAATTCTGCTTTTGTGTAAAGTGGACTTGCACTTATATAACATGCTTTGTTTTGAGGTAGATTGTGTATAATGGCGCTCGCCGTTCTATTCTTCTACTTGGCATAGCAAGCCACACTGTTTTCTTAGCTTTCTTGCGGTTACAAGCATATATACAGGCGTTTAGCTGGTTTGAATTACTTCATCCTGCTATACAGCTTACGTTTCTTTATATTTTAACATCATCTCTCCTTCTAGGTTCACGATATCCTTAGTCATGGCATTTCGTCTCTGTGTCTCATCTCTGGGTCGTCTTATCTTCTATCTGCAAGTCTGTCCGGGTCTTCGTGACATCACCATTCGTCTTCTATTAAGGCCTTTTGAGTTTCTTCTGGGACAGTGTTTAAGCAACCTTCACTTTGTTTCATTTGCTGGTAGGGTTTTCTCAATGGGTACCTTACTGTCCATGGTTGTCTGGTTATTGGTACTTCAACAGGTATTGTTCTTCTGATAGGCACTGGGCAGAGCCCTACTGCGGCTCTCTGCTAGTTTATTTGCTCATCGTACGTCACATATCTCGGTGTGAATGTTCCTGGTAATTCGAAATGGGCAGCTGGAGTGCAGGCTTTATTTAGGACATCCTCTACAGCAACTATAAAAAGCCACTTGCCAGGTCCATTCTACATACACACATCATACCATACCCTACCCACCAGGAGTCAATTCTCACCAGCCAGTGGGTGAAAGCGAGTGCAATCGTTAAGCTCCGGTGTAAGCATCACTTTGCAGACACAAAAAAGCACATGTCACTCAATAGAGCCCCAGAAATGTCACCCATGCTCTTTGAGGGTTTCCAAGGTTATTTTCAATGCATACTTGGGGGTTTCTGTGGTCTTCATTACCCTGACCTCTTTGATGCTTGCAGGGTTCCCTCTGCTGGGGGCCTTCATCAGAGTGCCCTATAATTATGCCGTCAACATCAAGGTGTGTTTCAGAGTCTCTAGGAAAAGCATGGTATGGTCACTCTCTTCAGCGATTTGAAAAGTGATAGGCTGGGCAGGAGTGATTATCATGATATTATCAAATATTGCCCATCCTACAGGACCATTCATCCTGGACCACATGTGTCGTTCTTGCAGGCAAACTCAGGACTCCTGTTGCTCGTTAATTGCAGATGTATTTCTTGAGGTTTACTCTTGTAATCATCGTGTAGTGCTTAAGCGCTTAGATAACACCAACGGAACAGTCAGCAGCACCTTATTTCTCTTCCTCAATATGTTATCTACAGCACCTGACCCTGGCTGTGAAGACGAGGATAACAGCAGCGAGAGAGGTGACTGACAGGATGCCAGGATGGCGAGATGTTTCATAGAATGTTCTGCATGAAAAAAAGCCCCACTGTCCCATCCATCACAGTCACAGACAAAAGATACAGTGAGAAAGACACCACGCTACATGCTCATCTCCCTTGGAGACATGGAGCCCGTGAGGCAGTGTCTCCATGCTCATCTCCCTCAGAGACATGGATCTCATGAGGTGGTGTCTCCATGCTCATCTCCCTCGGAGACACGGATCTCGTCAGGTGGTGTCTCCATGCCCATCTCCCTTGGAATTAAATGTGACAGCCACGGTACATTAAAGCATTTTAAGAAGGCGGAAGGCACACCTTCCTCCAGCCATGGGCAGCCTAATTTAAATATCAAAGGCTCCATGGATCTGCATTCGTTTTGTAGTAGTTCGGCTGGTGGCAGAGCATACTAATGAGCGAAAATAGAGGCAAGCCTAGAGGAGAGGCTTGGTTGCCGAACAGACAACAGAAAGTTGGGGCTAACACCCCTTTGGTATGCAATAAGTCAGCTTGAAGCTAGTTCCCACCCCTCTGTATGAAAGGCAGTGAATGGCCTGTCTGGGTCCAGAAGTTACTGCAGGTGCCCCTGCAGAGCAGACCCCTTTCAGGGGGATGAAGGATGTGATTTGGGGGTGACAGGAAGTCTTCTCAAGGGATACCTGCAATTTAATCAAGTATCACAGAGGGCTCAGTTAACCAGAGAGACACTTTGATCTACAACAGACAGGAAGATGGGTGGGACTTAGGTATATGTTGTCACCCTCTTGTCTGTCCTGTTGAAGAGCACTCTTGTCCTGACCTCATGCATAACAGAATATTAATGGTGGGGACCCAGGATTGGTTGTTTATGGTGGTCTTAGCCTGCACCAATTACTGGGGCCCATTTGGCTTTAAGAAAGGGCTGAACACCTCACTTGACAGATCATCGGACGACTTTGAAAGGAGTAAGAAAGAGGACTCATTTGGACGCGGGCTGAAGGTACAGTCTACCAGGGGCGTTGCTAGGGGGGGCTAAGGGGGCTATAGCCCCTGATCTTTTGGTTGTAGCCCCGGATAGAATCTCAGGCGATACAGCCAAAAGACTAGCTAGCCCCCAGTCCCAACAGTTCCGACATCAGCTTAGCCCCTGGTCTTTTCCAGACCTAGCAACTCCCCTGCAGTCTACCATAAATCTTCTGCCAGTTAAGGAAGGCCAGGAGTTCTAAGAGGGAAGTAAGATCCCTCTCCTAAATATCTTCCAGGGAATAAAGGGAGATACCGGACACAGAGTACCCCTCCAGCAGCTCCAGAAACGGTACCCAGCCAGCACACAGCATGCCCTGCTGTGTTCTCCCAGCAAGCTTCCTAGGTGGGAAGTGCCAGAGAGTATCTGAACAAAGGACAATGCAGTTGCCTGCAATCACTCTCCTGAGCTTTCGGCCCTCCGCATTGAAAGGATGACACAAGCCCTGTGAAGAAGCTGGGAGGAGTGCCACACAAGCATCAACCAGCGGCCATCTTTTAAGGACATTTTCGAGACAGTTGAGTCCTCAAACCGCATCCGGCTGCACCGCTGTCTGTTGTCACGCCGCAGTCACCAGAGCAGTCCAAGAAGCCTCAACCAGTATTCCAGATCTGCCAACCAGCACAGAGACAACAATTCTTGGCCCGAGCTGCTGTGCCGGCCAACCTGCAGATGTCCATCCATCCTTGCTTGCTGAACTGCCTGCCGCCTGATACCCACAACTGTCTCCCACCACTAACTCTGTCTCAAAGGCGGCAAAGCACTCTGGAATCGCCTCAAAGCTGTCGAGCATCAATAACTTCTTCAGCACCAGGTACATTGTGGTTCTGCCCCACCTGGACCTTCTCAGAGGGCCCTAATAGACAGTTACAACGCTTTGCCCCCTTGGTGCTGTAACCGAATAAACTCGAATACTAAGGCTGATTACTTCACCAACTGCCCTCCTGTCAGTATCTTTTCCCAGGAGAATAGCTCAGTGACATGGAAGCAAGACGACATGAAGCAACACAGGTTCGATCATCGGGTCTGTGCTTAGAAACCTCTGGGTATTTAAGTGCGTTATAAATATGCAACTAAGACAACAACAAAAACAACAACAACAACAAAAACCTGTAACAGCGCTTCGATGCCCCCGGGCTGTGTGAGCACTTTAAAAATGCAAATAATAGAGTGCATCCCTTTCCTTCATGAAACTGTCTGTCCTCTGTGTTCCTTTACAGGGTTGGTTGTATTGTGTAGTGTGCTAGAACTCTCTGTTGTAGATATTTGTATACAACCTTGACTGGATAGTCCTTTTTACCATTGGGTAATACTTGTATTTTCGCAGTGTTGCAACTAATCAATGCTCCACAACCTCGCAGAGATAAGCCTGCTGTTCAGTCCATGTTACCAGAATTGGACAAGGTGGTCTTATAAATCACTTGTATTCCAATCTGTTCAGATTCCTTCTGGTATACTAGAGGTGTGGGGCTGACTGATGGTTTAGAAACCGATATTCATCCCTGGACCACTGGTGCCCCGGAAGTTGATTTGTCACAGGCGTCTCCATGGCCATCTCCATTAGGAGATATGGAACCTATGAGATGGTGTCTCCATGCTCCCCTCCCTCGGAGACATGGAGCCCTTTTGGTGGTGTTTTGATGTGTATGAGCTTTGACTCGCAGAGGACATCGGGCGGTGCATTTGCTTCTTGGTGTAACTGCACCTGCAGACAATCAGGGCCTTAAGGTCAATGTACATTGTTACTATGGTGATGAGGCCACTGATGCAAATGGCGGTGGTGCACATCTTCAATCAATGGTTGGCAAGCCCCCGCTTCTATATATTTATTTCAGCACCACAATCTTGTTGCCGTTGCAAGATCAGCCTACAGTGCTTCGATGACAATAGCCCCAGCGATAGCTCCCATTTACAGTCAAAATGCCAGAAGAAATGTTAACTCTAACACCTGTGGCATAATCGTGTTTCACTTCTGCCCATTGTGACAGGCTGTCTTTCTGTGTTGCCACCCGCATGGGTCTGGCCCTCACTGCACGGATGACTGACCAAGGTCCCCGGGCCCTCGTATACGTGGAGCTGAAATTAGGAATAAGTGGGTTTGGCTCAAGGGAATGATTGCGGGTAGGGAGCTCCTTCTGAACGACAAGAAGCTCGGTGCTAGCAGGTGGGCGAGAGAATGGCAGGCTGCACTGGTTTGCAAATATGTATCTGCAGCCATTGGAGCTATGGTTTACCAGTCTGAAGCTACAGTTAATTGAGAGTTCAGTGGTTTGCCAGTCTGAAGCTGAAGTCGCTGGAGACTGCAATGGGGTGTCAGTCTGTAGCTGCAAGCATTGGAAGCTGCAATGTTCTGCTAGTCTGTTGATGCAGTCATTGGAGCTGCAATTGTTTGCCAGTCTATCATTGCAGACATTGTTGGCTGCACGAGTTGCAGGGTGCAATAGTCTGCTACTATGTAAATGCAGTCATTGGAGGCTGCAATGGTCTGCGAGCCAGTATGTAAATGCAGTCATTGGAGGCTGCAATGGTCTGCGAGCCAGTATGTAAATGCAGTCATTGGAGGCTGCAATGGTTTGCCAGTCTTAAGCTGCTGTCATTGGAGGCTGAAATTGTCTAACAGTATGTTGATGCAGTCATTGGAGGCTTCAATGGTCTGCAGTCTGTCATTGCAGCCTTTGGAGGCTGCCCTATCTACTAACTCTGACACTGCAGTCGTTGGAAGCTGCAATGGTTTTCAGTCTGCAGGTCTGCACGTTTGAAGCTGCAACCATTGTTTTACCCGGATGTGGTCTAACCCATCCACAGATATGGCAACCATTGAAGCTGAGGCCATCTAAAAGACTCACATTTGAAAATGCTATCTCTTTATCATGATATACAGTAAGTGATACTGCGACCACGCGCGTAGCTCACTCATAGCTCAGCATACAATGATGACGTGCTCAGCAGTGCTGGCAGTGGGAGCTTCTAATGTCTGATTAGACTGCTTGCTTAATGCCTACACTCTGCATTGTAATGGTTTTGGGGGTGATTGTTGCTTTTCTGTGACTTACCCGTAGACACAGTGTTCTTTTGTGTGATGGGTACAGGGGCGCTCTTCGGACCGGAGGTGCGTTCCTTGTCATTGCTTGCATCCCGAGTACCGTCTTTCCTTCCATATTTCAGTGTCTCTCTAGATGGAATTAAAACAAACTCTATCTTTTTGACTAAAACCCAGAGAGCCACTAGGTCCTTCTTTACTATGATTTCAAATTGTTATTATCACTATTAGCACGTGGAGATCGTTATTAACCTCCTCTCAGCCAATCAGAATGTGTAGAGTGCAGTCAATAACTACTGGCATTGACTGCATTCTGAACGTGCTGTCTTCAGAAGCAGACAGGGAAGCAACGATGCAGTTTCCGGGCAAGATCTTTTTTTTCAACAAGATACTTCCTCTCTGGGAGGACCTTTTTTTCTTGCAACATGAAAGAGAAAGCTGAAACATCTGAAAATACATCGCCTGTTTTACAGAGACTGAGAACCCATTTACTTTTACACATCGAAGAAATCATGTTCATGTTCCACTCCAACCAAGTTGCAATTAAATGCTTAAATTAGGACGACTGCCCGATTATTTATATTCTACAAAACAAAACCACATTTAATTTACTCAATCACGTTGTCTTTTTAATACACCCACTACTAAAGTAACCTAATTTTAATTTAGCACCTTTGACTAATCAACTTGCGGGGTATCATTGTTCCAGGGTTGAGTATTGTTTTCTAAATCATCAGTCAGCCACATGCATCTAGTACACCAGAAGGGATCCAAAAAGATTGGAATAACAAGCAAATTATAAACCTCCTTGTCCAATTTTGGTAATGTGGATGGGATGGCAGGCATATCTCCGAAAGGTTGTTGATCGTTGGTTAGTTGCAACACAGTGAAAATACAATTATTACTCAATGATAAAAGGGACTGTCCAGGAAATGTTTTACATGTGCTGGGTCGGTACGGATATTGACTGCAAGGTGTAAGTAAGTTCAGAAGGTATTTCAGAGGAGTCTTGTTGCTTAGTAATGTGGTGATTTTATTACACAATTCAACCGACATGTGTTTCAACCCACCTGGGTCTTTTTCAAGGCGTGTGCTCTTTGAGAGTTATCATCTTTCTTACCCAATCCTATGCTAACGTTTATTGAGATGGAAGGGCACCATCTCCAAAGAACCTCTCACCGGCAGAAGGGTCCATTATATCTACCAATGATCAGTGCAGTGATCTACTTATTCTAGTGCTCTGCCAAACCAAGAACAGTCAAGATTGTATTAAAAATATCTACTTTAGTTATATAACAACAGACAGTTCTAGCAACACTACGAAATACAACCCACCCTGTAAAGAAATGCAGAGGACAGACCGTTTCAAAGGAGGAAAATTGATGCTCTCTGGATACTGACAGGAGCGTGGTCGGTATGCTTAAAAACAGCAACAGTTTAAGGTTTCTTGGCTTCAGCACAAAGGGAGCAATGGGTGTTAAAATGTCTCTAGGGGCCTTCTGGGAAGGACCAGGGAGACAGAACTATAATTTACTTTGTACTGTAGGTGTTCTTGGTGTTTGACAGGGTCGAGTCGGCTTCAGGGTGCTTTGCAGGCTTCTGTGACAGAGTTTGAGGTGGCAGACAACTGTGGGTATCCAGTGGCAAGATGATTTGGCGAGCGAAGCTGGACAAAAGGCTGCAGGCTGACCTACATGGCGGCTCAGGGTCAGGAATAGTTGTCTCAGTGCTGATTGACATTTCTGAGGCATTGATCAAAACTTATCAGATGTCGTTAAGTGAATGCGGCTTGACAATGGTTAGCGTTGCCATCAGTTGCAGACCATATGTTTCCTACCGCAGTCTATGAAAATAGCTTTGGTACTGTTTTAGGCTATGTTAGTAGCCTCAAACTTTAATCCGCTGGACCCCATTTACTTTTATTTGGATCCGGCTGGGTTTATTCGCCATTTCTTTTTGTAAAGACCTTTCTTGTGTTTTACTCTTCGCGCCAAACCTGGTTTGGTTTCTTTGTTCGCTGTCCTTTGGCGGGCTTCTGCACAGAAGCCCTCCTTAGGCGCCTGAGAGTCTGGGTGGACATGATGTGAGGGAGGGGTTTTAGGCCCCCTACACAGGGTCTCCTTGGAGACCTGAGTCACACTCTTATTTGATTGGCTAGGTGACTGTCCTGCCTTTACAGCCACCCTGCTGTGTGATTGACAGCCAGGCTGTGTGAATGGGGGAAAAACTTCATAAAAAGCAGGTCTCTCGGACTTGGAAGGCCACTGGATCGAGAGAATCGAAGAAAAGCTGAAGGAAGAGGACTACTGCAACTACTGAACCTCTCGGTGAAGCCCTGCTACGGGTCAGCAACTCTTAAACTTCGACGGCAGAGAAGATTGTAAGGAATCTTCTTCCCTTGAGCTGGTGGGACCAACCTGTTCGCCAAATACCAAGCAAGGCCTCCCTCCCCTGGTCAAATTTGCTGTGCACCGCTGCAGTGAACCGGATAGCCAGGAGGCTCAGACCCTGTTTGGGTTTTAAGGAGCATACCTTTCATTCATTGCTTTGCTCTGCTGCTGGTATCTTCCCTGGGCAGTGCAGGACCCTGCAGTCTTCCTTCTTCGTGTCAGTCCGATAGTCGTTTCAGGAATCATGAGCCTGCAGGACCTGCCAGGAACTTCTGCCTCAGCTACAGCCTTCTTCTTCTACTAAGGTACTGTTCAAATCCGACCGCGGTGAAAGTGTTTGAAATCTGTCGCCAATCCGAGGGCTTGTCCTTCTCTATTCTTTTAAATACCTTTTCCTCCGACCAACTTTGTTTCAAACTCTTGGCAAAGACTTAACCGCGAACTACTCTGAACTGTGTGATCCTCTGCAAAGACTCTGAACCATTAACATTGGCCCAGGCCTATTGATCTGAATCCTAGTTGTAGTAAGCCTTTTCTAGATTGCCCTGCCTACTTACTCATTGGTGTTGTGTGATTTTGAATAACCTTGCCTTTCTCTCCCTCTTTAACTTGCTGGAGTGCCATTTTGCCCACACTTCATTTTGAGCTTAACTTGTCCAGAATTGATTGGGTGTTGTGCAGTATGTTAAGATTGTGATTTTCTGCTGCTTTATAATAGTGAATTGTTTTATAACTGATGGTGTAAATAAATGTATATTCTTTTACTCAGAAACCTTGAGTCCGTGTTTGTTTGAATCTTAGTAATTGCTGTCCTTTGTGTAACTTCTGATACTGCTCACTTTACTCTTGAGATAAGTCTCACTGCTCAGCCATCGCTACCACTTTACTGTGTAGTACAGGCTTGTACCAAAGGTGAAATTGTACTTGCACTTGTAGTCTTAATTGTGTGGTGTTCCCAAAGGGTACTGCATATGATTCTGCCTAACACAGCATAGCACTGGACACAGGGGATGCACACAACGAGTTGAAGCAATAGTGAGGCGGAAGCACATGTAGCTACCAAGGGTTTGGGGAAAAGGAAAGGCACAAGCTCCGGATGCAGAGATATTGAGGTGAGTGGAGTGGTCAGTAAATGTCAAGATGTATTTTGAAGGGTGGGGTTTTCATGCCCTTCCTGAAGTATAGGAAGAAGGGTTCGGTCTTAACTGAGTTGGCAGGAACAGGCAGGTTTACTGTTTTTTTCACTCTTTCAGTTCTTTGTCGAGTCAGTAGGATACGTTCATACCCCCCTCCCCTCTATCCCCCATGTCGTATCCCCCTCCGCCTTCCACTACCTCACAGTGCTCTGGTTCTGTGCATGTGTCTCTGTATAAAATATCATTTCTTTGATAAATACATTATAAAATATATGTTATTTGCAAACAGCATATCACACAACTACAGCAATACTACTGATAAACTACTGATATCAGACCAGACATCTGGAAACACTCCTGATCAATATGAAAAATAAGCTTTACAGACACATTACATGGATAGCTCCCCACACGTTCACTGAAGCAGTGGTGGCGGGTCATGGCTGTGCCGCAACAAACTTGGCAGCGATGGCTGCCTACCTACTCTATCAAGGTAGAGGCGACATATCCATGTGAAAGTCCATGTTCAGCATTGGGTACATTAACTACAAACTCCCTTGTTATTTTTTTTCTATGGAAAAGTGAGTTTTCAGTCCAGAGTCTGAGGGTGTAGGGAGGAAAAATCACAGTTTACAGGCCAGAGGTGTAGGGTGCAAAAGTCACCGTCTACAGGCCAGGGTCAAGGGAGCAAAAGTCACAGTCCAGAGGCCAAGGGTGTAGGGAACAAAAGTTTCAGTCCACAGGCCGAGAGTGTAGGGAGCAAAAGTCGCAGTCCAGAGACTGTGAATGTAGGGAGGAAACGTCACAGTCCAGAGACTGAGAGTGTAGGGAACAAAAGTCACAGTCCAGAGGCTGAGGGTGTAGGGAGCAAACGTTGCAGTCCAGAAGCCAGGGGTGTAGGGAGTAAAAGTCAGTCTACGGGCCGGGGATGTAGGCAGGAAAAATCGCATTCCAGTGACTGAGGGTGTAGGGAGCAAAAGTCACAGTCCAGGGACCAGGGGAGTAGGGAGGAAAAGTCAGAGTCTACAGGCCGGGGATGTAGGGAGCAGAAGTCGCAGTCCAGAGACTGTGAATGTAGGGAGGAAACGTCACAGTCCAGAGACTGAGAGTGTAGGGAACAAAAGTCACAGTCCAGAGGCTGAGGGTGTAGGGAGCAAACGTTGCAGTCAAGAAGCCAGGGGTATAGGGAGTAAAGGTCAGTCCACAGGCCGGGGATGTAGGCAGGAAAAATCGCAGTCCAGTGACTGAGGGTGTAGGGAGCAAAAGTCACAGTCCAGGGACCAGGGGAGTAGGGAGGAAAAGTCAGAGTCTACAGGCCGGGGATGTAGGGAGCAAAAGTCGCAGTCCGGAGCCCAAGGGTGTAGGGAGGAAAAGTGTTGCATTCATTTACAGGAGCTTGAGGCATTTGGCATAATTCAGTGTCAATTGGCCCACACCAGTGTACAAAGGAGAGATGGAACAGGATTGTCATCATGGAATTGTAAGGTTCTCAGCAGAATGTCAAGGGGACTCCACCGGATAACATCGGATTTGTAAGCATCTGCACAGGATAAAGTAATTAATTAAAAAACAAAAAAAACAAAAAAAACAGACTATCATTCTCCACAGGACACACACTTCTCACAGCTGGAGAACCTGGAAAGTGGATCTCAAGGTTGTACGTCACATCTAATCAGTCACGTGGGGGGCTGTGATGGACACATGATGGTTTTAGACATATTCAGGCAGCGCCCTGTACTACATGATGCAAACCCTTTAATTGCCAAACAGCTCCCAGACAAAAGGGCAGTTTCTTCATATAAAGGATGGCAACCGGATCTTGCTAAACTCCCAACAGGATGTTTCAGGCAAAGGCCATGGCGAGATAACCCCCTCCTCAAGGCACTATAAAGTGACGCCCCAACTTCCAATCTAGAGGCATCATTTAGCAGCGAGTCCTTTCCATGCAATCTCACTGTTCCTGACGGTGGTCTTACAGCAGGACAGGCCATGTGTGTCCAGAACAGGTACACACACTTCTGAGGGCCATGAAAGCCTTCATGGGAAACACGCAAACTATGAACAGGAGGAAGTGAACGGGAGCCTGATAACAGGCACTAGCTTTCATCAAGGTTTTCATCACTAGTCCTGCCTCTTTACTCATATTCCAGTAGAATGTTCCCATGACTAGAGCCCAGGAAGGGTGAGGACATCGTGCAGGCACATATCCAATCACCACTTGCCTACTATGAAAGGAGACATAACATCATACTGAGAAGGCTGGCAGAAGGTATCAGGGTTTGACCTTAATGGTCTTTTCGGGGTCCGTCCAGCAGTGTAGAGGCAAGGTTGACCCCTATGGGTAGCCGCCTTGTCAGCCTCTATAGGTGGGACAGTGGAAAAGTAGGAGACCACCAAGGATTCTCCCAAAAATCAGGGAGAAAAACTCCCTCCACAGGTGGTGGGAGAAAAGCCCTATACGGTGCTCTAGTCAGGTGGGATCCAGACAGCCTTCAGGGAAGATGGCAGCCAAGAGGCTGCTCCAGAAGAACAGAGTCAGGAAAAGTGATGTGCCCCTCATTACTCCCTCCTTTCCTGCTCGCCTTTCCCTATAGTCACTTTCCTTTTGCCTCAATCTGTATGATGTCCTCATTTACTATTACCCCTCTCTCTCTCTCTCCCTCCATCTCCATTTCCCTCTCTCCCCCCCCCCACAAGCACAATCACAAACTCTTATCTTTCAGCCCAATATATCTCCCCTTTCGCAGCGAGAGAACTCTTCTTCTCAGAGGCATACACGTGTGGGGGCTCCTTAACATATTTAATAATGACATCACAGGAAATTGACATGTTTTAAAGTCAAGTAGGAAAAGGGTATTTAATGGGCGTTTCATAATTGAGGAATGTTCACAAGGCAGCCTATGATGCGCAGTTCAGACACTGGCTGCACATGCAGTATTCAACTAGGGAGGACTGTGTTGTTTTAGTTTTGGTGGCAGCTGGCACTTGAGTGTCACCTATATGTCGACACTACTGCATTGGAGTATAGCTAGCGAGGAGATGGCATGTGGGGAGTGAAGCCAGCTTGTGGGTGTTGTTTTGTTGTTGAATTACTTATTGGCTGCCCATTGCTACACTGATCCCTGTGGCCGCTCCTATCCACCGCATGCCCCTCCCCTCCCCTCCCAAAAGAGCATCCTGCTGGGATCTCTTTGAGCTAGCTTTATCAAGCAGTTGCATGAACCTTTGGCCTGCCACTGTTATTTCTAAGCAGGCTGCTGAGAATGTTGATGTACCCTGGACTTGTGCCATGCCTCTTGTAGACGTATGGCTGTGTTCCTGCCACATCTGATTCCATCTGCCCCCTCCCCCGCCCCCTTTCATCCTTTTCCTTTGAGCATCTTCCGTTGTATAATTGCAGAGTGTGGACAGGGTCGGGAGACCATGGCCGTACACAGAAACAACAGCGTCCTATATTGAACTCCGAAGGCCCCATCAGAGCAGCTCTTGAGCCGGTAGTGGTCCAGGGCCAGGCGGCTAATGAGCGTGGAACGGATCCCCAAGGAGATTAACCCTGTACAGTATTCACAGCTCCTGTTGCCTTGGATTCAAACCTACAGAGAGAAGCGCCTGGCAGGTGCCTGGGGGAAAATGGAGCCTAGAAACAAAGCAAGTCTCTGTCCAAGTGCCACCTTCCAGCCACATGCAAGTGAACAGCTGGTTACACGTTCCACCTGCAAACAACCACAGCAAGTTGTGCCGCCATTAGTCAACCTTTTTATTGTGTGCAAGTCTCTTTACTCAGGTTTACAAACACGTTCTCCCGTTTGCTGCCTGCATAGTGCCTAAGTGACATAGTTATGCCCTTGAAGCACTTTGGTTGTCTGGGAATTCCGTAGACCATTGTGTGGTTAATAAATGACTCGATATCAAGAAACACACAATTGCTTTTGCAGAAATAACTAGTCCTGCCACGACATCTTTCACAGAGTGAGGTGTGCTTTAACTTTGTCAAGGAATGAGTGAATGCTGGCTTGAGAACTGAGTCGGGTTTGTGGCGCCCAATACACTTTTATAAAGACGTCAGCTGTGGCATTGTGGGGTGCCACGGGTATATGGGGCAAGTTCATAGAGTCAGTGCTTTCGGATGCATCTCACTACAAGAAAATCCACTACACAAACACAGCACACCAAACTGGGACTACCCTTCTAGCGGCTTCCTATAGGCTAGCGCCTATCACGTGTGTTTTAATTAAGTCTGCGAGAATGCATTTTTGGCGAATTGCAAATCATGTGATTATCCCTGTATGTGGGCGATTCGGGTTCGGACAAACATTTGACAGATTCAGGTGACGGATTCGAATGAATTCTATGGCAGCCCATGCGGGGGCAAAGCTACTGCTCACGCGCATGTTCAAAGCAAACGCATTGCAAAGTTCATGGAACAGGTCAGAAGTTGCCAACCTTTCCTTCCAGGGATGCCCGGAGAATCACAGTGTCTAAATGACCAATGACCCGCACCCCTTTCTTTCATATAGGACTCAAAATTCACACGTTAGAGCTGACAAAAAAATGCAATTAAATAAACAAATGTCCAATCCACTACATGGAGTGCACATATAAACATACAAGGAGGATGCATTTATTTGAGAAATGTGCAGGTCCCCTCATTCGCAACGGCGGCCTGCACATATTCCGGAGGCTGCGCTGAAGGACACGTGATGCGATAGCCTGCACCCGTGCACGCCGTAGTGCCCGGAGCACATGTGGCGGAAATGCCCCTCTAATGTCAACACAAGAAACATTTCTATCCCTGTTCGAGGAATAGGGATGCAGGTAGGAGGGGTTCCTGCCCGTGCAGATCCACACTAAAAAGTACGCAACAAATGGGACAGACATTGTCCTGTCATGCATTACACGTGTCCTGTGCCTGTTGCATGGAGGCGCATGGGAATGCCTTTCTTTTCTGCACATCTGCACATCTTTTCTTCTCGACTCAGGAGGATAGCTCAGGGGCAACGTGCTCGCCTTGGCAGCGAGATCCATGGAGCCACATAGGTTCGATCCCTGGGTCCGCACCTCTGGGTATTAAGCGCGTTATAAATAACCGATCATATCACGTTTTAATGAGCATCCCATTTCGATGCGGACATGTGGACATGTGCAGACATGGCGCATTATTTGGGCAAATGTGCAGAAGGGGTGAGAAGCGGAATCTGACTGTCTGCATCTGTGATGCCCACATTCAAAGGACCTTTGTGCAGAGGGCACCTCTTTTTTGGGTGCTAGCAATGAGATGCTCAAACATGTTCACTTGCATCAGCAATCATTTTTTTTTAGATCTCTTACTGGAATCCTATGTGATGTGTTTTTGCAGGCACAGAGCATATAACCTTGCATTGCTATCTGACTACATTGTATTCCTTTAAGGAATGTACCAGTCTAATGAATGGTTGACATGTGGCTGACTCTGCCTCAGCCCCACTGGCCTATAGCAGGTGAATGACCTTCAGTTATTGACTCTCCATATTAGTGAGTAAATGACCTCAGTATTCCTCATGGAAACAAGCTCACCAGGGTGAAACATCATTCACCCCGAGTGCATGACTGACCCTTCCCCAGCCCTATGGGCTTTTCAGGGGGCATTGTCTCTTATGAATACGCTATAATGTCATTGACCTCTGGATGAGGCAAAGCTGACCAGAGAATACCTGGCATGTGACTGACTCTGCTGATCTGTCATGCAATCTTACAATTCCCCACATTAACTTTAATAATTTGATTAGCTTCAAAGAAATGTAAGGATGACTTGTTGGAAACTGGGAACTGGGAACTGCACTTAACACATTGATCTCTGCAGTAAGTGCATTGATCTACTGAGAAATCTTACTGCAGGGTTGTGTGTGCTGTCCTGAATGATAACATTCAGCAGTGTACCGGAGTCCATTTACTCACACGCCCAGAAAGGACATTGTGCTGCAAATCTCTTCCCCCGTGGGCCCTCTCTAGCCTTCGCCATTGGACTGGTCCTGCAGCAGAGGTGCATCAAGGTTGGACTAATGCTTTGTTCTTCCAGGTGGTGAAATCAAACCCCTGTCGCCCTTTTGAGCAGCACTTCATCACCTGACACATAAAACAAAGCATTGAAACTGATGTGTTGATTGTTTTCAAGTTATGGGGCCCTCTTTTTTTTGGTAACTCATAGGGGGAGGGAAGCAGCCTGTTAGATGGTTTGGAGTGAGTGTGGGCTAGGTTAAGAACAGTCCGTTTTCTAAAGGAAGGGAGAGAGGTAGTGGGCTAAAGGAGAGGGGTGGGGGGAGTGGCTTTATGGCTTTCCACGTTTGCCAGGTTTACAGTTTTGATAGGATGGTGTGAAGGGACCACACTGCTCTCCTCATCAGATACTTCTCTGTTAAAGGGTAGTCTGGCCTGATCTGCCGGGGGTGCAGTTATCTGAGGTCTGCATTTAAAGGGTGGCTTGAGGTGGTGGTGGTGAAATTCTGTTGTAGATGTAGGTGCCGTGGTGCAGCCTCTTCTGTGCGAGCCTAGGACACACACATCCCTAAACACTCGTCTACAGCATCTTTCTTTAAAGGTGCATTGAAGGGTTCTCATCTGGGTGAGTTTAGAATGGACTGTTCCAAGAAGTGTGGCAGGGGGTGTCTGGAATCAGGTGGCAGTGACACTCACGGCTATTTATGATCTGCACAATTCAAACAAAGAATGTGTTGATGAGTGCCCGGTTGGTTTGTGTGGTAGTGTTTTGGTGCACCAAAGTGATGAGGCCATAGCATGGGACAATAAAGTGGTGCATTCATTCAATTGGTGCAAGGACACAGCGTTCCTTTTGGGGTTCAACGTAAGGCCTAATGAAAATGGCTGTTGTGTTCAACTGAGAGATATGGGGCCAGAATAGTGGCATTGGAAAGGCTCCGCGCCACTAACCTATCTAATTGTGTATTGGGTTACTGTAACTTGGTGATATCAACAGGTGCTTTCTTGTATGTTGGTTCCATCACACCGTGTGTCTCTTTACTAAATTGGCCATCGTACTAGTGCACCTATGAAGGATATGTCCCTTGATTGGGCAGCCATTCCCTTGGTGTCTCCCAAATTCATTGTAGGGATGTAGCGAAATTCAGCTTCGAGCAAATATTCTGCCGAATTCCGCCTGAAAATGAGATATTCGGCTTCGGAAAAATACTTAGTTAATTTTCACTCAACGGTGAATAGTTTCCCCTACATAACACATTAAATGCTGCTTTTACTGCGTGCCCAGAATCATTCAGACATTTATCATTTAAAAGGATCATTAAACAATGCTTCTGGCACTTGTTTCATTGAATACAGACGAGCAGAGCAGAGGTGTGAAAGTGCAAACAAAGTCTCAGCCCTGCATGTGCTGGACAGACAGATTGTAATCTGGTGGTTTGCTGGGTAGGGGTGAGCTGAAGTAAAACTCTCAATATTTTGAATGTTCAATGAGAGGTCTCTGATCTCCCTTGTATTTTGCAGTTGAAAACCATTGAGCTGGAACAATTGTTTACAAACTCGCTATTGGAAAATGCTATTTTCTTCAGGAGCTTATTGATCTGCTGATGGCCTGTGCCCGGAATCTGAAAGTTACAGGTTCCAATTCCCAATCCAAGTAATGTAATTAAGTGGATTACTATGAATGAGATCCCAGGATGTTCCAAACCTGTGGTAACATATCTCAGGAAGTAGTGTGACTGCTGCAAAGAACTGTATTTAGCCTGCAGGCCAAGGTTATACAGCAAGTAAGATGGTACAGTGGGAAGTGTGGCTGCGGCAGAGATGTGCTTGTAATATCGAAACACCAGGTTACAACTGCAGGCTTCAACTTTCTGATGTTCCCAAAATGAGCCCCTTTGAATCAAAGAAAGTGACATACGTTACTAAAGAATGTGTCTATCCAATAGAGAGTTTTACAACATTTATTTTTAACCAAAATGTCCAAGTTTACAACAGCAGAAATATCCCTCCTTACATTAGAGTTACAAACATAGAGATATTTGTGTAATAAAGATGAGGAAATTCAAGTTTACAATTTACAAACATAATACAGAATGGATGTACAAGTGAAGCAAATCAGTAAAATCAGCATACGTATGCCAAGGGTTTCTCATCTCTTTTAATATCACTGGATCTGTCAGCCGCATTCGATTTGGTTGACTATGCCATTTTGCTTGCCAGAATGGCAGAGGTAGCGAGCATCTCTTCAGCCGAGGTTCAATGGATCAGTTCTTTCTTGGGCAACAAAGAAGGTTGAGTTTTTTTGAGGAGGCGGAGGCCTCTCGGTCTCTTTTAATTTTGGAGTGCCGCAGGGAGCATGTATATCTCCCTGCCTATACAACATATTAATGGCCCGTTTCTTTGCCATACTGGAGCAGGAGAGGGTCATGTTTTCCAACTATGCTGACGACACTCAGTGTGTCATCCCTATGGCCGGTATTCACTCACACAATCAAGATGAACTTAATAGAGTTTATTCTGTGGTGGAGAATTGGATGATTTGCAACAATCTGACTTTAAACAGAGACTATAGAGAGCTGATGATCATGGGTACCCCCTCTACGTTGTCTAAGCTTGGTCCTTCCTACAACAGCTTTCTAATGGGGGAGGTAAACATAATCCTGCAAGTGAAAGTAAAAAATCTAGCAGTTCTCTTAGACCACCTACTGAACATGAAGGAACATGTCGGCTGCCTTGTTTCGGCAGCAGTCTAATATGTTTAACTTTTGGCATATCTCAGACCCTTCATATCCCAGGCCAACGCAGAAACTATTGCAAGAGCAATTATTGGTGCAAAGATAGATTACTGTAGTAGTCTTTTGGTTGATCTTTGCAAAGCGGATACTAATAGACTTCAAGTTGTGCAAAGTGGCGCGGTTAGAGTGGTCACTGGACTATCTCGTCATGACCATGTCTCGGCAGCTAGACGTTCTCTGCATTGGCTCCCTGTGGAGGGGTGGGCTCGGTTTTCACTCTTGGTTATTACTTTTAAAAGCAGACTTGGCCTTATGCCGTTGTATCTGCAAGACCTCAACTTGAATAAGGTCAACAGCAGAACCCCCAGGTCTAGCAACCAGAACTACCTCATTCTGCCCAGATGTACAGGTTTCCTTAGATCTTTTTAAGAAAACATTGACAAGCTGGTTGTTTTCTTAGAGCCTGTTGCAGCTTTGATTGATTATCTTTGACTCTTTTGCTTTTCAGTTTTTGTTGTTACTGTGTTTGTGTTTTGTCCATGCCCAAATGCCTAAGGGTCCATGGTTGCACTATATAAATAGATTAACGTAAAGCAAAAGTAAATTAAAGATCAGAAAGCCAGCATTGTCCATTCCCTACAGGATCATCCTGTGAAACCATAAAAAATACAATATTACGGCTGTTACACCGAGCAAAGCAAAATACACCGAAATAGGCCAAAACTGAACAGTATTCAACAAAGTACACAAATAGCTATTTGGCCGTCAATACATCACAGAGACCACCAGCAGGTCCAATATGAGCAGTAAGGGAATTTCCTAGCTGGACATCGGTGCTTTTATACAATTTGTAAAATGATGTCCAGCCCCCTTACAGGTTAATCATGCACTGGGCTAGGGTCGCGCCAGGTTCACTTTCCTAATTTGCATATCTCGCGTGGCGGTTTGCTTTTCAATACATTTACTAACACACTCCATTATTCTTCAATTTAACATTTACACTCTTTATATATTGCTTTAATACAGACCAAACAATGTTTTGCATGTTCGTATTTGGATAGCATTACTGTTCTTGTATACTTGTAGTTTAATATTGGCATTTCAAGTAATCCCCTGCTCTGAGGTCAACAAAGGACAAGGTCTACATGACCCTAACATGTAGCCTGAAGGCAGGTTGGACATTAACTTCCCTAGAGAGGTTGGAGAGGTTAAGGCAAGAACAAGGACACACGAGAGGGCCATTTTAGATTACAGGGTGACTTTGTATAAAACCCCAAAATGGCGGTTTCTAGCCTAAAATGGAGGCTTCATTCAAGATGGCGGCTTACATCAATTTCTAAGGTCAAGATCTTGCCACAGAGAGTTATTTGCGTACAATTTTCAAGCAACTTGGCGTAGGCCAATATACATACAAATCGTTTGTAAATAAGAGGCATAATTTAATATCCAGTTTGACAATCCGAGAACCATGGAGGACTCTGCATTCCCTATATATTTTAGCTCATTTCTTTCACCATGCTCAAAACATTACAACTTAACACACATGAAAAAAAGAACAACAAACACTATCCACTAATGAAAAGACATTTTTCAAATGTCTCATCTTCTATGACCATCACCGATAGAAAGCATGGCTTCAGCATCCCACAGGTTTCCTATTCAGCAGCACTTCAGCAGTCGGCCAATTCAGCAGCACCTCAGCAGTCAGCCTATTCAGCAGCACCTCAGCAGTCAGCCTATTCAGCAGCACTTCAGCAGTCAGCCTATTCTGCAGCACCTCAGCAGGCAGCCTATTCAGCAGCACCTCAGCAGTCAGCCTATTCAGCAGCACATCAGCAGTCAGCCTATTCAGCAGCACTTCAGCAGTCAGCCTATTAAGCAGCACTTCAGCAGTCAGCCTATTCAGCAGCACTTCTGCAGTCAGCCCTTTCTGTAGCACTTCAGCAGTCAGCCTATTCAGAAGCACTTCAGCAGTCAGCCTTTTCATCAGCACTTCAGCAGTCAGCCTATTCAGCAGCACTTCAGCAGTCAGCTGGGGGCTAATTGATGTACTCACCCCTTTTGTGTTGCAGTGCCTTGCTGGAGCCAGAAGGATACAAATGGTCAGGCCCAAAAGCATCATTTGAAAGTAGAAGTAGACACATGCCAGTCGCACCTCAGAGTGATTGCATGCACGCATACTATATATTTGGGCTAGTCTTACTTACTTGGGCCCTGCCCAACAGGCAACACCTAGGAATTCACACAAATACATAGTGTGCTGTTATTGAACAGTTTATATTATAATAATGTATTCCTTTCATGGTTTACATAACAATCTTCCTTAGACAACAAAGAAAAGAAATGCAATAAAGAATTAATATACATATTTGAATGTGTTTTTAATTTACAAAGTGTTTTTTGTTGTTGTCTGCACAACATAATTTATTAAAAAGCCAATTATTCGTCTCCACATTCACTCCACACGAATACTTGTCCAATGTTTCGGTATTGGACAAATACTTTAAACTACTATTTGGTGCACCTCTAATTCATTGATCTTGTTTGTCATCACTTCTCTTGGTTCCTGATGAAGGTTCTGGGCTGTTCCATTTGATTCAAAGTTTATTTCCTGAAGTTGCCATGGTAACTGATCCTATCCATGCAGCGGTGTATTCTGTATGGTGTGATGCTGAAAATGCATCGGAGGGACAGGGCCTCAGTATCCTTGTCCTTCACTGCCTTTTATCATGTGTTCTGTCATGTTTTCCGTGCAGGAGTTCATGTGGGACTCCTGGGGTACAGCTCTCTCTTTTGGTTTGGTGTACAGACCCCTAGGATACCTTTATGGCACCCGTGGGTGGGGCTACAACCTTGTGCCCCTAGTGTATGTTTTTGGGCACCTGTGTGTGGCTCACAGAGCAGGGTATGGGCTGGTGGCAGCTCCATGCTGAATTTGACAGGTGCTCTGAGTATCCTCCATTTTGGGATACCCAGGCCCTAGCATTGAAATCAGTTGATTCCTGATAGGAGACAAGATGGCCCCTGTGGCCTCTTGATTTCTATTGACTGTGACCTTGTTTTCCTAAAGTCCTGGGAAGCCCTGACTTTGTCCCTTCCCCCTGACTGGCTGTTGGGTGGAAGTTCCATATATGGTGGTGTTGTGAAGTTCAGGCCAGACTGGCTGGAGCCTTCCCAGTGACTGTATGTTGTGGGTACACCCTGTGGGTGGGACCTGGGTGAATGGAGTGTGTGACGAATATGCATTCTGTGTTGTGGATGTGTAGTATCTGGTGTTTGATACAATGACTGAGACAGTCCTGCCTGAAACTGGTATGATTGCAGTGTGGAGTGTTGAATGGCTGGGTACTTGTTCCAATACACATAACCTGTTGTGAGTGTCTGGAGAGAAGTGAATAGCCTGAATCCCCTATGCACCTGATTGGATGCCTGCCTGCATGAATGCCCTTCTGACCAATTGGTTTCCTGAGTGTGACCCAGCAGAATTAATGGGAGATCAACTAGTATATCTGGGGGCCTCTCACTGCTATAATTCCTGTTCAGAAGCTGAAGAGAAAATGGATTTGAAACTGAAGCTTAACCTTGAAGCCCTGCTGGAAGAGAAGCCTTGCTGTTGTTCTACTTCATCAATCTGAAAGCTGCTGTGTCTCCAAGGACTGACCCAGAGAGGACCTGGTAAGGTGCCCTCTTCCCGAGCTACGAGGGACCATCGTGCACCAGCTGATCTTTGCCAAAGCTCCCTGGTAGACAGACCTACGACAGGCTGCCGACCGGAGACAGGGACCGCCGCAGAATCACAAGAAGAAGCACTGCGACACTGTTGTCCATCATCGTCGATGACTGCCGTCGCCGACCGGATCCGCTGTGCTCCCTTTGCCTAAGTAACATTTGATCCAAGTATGCTCTCGCCTGCACCGTTGACCGATTTGTCCCACCGGAGAAAGTCAAGGACACCAACGTGCCGAGGGGCATCCGCCGGTGGGTTTCCCTCTAACTGACGACCGTAGAGATGCTGGACGACTCGTCTTCCTTGCTGGACCACAGTTCTTCACAATCTCTTTCCGGTCCTGAACTATCGTCATTGAGGTGCCCCGCACACCTCTTCCTTGCAGGACGCCAACGCTCCGTCGTCGTCGAACACCGCTAGGAACAAAGCTGCCGCCTCGCCGTCATCATGCACCCCTTTTTCCTCGTGGGATCTCGACGATCCGTGGCTCCTGCCTTAAAGGGAGCCACTCAAGAAGGATCCGTTGATGACCTGACAACAAACTCTGCTATTCCAGGTATATTGGGGTTGTACAACTATTTTAGAAGGAAATAAGACTCGTTTGAACAATATAAGGACTGGGCTCGTACGGTATATCTTTGTTTACAGGTTGCCCAGGTGGGGGGATCTCCACACAGAATTGTGCCTAGTTGGTAGCGGTCAATATTCTGCCAATTGTTCTAACCAACTGCTTTCCTCCTATATCTATTGTTGGTTACTTTTATTCCTTGAACTGTGTGACATTTGACCAGAGTATAGATGATGCACTTTAATGAGATCTGATCATAATTGTGTTACCAAATTAGAACTGTATATATTTGCCATTGTAGATTTTCTGAGCACAAAGTGAATTATTGTGATAGTGTACATAACCTTGAATATTAATTATATAAAGACTGTGTTTTCAGTAATACAGTGTGTGGACATTCCTTTGTGGGGGTTCGGGGACTACAGTGTACTTAAGAACCAGCCTGCATCACCTCCTGAGAAGCTAGACCTTGTTTGCTCGACCATAGCTACTGTAAGAGAGAATCTTGGCTGGGGTCCTCTGTGCCTCTCCTCTACCATATAGAGAGCGGAGGTACAGACACCCCCCTCCAGTCTTTACAGTGTGCATCTGCTTATTCCAGCATATTGAGGTGATAAGTTGCACACAGTGCTTGATGGTCAAGGCAGATTGTGAATCTGCTTTTTGTTTTTTGTGGGTGCCCCTGCACGATTTTGAAATTCATATTCTGCCTTCCATTGGCATTTTTATTTTGTTTATTTGCAAGTGTGAGCCAATTGGCTGCTCTGTTTGCTTAGGTGTCAGCACTTTCCCCAGATATGTGGTGATGGAGGCATCGGGGTCAAATTGAGGTCTGATTTCCTTGCTGACTTCGTGTTCGTGGTTCTTGAAGATTTGGCGGGTTGTAGTAGCTGGTTTTCTGTGTTCTGTTTGTGGATGAGTGATTTACTGGTACTCACTGCCATCGAGAAACTGCTTCTCAGACCATAAACTCACCTTTCTTAGGAAAACAGCTGGATTCTGTGCTTGCTCTTCGCGGAAGGCCAGAGAGCAAGGGCAAGCCCTTTAAAGATGGCATCTAGGTGTGTTTGCCCCGCAGCAAAGGGTGCGCTTTGCCTCAGATATGTGACCTGGTTGAGCAGCTGGTTTTCACTTGTGGATTATATCACTCAGTTGCTGTTTCTCAAGCTCTATTGCCAGGACAAGGTCTAGACCTCACGATGGAGTGACATCTGGTCTTTGCTGATGGTAAGACGCTCTTGCTGGACGGGAAGCCTGCACAGCAGTGAAGCTGGAGTGGAAGCCTGCACAGCAGTGAGACTGGAGAGGAAGCCTGCACATCAGTAAGGCTGAAGGGGAAGCCTGTACAGCATTAACGCTGGACGGGAAACCTGCACAGCAGTGAGGCTGGAGGGAAGCCTGCACAGCAGTGAGGCTGGACGGGAAGCCTGCACAGCAGTGAAGTTGGAATGGAAGCCTGCACAGCAGAGAGGCTAGAGAGGAAGCCTGCACATCAGTAAGGCTGGAGGGGAAGCCTGCACAGCATTGACGCTGGACGGGAAACCTGCACAGCAGTGAGGCTGGAGGGAAGCCTGCACAGCAGTGAGGCTGGACGGGAAGCCTGCACAGCAGTGAAGTTGGAATGGAAGCCTGCACAGCAGAGAGGCTAGAGAGGAAGCCTGCACATCAGTAAGGCTGGAGGGGAAGCCTGCACAGCATTGACGCTGGACGGGAAACCTGCACAGCAGTGAGGCTGGAGGGGAAGCCTGCACATCAGTGAGTTTGGGTGAGAAGCCTGCACATCAGTGAGGCTGGAGCGGAAGCCTGCACAGCAGTGAGACTGGAGAGGTTGTCTGCACTGCAGAGAGGCTGGAGGGGAAGCCTGCACAGCAGTGACGTTTGAGTGGAAGCCTGCACAGCAGTGAGACTGGAGAGGA